>NC_052508.1:21010967-21357051 GCF_014356525.2 Nilaparvata lugens
GGATTTATCGAAGTTGTTGCTTTCACCTTCTCTTGGTTAATAGCAGAACTTGATTTGAAAGTTTAACAAGGGATAATGTATTAGCCTCTTGCTCACTTTATTACCGCTTCAGAATTTTTATCGCGATTCGTTCTTTGAAGACAGAGATTAAAAAGCGTTTATGTGCTGTGATGCTGGTTGGTTATCATCGGCTGTGATGAACACTTGTGATATAATTTTTATGGTCCAAATTTTACTATCGACGAAAGTTCGAATGGTCGTTCATCTCATTGAATTATTGTCAGTATTTTGTAAGCGAAAATAAGATTTTTCAAGTTCTTTGATTGGTTCTGTTTGAAATTAATGTTCATCAAGAAAGTTCTCAATTTGGAAAAAAATTATTACGGTTTTTTAATCATTCCGTGAAAAAGATTATCTTGAAGACTTGTACTATTAATTTGTTCAGATAAGGTGAGCAGAGTAATTGAGTTATTTTCATGCAACTTCTCTTTTTTAATAAGTATTGAATGTGTAAGGCTGGCCGCTAACGATAGGACATGCATGGTAGACGTGCATTTACATGCATGCTTATCATGAACAAACACATGTTTCATGCATGTTTTGTCTTCAGCGAGAGGATTTTAACGTAAAATTACAACCAATAACAATAAATAAACCACTGGAAAATTATAAATTATATGGATAGAAAAACAATTTAACCTCAAATAAAGCAGCGGAGAAAACATTAACTGTCTATTACTGAGTTGAGATCCCAGCCATGTAGGAGACGTTCGACATTGTCATACGTACCCGCGGTGTACTAGAATATTTTGTAAAACTTCTTTATTCCGTGATAAATACCTACTAAACTGCCTTGTGTTCCATAAAAGTATCAGTATTGAATATCGTAAGGACGAGTACAAATGCACATAGGTAGAAACTGTCTTCAGTTACCCTGCAACTTAGAAATGATACACAGTACAGATAATCATAATTTGAAGATTCGTTTACAATGGATTAGGTGGTATCGTGCAAGATTATGACGATCTATTCGAATGGATTACTGTTATGATAAATGATAAGCGTCAACGTGTTTTCACTACCGGATGTTCAGATTAGTGAATGGAAGATCTAGCAAATATTTTTCCCGTTTCAGTGATAAAGGCCTCTCAAAAGATAAGGGTCCGGTCTCATGTCTTGCCTTCAGTGGTAACCGGGCTCACTCAAGAGCTGTTTCTCAATTCCGACTTCCTAGTTGCTCAAGCTCTGCGCCGTCTTTGCAAGGTCAATCGCCAGCCATTTCCTCTCCTATTCAAATTCGGGTGTTTTGCATTTTGGACGTCGTCGTTTACCGGCTTTTGTTGGGCAATTCAGCCTCAGCCCTGTGCGTTTCAATTCTCCGTCGAAATTGCTAGAGGTAATCAGACCAGATACAAATATTATCGGAACAATTTCAGATCATTTTGATCCAGCCTCATACTTTCGAAAGTGAACTGTGTTTCCAATATTCCATTAAAATTCAAGTTTATTGCTCTCAGCTTGGAAATTGTATAAACATTTGTGCAATCGTTTTTTGTTTGCCTGGAAATTGGAGACAAGTTTTGTAGTTTGAGAGTCTGTTATCAGTTGAAATCAGTAAGTGTAACTCAATAATCCAGTAATATTTAGAATAATTTCATTTATTATATTTCTGTAAGATAACTCAAATATTAATCATGAATGGTAGAAGTTATAAAGTCTGTCTTATCATGGATGGATTAAAGTATTCTTCAGAAAGATCACTACAAAAAATTCAAAGCTTCTATTTAAAAGTATCTTTATATAAAACCCACAGTCATCTGAGGGCATTTTCAAATTTAACATTTTTCATCAGTAACTGCTAATATATTTAAATTTGTCAGAGTATTGCCTTGATTTTCTTACAAAAATAAACAATCACTCAAATTATTCTTGCATAAAGCTCTATCGTTCGAAGAGACTGGTGATTTGTGTTGCTATTTCATAGAGCGTTTATGGCCCACACTTAATTTCTATTTCTATCATAAATCAAGAGTTCGGCTCCTTTAATCCTCTTCTGACAACAAGTAGTGCTATCAACAAACATTTGCACTGCCTACGTTATCAGCAACTTCCATTAATGTGGCTTGAGTTCAACTTACAACCGGGAAGAACAGTGGAGAAATTGTCCTTTTGTGTTGATAGTAAAATTCCGCACATTACACAAGTCCAAAGAACATGTCTTCTCCATTTGTATGATTATAATTGCGCAAGTAGGAGGGAATAGCGAGTACGTTCATCCTCATCCTTTGCTGTTAGCTATCTTGTGTTTCATCTTGGTTTTTATCTCTTTGGTTTTTATCATTCGACATTTGAAAAAGCAATTTTAATGAATGGAACGTGACTTCTATGATGCGTGTAGCTATGGTTCGTTGACTCCTAACGCAAAGTTATGTTAATTTTTATTTCGATCTATCTCATTTTAATTGCTTAGTCGTATCATTAAGGTAGACTCTTTGAGAGATGAAAGTTTCGTAATAGGTCAACTCATAAAATATGAAAGACTAGAGTCAAAACTAAATCTTTATAAGAAAAATGTTCCTGAGAAGTTGAAATTACCAGATGCATATTATTTATCTATTGGATTGAACAGACTAAATCTATTAGAGCATTTACTCTCTTTAGAAAATGAAGGAGAAAGGAACTGATACATTTTTATCGAGGTAAGCATTTCCACTTGTTGATCCATGAGTGAGTACATATTATTATTGAAGCTTAAAAGAAATGTGAATTCAATTCTCCTCTGTACATTGCCACAAATAACTCTGCTTAAAAAAAATATAAAAACTGTAAACGCAAAAAAATAATTATCTAGAATCAAGATTGGTAATGTATCATATAGGCCTACCGTAGGATACTACCTCAGTATGGTTAGTTTATGGTAATACATCCACAGGTTCTCCTACATCCACAATGAAGTGAACAAGATTCTAGACCAGTAAGGAAGTCATTCCTTATTCAGCAGGCGTCCACGCTAAATCCTCTTTACATGGTTCCGAACATACGGAAATGGAAACGTAATGTTTACTATCGCGATTCGAACTCTTGATTGGGCTGTTTTTGAGAGAACACTCATCCTCAAGGTCAATAAGCTGAGGTGTCAATAGAGGGAGAATTGCGCGATCTATCACGCCCTCTTTTGTTCCACCTGAATCATATATGAATGAATCACATTGTTTGTCTGAAGATGACTTAATTGCTCTGGATGCCATCCAACAAGTAGTTTATATTCTGGGCGTTTCAGTCTAAATGGTTACTCATTCTACACGTGATGTTATTTTGAATGAAATTCACATTAAGTGCACTTTTAAGCACTACAGATTTCATAATTTCTCAGGCGCTCTCTTGGAACGCGGTTTCATTAACGTATGTATCGATTGGAAACGAATCGTTGAAGAAACGTATTTAACTACAGTTGTAGAAAACTAAAATTTTTAATTGATTAGAAGCGAGTCGTTAAAGAATAGTATTTACTAACTACAGTTGTAGAAAACTAAAACTTTTAATTGATTAAAAACGAGCCGTTGAAGAAACGTATTTACTAACTACAGTTGTAGAAAACTAAATTTTTTAATTGATTAGAAACGAGTAATTAAAGAAACGTATTTGCTAACTACAGTTCCACGATCAATTCCGACGAAGAACAAGTAATTTTTAGCATCAATCATTAAAGAATACTAGCCTATAGCATGAACTTGAGTTTGAGCTCTTTTAAACTGTAACTTTATTATTCTTGTAGAACTGCTGCTCCCTATTTATTCTGTTAGTAGGCTATCACAGTCCTCACAAATATAGGGTAGAGTGTGAACAAACAAAGTAAGAAAAGTGATGAGATTCAACTTATCAGTCAATAATATGTTTGGATAATTTAATTGTCATTGTTTACGTAAGTGAGATATCTAAATAGGACATTGTTCATACACATTACACATTATATTCACAGTATTAAACTTCTTTCCACACCCGCTGAATAAATTGCATAATTTTCTATTCTACTCAATAATGCTATTTTCAATGCAGTGATTGTTATCGTATTATATAATAATAACTTTTATTGATAGTCCTTGAACTAAATGTGCAGTGACATTTCTTCATAGAATATTGAAGCCCTAAACAAACTGTTCAAAAATTCTCATTTGAAAACGAAGCTTTCACATAAAGCAGTATTCCAATATATAGGAGAGGAATTCGTATTAGTTTGATATATCTGGTCTTCAATAAGCAGTGACCTTATAAAGCAGTGGAACCCTGCTGCGTGCCAAGCTCCGTGATGCGTGCCCCGCCGCCGTTAACTTACTGCTCATTTCATTTTCTAAGTTCTATCTGCCAGTTAACGAGTCATAAACTATAATCTTGATCCAGTCTGCCACGCTCCAAATGCTAGATGATGTATCACTGATACCACTTCCCGGAGAAGCCATTAGACATTGTTTGACCGTCTCATCTTGTTTATGGACAGGACATGAATACATCAGCCACTAATCAAACTAATCTTTCCTCGCAAACTGGACTTTCATCTAGAGATTTTCGGTAATTTTATGGTTAGTCTAATAATGTCTAGTGGAAACTAGAGAGCAACCTATCGACCGTGGATAATTCTAGCTACAATCTCATAAAATCTGTTTTTCATTTCATGGTTGATTCAATCTTTCCGATAATTAGAAAAACGTGAGAATTTCCTTCCGTTTATAAAACTATCTCGTTTATAGTTGAAATTTGGAACTGATTCAGATTGATAATGCCTATAGGTGTGAAGGAACTTTCTTTTTAGGCCTCCTAGGGATGAATTACTTGATGAATTTGCTCAGGAATTAATATATATTTTACACGGGGATTTGTCTGTAAGTTTCAGTGTATCTCTACTTACTAATGTTTCTCTGCTGTTTACTAAATTTACTCTTGTTTGGGCTATGAAATTGACGTTTTTGGTAATATTAACATGTTTTTTGACAATAAAATAATATTGATTGCTCTGTTTCCTATATGGTTTCGTGAGTCTCTGAGGAATTATCTGCATGGACAAATACGATGCAGGCACAAAAAACTAATTGTATTATGATTGAATCATTAAAATAAGTAGGCCTATATTTCCACTCTCCCACTCCACCTGCAATATACACTCATCCTTGGTTCTCTCAATTTGTATTAGGTTATTTCATTGAGATTTATGTAATTAATAGAAGTATGCAGGGGTTCCCACCCCCCCAAGCTCATTGATGAATATCCCCCCTCTTATATTAAAAAAAATCTGTTACTACCGCCCTTGAATATGTTGAATATGTTACTACCGCCCAAATAATGTTGTCTGTAGTCATTCTGAACACTGTTGATCTTTTCTGGGTTCCCCCCAATATTTGTTTTTCAGCCCTTCCCCCCCCCCAGAATTTCAAGGACGAAGTCTGCGTCCAAACCTCCCCTTGTGGGTACCCCTGATAGAATGTGTATTATATGAGTAATATTGTTTGTCAGTGGCTCAACAACCCTATAAGGGATTAGGGCTTCCAGCCATATGAGTAATATAAGAATGTATATTGTAGAAGTCGGAAATTAAGTTAACTCTTGAATCAACTGTAGGAATAACTTTTATGAGAATATTATTGTAACAGCAATAGAAATTACAATAATTTACTGTTACAAAAATAAACTTTATTCGTAATTGATTACTTATTACGAAGCAACGACCCCAATTATTCATGCAGCTGTTGTTGTAAAGTACAGTGCAAGGAGCAAGAATGTCATGGACCCCGTCATACACTGATGTCACTTTCAAATGTGACGGAACGGTGCTTTGCCGTGTTTTAAACAACCGAAAAATTGCTCATAAGTGCACTCTTATCTCACATACTGATCGTTGTCCGTTTCGGAATGTTGCCATAATGTTGCTGCGCTGGTGCAAGAATAGTATATAGCTATACACTATCCTTGGCGCTGGTGCACCCAATTGACTGTAACTGTTCTCTGCTCAACATGAGAGTGAAATGAAGATGCTAGCTGAACGAACCACACTTTGCCTCACAGAACTGTAACATCTCTTAATGATGCCCGTAGCTGTTACATTTACCGTACTGAATTTAATTCATTTTGAATCATACAATAATATTGAGTTATTGTGATATATTATAAATTATAAATAAATTATTGTGGTACATTTGTCCGTGTACATTCTATTGAAATTAATTCAATTATACAATAATGCCTTGAATCTATCCATATCTGAATTTTCTATTGGATATGATTGTAGTATTTGATTTTATTTATTTATCACATTGTGTACAAATACTTTACATGAGGAAAGGCACAACAGGCTCCTACCAAAAGCTGTCCCATTTCCAATTTATACTATACTGTCCAAATCAAAATGTTGGTTATGTCACTTTCACTTTTCAAAATACAATTTACGCTCTTCAATACTAAGATAAACGAGTAAATTTTGAATCGAATAGGTACTATTAGAGTCTAAAATCAAAAAATCTAGAGCATTAACTTAGTAATTATTCAAAAAGTCTAAATTTTGAATAAAACTAGAAATGTATTTTATTTTTGGTGGCCCAGTAAGATAAGGCATGCTATCAACCTTTGATAGACGGTTATCGGCAACGTCGTGGGTTAAAATGCAGCTTCTCATTATTTCCACCTCTCCTCATTAACTGTACACAAACAAATACTTATCAGAAAATAAAATATGCTACAACGATGTTGAAAATCAATAATGTGAAAATCAAGACCCAAAATAAGATGCCTTAAAAATAGCCTAGTACGGAATAAGATATTTTTCTATCTTTATATACTTGGCAATAAAAAAATAAGCCTAGCACTGCCAAGCCTGTTGTCTAAATGGTTCAAAGTATTTTTTATCGATCAACAATATACTTACATATGTTGAACAGTCAAATCACAACAAAGAGATTCGTATTCTAAACGATGCTATATTTTCCTCCCTAGAGACTGGAGCGTGAGAACCTGTCTTTGCCTTGATCTTCACCAGATGATATATTATGAAGGGTGCCGAGTATGGTCGCCAGACAGGGATCTGAAGATTTTTTGCGCTCTCGGAAATAGATTTGAAGAGGCAGTTTCCCTGTCTACACTTGCTCCTTCAGCATGATAATCTGTATTAGGTTTTAGCTTTTAGCCCATTTGGGTGGTAGGCCTATCCTTCTAATAATAATAATAAATTTTATTGCCAAAAACAATGCATACAAAATAATACTTAATCATCTAGAACATAAACTAATAATAATGAAAATAATACAATTATGAATATTATATACATTTAATTGTCTTGACAATAAATACTCTCATGCAAGGGAAGCTTCCCTGTACGCATGGAGGAGTTGCTGCAGACCCTAGAAACTCTCTTATAGTAAAAAAAAAATCATTCTATTTATTGAATTCCTTACATAATGTATCCAGTAATTATAACTAGGAAATGAAAAACAAGGCATTGATAAACAAAAATAAAAGTCATACAACAAATAAAGAATAAGATGAAAGTACAACAGAGAAAATAGTAATTAAAATAACTTTTAGAATTTGAGAAATGTGATCTCTCACTGAACAACAAAAAACATAGCTTCGACCGCCTCCGGAAGAAGACCGAATAGCCACTCTCTGATCAATCTACTGTACAAGGGTTACGATTGGCAAGATCTTACATTGTCAGGCAAATTATTGAAGAATTTTGGACCTAAGAAAAAGAAAGATTTTTGGAACATGGTGGATCTTGGTCTTGGCAATTGAGCTCTATTACCATGTCGCGATGAAGATCGAATAGTATCCACAATTGCGCCAGCATTGCCACTCCTATTAAAGAACATCTGCAAAACTCTAAAAACGTACATATATCTAAGTGGCAGAATATTTAAATTTAAAAAGAGAGGAAAGGATTCATGCAATATTGTTTTCTTCATCATTATTCTTACAAAAGACTTCTGTAATCCAGATAGCGGCTTCACATGAGTATGATAAGTACTTCTAAAACGAATGGGTTTAGAACAGATCCCACTACAGCGCCCAATAAATGACTCATTGTTTATTAAGTGAGTTGTTATACCCAATTAAAGAAAATAGATTCAATAAAGCTTCTCTGAGCATACTCATAATGCAGGTAATTATAATAAAGTTCAGTCCACGGAAAATGTTTCAACTAATAAAAATCTACGTAGGTTTTATTATTCTGTTATTCTATCTTTATTATTCAAGACAAATATTCCCGTATAGCCTGAAATCAATTATTATGCCGATCACTTATGTTATTAGTTAAAGGAAAGCTAAGTGCATGAATTTTCTAGAATCAAAATAGATAATACACATGGATTTTCTATACGTAGATAATACGTATGGAATTTTGAAGATAAATTGCGGTTTCAGAAGTCCGCGACGCTATAAGTAATTTTACATCAATATATATATGATCGTTTCAAATTCTTTTTTAGTAATAGTTTAAAATCTGTGAGAAAATTCATTGGAAATGTTTCCTTGTTATGATATGAGTGCTTGATTTTTATCAAATTATATGTGGTTTATGAGGCGCAATACACTTGTAAGTTGAGAGCGAGATGATAAGGGGCGGGACCACTTAATTGAAGCTCTTGAGGGTAGAACCTCTCTTCGAAAACAAGTTCTCTTGGAAGAGTAGGATTGAAATTTTGTTGATATGAAAGATAGTAAGAAAGGTGAAAGTAGAACGAAAGCGAAACCGGGAGTCGAACCCAGAGTCAGTCGTGTTGTTTGATAATACATCGCCGGAGAAACCAAAACGCGAAATTAATCCACCAGCACCCCAGACGGCGAAGCGTGTTATTCATATATCATTCATTGGAATCTGCACCATTAATATGTTTACCAACGAGATTGCTCGCGATTTATAAGGTCAAGCAAGACAAGTGCGGCTTCCTGATGAACGTTATTATATATACGTTACCTGGGTGCGCTCTAGTTAAGCCAGTTTTGTTCTTTGTATAGGATTGCGGCTGCCTGGTCATCCTAGGCCTATTTCAGTAGGAAACTCTCATTATTATTTCACTATATCAAACCGGCTTGGAAAGTTCACAGCATGATATCATTTGATCTTAATTTTTCGCTTGACGAGTTCGAACCACTGAAATAGGACAGACAATTTTTCTCCAATTTTCAAGTGTTCACATTCACTTAATATATGCTCGATTATCATCATACTAGTATAAACAAAAATAATTATAAGAAGTCTATATGCTTGATTTTATCATCATAGTGCTATGAACAACAATAGTGTCCTAAGATATATGATTTATCGCTGGTATCGCTGGAAAGGTGAACAGCTTGTTATGGATAACTCCTCCAAATAATTATTGACTTGAAACATTTATAATACTATTACTGTATAATACTGTATATGACTGTATTTATATATGTACTACTTATAGGTATTTTAGAATAATTTTTCCGCTTGTTCTTTATCAATTGTAAGCTAAAATCTTTACTTTTTCATAATTTGTCTTTAGTCTTATTCAATTTTATTTAAAACTCGCTCCTCATACACAGGTACTTGCCCATATGAGGAGCCTTCTTAACATTTAGTATTGTATATAATATTGTATTTTGTAAAAGAAGAAGAAAATAGATAAATTTCAATAGTTATTTAAAATATCTAATGAAAGCTATATAAATAGAACTAAGAACTTCTGTTACTGCAAATAATATACAGTAATAATATTTAAGCAGTTAGTTAACTAGAATTTCTAACAAAAATCTTCCATTTACAAAACCATTAGCAGCAAAACATTTACAATACATTTTCCAAATTTGCAAAATGAAAACCTTTCACTTCGAATGCAAACTACTACGGTAAACGAAACTTTTATGAAGTTTTATTTGTTGTTGTTGATAGGTGGTGAAGATGCCGCCCGGTCTAGGGCTGGTAGGCGGAGGCGGTGATGTCGAGGATGACAAGGAGGTGATGCACTACGCCACGTCGAAGGCGGCACTCTCTGAGCGAGCCGTGAGGCGGCTGAGTGCCAAGTACGAGTGCCCAAGGAGGCGGCTGTCGTCGACCGGGGGCGGCAGTGGGGGCAGTGACTCCCAGTCGTCATCGTCGTCTCAGTCGTCGGCCAGCGTCGACACGTCCGAGCTCAGCGAGCATGAGCGACTCCAGGTGGAGGCCTGCTTCCGCGGACTCAAGACACAGGTAATTAGTGAAATAGGATACAAGGTATGAGGGAAGAAGAATTCACAGGTATAAGGGAGATAGGCTAAATAGGTGACAAGGTATGGGAGAAGAATAATTCACCAGTATAAGGGAAATACAAGTTATTACTTGAAAACACTTCACTCATATGGGCTACAGCTTTTGAACAGATTGATAAAAACAATATAAAAATCTTGTACTAAAAAAGGGTACTACAAGATTCTTATATTGTTTTATCAAGCTACCGGTATATCTTGTAGGCTGTACTCGTGCTCATGATTAGGCTCAGCTTCAAGTTAGTAGGCTAAATGTGGGTTTCCGTCTCTAAATTTTAAATGAAAAGATATCAAACTTTTCACTATTCTCGTTTCGGTATTAACCATTAGAATTTTAAACAAACATGTAGAATTCAAAATTTGATCGTTTACGTTTTGATTTATGATTTTGCAAATGAGTGAAAGTGGACCAATATGGAAAATAACTATTTTTTCTGAAGTTTGCATCATAAATATTGGAAATGTAGCAGTTTTGGGCAAAAACATGTTGTACTTTTTATGAAGTATTGAATATTGTATGTATTATGAAGAAAGTAATATTGTACAGAATAAAAATGAATGAACCATATTATGGATAAACGGTATTTTATATAATAATTGGTGTAGCAGTTCACTGCGTGGTCGCTCTGATAAGCTATCACTATGATAAGTCGAAGATTCATGCGCCTGCTACACTAGCCTGGACGGGTGGCCTTGCGGAGGATCCTGGAGGAGCCGAAGCCGACTCTGCTAAAAGTATTCATGGTATGAGTCTGAAAATAGATATCGATGTTTCAGAACTCAAATAAATTTTTAGTCGATTCATCATGAACACCATCCTACAATTAACCCATACACATTGCTAATTAATGGCAGGTCATGTGGGTATCACCTTTAGCAAGAAAAATAAACACCATATTAGGCTACTATTCAGTACATACAGTATTCTAAAGTATTAACAATACTCAGATACAGTATAATTATATGTTGTGCAGTAATATGCACTACACAGTACAGTAGTATACAGAATTTACAGTATTATGGTAGCCTACCGAACCCGTATGAAATTCAAATGTTTTCTGCTATTAAAATTTAATAATATCCCGTTCCGTTATAATTATTAGTGAAATAACACGTGGTTGTCACTTTTTTTCAATGGCAAACTCATTTTAAACAAGCGGTTTTCACTTTTTTCCAATGGCAAACCAATTTCAAACAAGTGACTGACAGTTCTGTCGAATGGCAAAAAGTTGAAATAAGTGGTTATCAGTCTAATTTCAAACCTTCTTATTTGTTGACGTTTTTGTTGAAATCAACGAATTGAAGTGAATAGAATGCATACTCAAACTACTATTATCTTGAGAGCCTCAAAATACAAAATCACAATGTTCAACTCAGTCAACAGCTACTTAACTGAGGAGACTTTAAACACCTATAAACTGAGAGTTTAACTACAGTCTTTACTCTCAAGATTGGAACTTTCTATGTGAGGGTATCTTTATCTATTTACATTTCCAACTTTGAAACTAAAAACTTTGAGTACCATACTTATTATAGAACTACGAAAAATCACATTTCCAGAGAGCCAGAAACTCAATTACTGGAATAGTTTTCGAGTAATAAGGTTGGTAAATTTAATATTTAATGAATGTAAGATATACATAGGAGTATGTCTGAATATCCAATAACCCACTTTCTTCGTATGGATTATTGTATATTCAGACGTAGGTACACCTATGTATATCTTACATTCATTGAAATTAAATTGATCAATTATTGATTATTGGATATTCAGACGTATACCTATAATGTAGCCTGTATCTAATATTCAATTGATCACTACTCGAACACTATTCTAGTAATGGAGTTTATGACCTTCTGGAAATTTAATAATAATGCATATAACTGGATCATTTACTGTGTTAATTCGGAATAATTCAATAAATCAATTATGCAATTTTCATGCAGATTTGTGTGTACCTTGTTAGAAGACTCGTATCAATTTATTGTGATGGAACTATTAATCAACCAATTAATAATCAATCTAAGAGAAGACTCCTAGTTGAATGCTAATGCTTCATTGTTTTTTTTTAATAGAAGATTCTGATACGCCGTGATGACATAGGCATCTGAGACTTTTCCCATTATTTATTCATTTCATTCATTAACAATCACAAATCATATAATTATATGACTGGAAGAAGACAACAGGCGTAGCCCAAAGCTAACTGCCTTTCTCTCAAATTTTGATGCATAAAAGTTTGAAAAAAGTATGAGGTTTGTTTTCACTTCTCATTCTCAAGTCCGATTTTCACTCCGAAACTAACGATTAATCTATCAATTTTAAATTTTAATTTTTGGACACTAATTGGAAAACAAAAATAATTCAATCTAATGTCTACTACAGTATTTGGAAATTTTCATATTCTCATAACCATAATTTTTTATTGTGCATAATTTTTACCCCTTGTGCACCAGTCAGGGTGCATCCCCTGAGTAAAAAATATTCCACTCAAATCTCTACTATTTGGAAATGTTTATATTCTCATACCATAATAATTTTTTAATTGTCCATAATTTCTACCCCTTGGTAAGAGGGTGAGGTGTTACCGTACTTTGCTGCTACATGTAAAATAATGATGATCCAATGTTGTTGCAGATATTTGTGTGTAGCTCGTTGGCGAACTTGTACATGTCGTCTGCACTGGCCGAGAACGGCTGGGAGCTGCGATACACAGGCGTGCCTCTGGTGCTTCTCGACACGGGAGAGACCCGCTCCAGGGACAAGCGTCGCATTCAGATCCTGCTCGCCGAGCGTGGAACTTGCTTCACTCTCTGGCAGGACACCATCGACAATCTTTCCGCCTACAAGGTTAGCTTCTAACATTTCCGCTAGTTTCTCCTAAAGTTTCCACTTGTTATCCCTTACATTTCCTCATTTTTCTTTTCTTTCTTCTTTCTCATAAAATCTAGTTCTTTTTTCCCTAAAATTGCAATTTTTTCATGAATTTTTCTCCCGTTTCTCAAAAAAGTCCTTTATATTCATCCTCATGTTACGTCTGAAATTTCCTCTTGTTTCTCTCAACATTTCCTCAAATTTGTCCTAGAATTTCTTCCCGTTCCACCTAAAATGTCCTTCCATTCCTCAAAAAAGTATCCCCTCTATCTATCTTCAATTTCTTATTGTTACTCCTAGAATTTCCATTTGTTTCTCCTGAATTTTCCCCCTGTTTCTCCTAAAGTTTCCTCTCGTTTCTCAAAAATTCCTCTCAGTTTTCCTTTAATCTCCTCCTGTTACTCCTAAAACTTCCTCAATTCTCTCATGGTTTTTTTTTCAATTTCCATGAGATAAATTTTTACTTTTCTGAAAAATTTGGGAATCTGATTGTAAACTAAAAAACACTGTTTTTTATTTTTCAGTAAATTTTTTTAGTTATGTCATTAAATTTTTGCAAAACATTATTTTGGGAAAATGTTAGTTATCCTCTTGACTATACAGTATCAATTTGTGATCGAAACCTATGAGCCGAATTTTTACTTTTGTTCCTCCATTTCCAAGAAAGCTGGGGTAAATATTATTAGGTACATTATTGCCAATCCCATTTTCCTGATTAGAATGGATCGCAGTAAAGATGTATACTTGTAATTTTAAGCTTGAAATATTTAAGGCTATTAGAGTGGGTGAAAAGTTCGAGAACAGCTTAATATCTCATACACAATGGTAATTTGACGGTGGGTACAGTATGACTGGGGATTCTACTCATATTAAAAATACATGGATCCGCCATTTTGAATACAACTTTTTTTTAAATAGGAAGGTGGTCATGCGATACATTATATCAATGCGGAATTCCAAGACAAAATGAATGGCTAAAATCGCATATCGATATCTCAAACCGTTTCGAAGATATTCACATTATTTATCAATACTACTCAAAGCAGAAAGGAAAGGAAAAAGTATGAGAACGGCTTAGTATCTCATAAAAAATGTGATTTCAAGGTATTTCATATCTGATTTGCATGGTATTGATTAATAACGTACTTTATACTTTTGTATTTTATTATTAAAATAAAATTTGCTGTGATGCTAAATGTAACCCTAATTTGGAAATTTTTTTAGACTACATTTTAGAAGTAGAAGAAGTGTTGGACTGACACCTGTTTTTCATTCCACTATTGTAATCGCGACTCAATGAATGAATATAATCATGGAATATTATTTGATTGATAACAATTTGCTATTTTGACAGGTGGCAGGCCAGGCGTTCCACACGATGTGCCTGTCGTCAGACCACACCAAGCAGATCGGGCTGAGCTTCGACTGTGTGAACGCGGCACAGGAGATGTGGCAGCACATCGAGCGGCTCATCGCCTGTCCCGAGAACATCAGTCTGTCAGTGCCCGGCACAAAAAAGCAAAAACCAAAAAAGCAGGTCTACCAACCCCTGCCTCAGAAGTCACTCATCTCGCAGCCGTGCTGCTTCCAGCATATCACCAGCGTCGATGTGGGCGATCGCTCCAGGTATTTCTCGCTGCAGACTCTTCTGCCGGACATCTCTTCCAGTCCTCAAATCAACTCTGACCAATAGGTCGGTTAGCCTACTTCTCAAAGGGGTGTCAAGTGAACAGGCTGAACACTATTAATAATTATCATAAAGAATGTGTTGGAGAGATTTGAAGTGGACAATGTAAATTATTTAAAAAAACCTTCATCTCTCTATATTTGACGTGTGTTGCTCGCAAATGTCTATCATATAGCTATTTGTTGCTCTTATTCAAGTTGTAGATAATATTTTGTAAATAGTTTGTTATAATTTCCTATAGACCTGATATTGTAGAAATATAAATTATCTTGCTGTGGCATCTATGAACTTTTCATTAATTGATTGAATAAGATTGGGGCTTTTTAGATGTCACAGCAATATTATTTGTATTTTTACAAGGTTTACATAAACCAGTCTAGGTTGATTCAATAGCGAGTTCTTATGAAACTAGATTGATTCAAAATTATTATAATATATGGTATGTAATTTTTTATTCGACACGGCAATTTCAAAATATATTCTCTATATCATAACTATATTTTTAGTTGGATATATATGAATAGTGTTCCCTAATACCGTAATTTATAAAAAAGTTGCTAGTAAGATGAGTTGAAAATCTTTGTAATAAGATATTACAATACTCTTACCACCTGATTGGTGGCATCTATGGCAATTTATTGTTTTTTTCATTATATTACCTATATTATTGTATTGTTTTGTTTTGTACAAAATAACCATGCACCAATAAAATCGTTAATTATTCTCATAAATACGAAGTATATGATCTTTGAAAAATTATTATTACTTATGCTTATCACTTTTAAAAAGTATTAAGCTTTCAGTTTTTAATATTATGATAATATTTTTCTGCTATCGATATTTTTCATTGGAAAAGAGAGAGAATAGAAATATATCCCACTGTGATATTGTTAGCTCATTTGTTTAAAGCTGAATTGATTATTATTAGAAGTACAGCATTTCTATTTTGACGTGAACAGTAATAAATGAACTGTTGGAATATTAACATCTGAAGCTTCTGTTAAACTGTATTTTATCTCTCTGTATTCACAATGAAGATTTTCTAACTATTAAAATAATCAGTAGAGAATAAGAAAGAGGATGGATTCACATCTTTTTCTACTACATGTTCATGCTAGACAATGGTTAGTAATTCTTTACGAGCAAATCATGATCGTGAAGATCTGCAAGAGAATTATTTCAGATTTTACAGATTCAGTATTATACTTAATATAACAATTATTGTATCGCATACTAATAATAATGCAGGCATCAATTTAACTGAGAAATATATTTATTCCTCATGAGTGTATTGTATGTAACTCATGGTTTTGAAATTCAGAATATTTGAGGAATTATTTCATCCGTTGGTAACGTGTAAACTTGTACTGTATGAGAATCTCTCAGTGCCGGTTAAATTTTAATCGTGATTGATTTCACAAGAATCAATTCGAGAATTTTTTCTTTTCGAAAAAATCTTCTTTGATTTTTAAGATTTGGTTAAATTTTAACCGGTTTTGAGCAGCCGGGCCTCATATTGCAAAGTTTATTAGAAACCTGAGAAATATTTCACTCCTTCATACATCTCTAACAGCCCAAATTTGAATTTAAAATGTCCCATTTATGAGAAAAGAAACTAGATTTCCAACTGTATTTTTTCCTGTCAATGAGGTTTTTGTATTGAAGAAATACCACTATCTCTATATTTCCACCAACTATATTAAGATAACGAAGAAATCGTATGATAATGGTACTATTATTTATTGAATCGGAATTGGCTACACTGATTTTTAGTCAATGATGAATGAAGTCTCTAAAATTGTGGAGCGAGCTATTCATCTTTATGACGCCATTGTCCTATAGAACCAAAGACTTGGAAACTGATGTTGTTAAATAAGATAAGAGTTCTCTTGAAAACTGAAAACTTGATAGCCTAAATTATTTTCTAATATGATGAAGCAGTTTTAGGCTAATCGTTGGTTTTTCAATCATCGTTCATAACAGTTTCATTATGATGTTCAGGATCATACTACCCAGTTTCGAAATTGCATAAGTGCTGAACCATAGCCTATTTTGTATAAAAAGACTGTATACTTTTAGGATAGTCTTGCATGTTAAATTTAATTTAATTTAATATTGCATCATATACCATGTTATCATAACCTACGGTACTGTATTTAGATAGTTATATAAAAGTCATTTTTTATTATTTTATAGTTGCTATTATAAAGAAATTTTGTAAATAGATAATTTCAAGTACAATAGTGAAGTGTTATGAAGGATCTTCCAATGAATAGATATTATATATTAAATTGTTGTAAATGAGCCATTTGAGCTTGTTGTTATTGAGGTGTGTACTGTTATTTGTATGATTTCAAATACAGTTACTACAACAAATTAGTTTCATTATAGAGCGTATATCACTATAGAGGCTAGGTAATTGAATTATGGTTAGAGTCTATCATTTCAGATTACTATAAATGATCTGAGATTTATTTGAATCAATTGTCTCTATACTTGAAGGTAATATTCACATTTATATTACTAAATTCGTTGTTATAAATTTTACGTATCTATAAAATATATTTCTAATAATATTATTAAATACCATACACATTTTCTGTCGAAAAAGATGCTGAAAAAATATAAATCCATGTATTATGCATGCCTGATCTGCAGAAACGGTTATCCTATGTGATTAGAAGCTTTTTCTGTCATATCCAAATGATTGTGATTACAATAAAAAATGCCGTTACTTAGTCATTTTCTCTTTGATTTCTTCCGGTCTGCTAACTATTCGAGGGTATTCGACAATAAGCACAAACCCCAAATATATACTCGTATATTATGAGTATGGCCCACGAAAGATTTTTGTGTCCTTTCAATTAATTTCTATTGATGGCACCAAACTCACTACATGAGTTTTTTTCAAACGAGTTAACAGTTTATTTACATTCAGATTTCCAACCCATTCTCTTTAAGTATGATACAATAACACTGATATGCGAACTTTCTGCTTCGGAACTAGTATAAGCCAAATGTATTTATTTATATTTACAGTATATATAGGCTATTTATTGATAAACAGAACACAATTCTTTGAAATGATTGGGGAAGGACTAACAGGCACAGCCCAAAACTGTTTCTTCCCCGATTGATTTACGTCAGTAAATCAATATATTGAGCTATATTATAATATATTAATTACTATTATAACTTCTCATACCTGGAAGATACCAATTAAAATAATTCTAGTGTATTTTCTCCTTGACATAAAGGCAATTATTTCTTGTTGATGAAAAGTTATCATTTAATTTGAAGTGTAGTAATATTAGTATGATTTTGCATTAACATGCATTATAAAAATGTTTGTTATGATGTGTTCTGTGGGATTAAATGAAATCACCAGCAGGAGAATAGAAATCATTTTGAGAAATCAATTTCTATGCTTTTCTCCTTTGTGCTGATAGATCGTTTCAAATCTACAAATTATTCATTAGGTGCTATCAAAGTGGTGTCATTAGGTGGTTTTGATGTTTGGAAAACTCATTCAAACTTGGAAAGATTAGTCAGTAATCCAATAAATATTTCTTATTAGCACTAGGCCTACCGTACGTTTTACTTGAAACATGGAGCCAGGTCTTTTTGATAAGGTACTAAACTGATTCCTTTTTAGAACAAGTTATTTCTTGAATTACTGACTCATTACCTACGATTGAAGTACTCCAGTGAGAATTTTTAAGTTCATTTATTCAATAAAAATAACATTTTTCAACATTCTTAATTGGTGTGAAATACAAAAATGATACAGTATTCATAAAATTGCAGAAATCTTCTTTGAAATCCTCTGTAACCAATCTTTCTAGGATTAAGAAACTTTTCACTCTATTTTTGAATGAATACCGTATGAGACTTTTACAAATTGGAAAGTCAACTCTTCCAAAATTATTCAGAGTTATTCTGGCATCCTTGCCACAATAACTGTAAAACTTGTTGAAGCGTTCAGTTACTTCCATTCATTAATCATGTTTCACTTCTATTATCAATTATAACAATGTTGCAGTATGTCAATTCTTAAATATTATGATAATAATTTATGTTCCTAGGAGTCTCCACTTTGAGTTCGGTGTATTTCTTGCAAATAAATTCATTCCCTAAAGACATGCGTTGACTCGAAAATTGACCCATACGAACAACAAACGTGATTGTGATTTCTTGCACTTTATTCGTCGTAAATGGTGTCATCTGTTTGCAGATATTCATTGATGTATCTTGCAACGGCTGTGTAATAGGGGAGTAGATAAGACCAGGAGTCAAAGTGGAGTTTGAGCAGAGTGACTGATGTGTGAGCAACAAACTTGTACTCGTGAGCTATTCCATGGCCCAGACCTTGCCTGATGCCAAAACAGGAACCAACCTTCAGTCTTTTCACACTCATCCACTGCAAGCTTCTCTTAATATATACTTCAATCACACCTTTATGAATGAAATACATGGTGTTATCGACGATTCCTGATTCGACGGCGACATTTCCGGAGAAAAAAAATTGAGTTCTGAAATGCACAATGAGTTGCTGCAAGAATTGTGGACTGCACTTGGAGAATATGACGTGCTCGTTCAAATGATGATTATAGAGCAGCCAGCAGAGCTTCTGCTGTAGTGGCAACGGTGATATTGTCAGCAATACTGGCACCTGGCATCCATAGTGGTTATCCCATAAGAAGCGCAAGTAGTTTCTAATGCAGCCGGAAAACTTCTTAGCAGACTTGTGGTAGTCCATCCTTGTTAGAATTGAGCGTTGTTGATTGACAAACTGAATAACCGAATAGAAGTATGTGCGAATGTAAAACACAGAGTTGCCTATCACCATGGCTAGAAGTATTGGGTTTGAACTCAGATGAATGTACCTTATTATAAACATTGCTGTATTGAAATCTTTATGTAAAGCTGCCAATGAAATGGGGAACTTTGTAAAACTTGCAATCACCATCATTCTAGCTGAATTGAATAAGTTGTATTTCTCATAGCTTGTATTGTATGTGATGCCAGAGGCCGAAATATGATTGAATGTGTAAATCAATGTGAAAGCATTCAAAACTACAAAAAGTTTAACCAAGAGAAAAAATACTCTCAATTTCATTTGAACGCTCGTTATGCTTGTGTAGAAGCAATCCATAAGGCCCCAACTTTTTATCAATTTAAATGATCTATTCAAACGGAGGAATAAGTATATATACATGTTATTGGGGAAGAATAAACCAATTGTTTCAAAAGGAAAGATTGTTAAAATATCAAAAAAGAAACCAATTGGTTGTCTTATATAGTGCTCCCTTATAGTAAGACTATCTGCAATGAAATGTTCCCGAATTATCTCAAGTGGACGATGACATGAGACAAACATCAATATTATGTGCAGATAATCTAAAGTGTATGAAATGCAAAGCATGAATGGTGAAACATCATAGGTGGCAAATGAATACAAACTGATGAAAGTGGATAAGAGAGTTACTGCCAATTCTACGGATTCAAATCGTTTGCCCTTCAGCAAATGTTTCTTGTTTCTGGAGTTAGCGATTTCAAGAACTTCAATCTCATCAATTATGCTTTCTGTACCCAACACTTTACCAGGAACAAACTTCATTCCAACCTGATAATATTTGTTTCTATGAGCTTCAAACACGGCTTTTTCTACAGGATATGTTTTCAGAATCCTGTAGAAGTCAGTGGCTTTGATAACAAGCGTCTCAACTATGGTGACCGCTGATACTGCCACTGCTTGTTGCGAGTGTTCACAATCATGCAGATTTCCGAAAAATGCGCCTTTCTCCAGATAGGATGTTCGTCTTTTCATTGTACTCATACAAACAATGCCATCAACCAAAACATAAACATCTCCATGTACAAATCCTTCAATCAATATTTGAGTGCCTTTATTGAAAATCTTTATTTTTGATTCAAAAACTATACTTCTGATGAATGAGTTACTTGATGAAGTGAACACTGAATTGAATTTCATACATGGTCCATAAATTTGAAACATAATATCTCCTTGTAATAGGTCATTCAGTGTGGCCTTGAATAACTCTTCAGGAATTTCACCTCTGTGTTGCTGCCAACTTGACATGAAATGAAGTCGAAATTCATGTTGTAAATCGTCTGGAGCACCGACTCTACTCAGAAACAGCATGGCTGTGTTCACATCTTGTTTGAAGCGATGATTTTCATTTTGCAAGTAAGCAAGAGCGCTCAGTTGACAAGTGATATACAACACTATAGCCATCCCGGTATAAGAAACTGTTATAGTGAACCAGCCTGTTATGTCACATTGCTCGCAGAAATGTATAAAGTTCACTTGCGTCAAAAGTGTGGTAACGAAAAATATAGCATTGAGGTAAATCACGACTGGAGTGACAACACTTCCCAAAATATCCCACTTCCATTCAACTTCCTCACACCTGATGCCTCTTACATAGTATTGGGCTCTTGATAAATATATGTCATCATTTATCTCTTGGCAAAGAATAGACACCCAACAAGATGCTAGGGTATTTATTATAATCATTAGTGCGAGATAATATTTTAGAGCTTTTGGTCGCAAATCAATTTTTAATTTACTGCCTGCAATATAGTCCAAAAGACTAAATAGTCGATGAATTTGTAGGATTCGATTGAATTGTAACATAGTTACGTAATTTTCATCAACAAGATGTCCAAGTAGTTTTTCGAATGGAAAACATGCAAACATGTCAAGAGGAAAACTAGTTTTTGCATAATTTATGAAAGTGTAGAGAGGATGAGTAACGAGGATACCATCCTTGTTGTAAAATGCAACATGGAAACGAAAGTATATGTCAGCATAAGCAAATAAATCTAGTATATCATAGGCCAAATCAATGTCATGTGTGAATTTCCATGTTATAACTCCTCTCTGAGGAAAAACAAGGCTGCAGATGAGAGCAAGACAAGACCTGAAAATCTCCATTGCCCATATGAGTCTCCCTGTTGGCAGAATAGCTATTCGCAAAAGGAAGTATGAAAGGAAGACAGCTGCTCTACCTGCCTTGAAAATTGGATCGAAAAACTCTTTTTCTTCTTTAGATCCCACAACTAGATTGAAACCAAAATAATAGAAAGATTTACTCTTTGGTATATCACTTACCTTGAAAGTATCTCTTCCCTCAATGATGGGCAAATCAACAAGTGGCAAACAATGTTCTTTAGTTGCCTGTATCTGATCTTTGTAGTCAGGGAAATCTTCAAGTATGGTGAAAAAATCGTTCTTGTCTAAATATAATATTTCACAGTAAGTCATTGATCGAACACTTTGAAGCATTGGTATGCCAAGCAACATTTCTAAACCACCAAACTCATAGCCTGGACCTTTGGTGCTTTTTACCACTCCAATTTCTGTATCAATCAATTCACAATAACCTCTGTGGATTATGTACATATATGGACAGAAAACACCACTGAAGCATACAAATTCTTGAGGTTGCAAGATTATCTGTTTTAGTTTTGACACAATCTTTTGGTGGAATTTTTTGTCTGTATCATGAAAAATTGAACACTCACTTAAAAGTTCTCCCCATAGAGAGAGTTTCAAATCTTGGTTCAAAGCTTCTCCAATTCCTTGAAAATCTGATTCACCTTTCAAATAAACTCCACTGTTCTCAACCTGCTTCAAAAGATCCAATCTTCTCAATATTCTATTGTGAAGATTAGATTCAAGTTTATAATTTCTTGATAAGTGTACCAATGTGTACATTTTCTCATACAGATCTCTTTTTGCTATCAGCAATAAATAAGCAAGAATGCTTAGAAATGCAACAAAAAAATTAACAGCAAATAAGCAAGCTAAATTTATAAAAAGAACGAATACGTGCTCATTACGTGTGAAAGGGATGTATCTATCACCACTTGAACCAAACGAGAGTCTTGTCAATATGAAAAACATTGTTGACACAAGAAAAATTGAATCAGTTGACTCTCCAATGTGCACTCCAGCAATTTTTACCCACATGCCTCTTGGGTCACATTTCGTTCTGCTTTCACATGAAAGCATAATAAGCACAACACTGCAATACCACAAAAATGTTGCAATGTAGAACAAAGAAGACATTGTGTACAGCAGCACTCTATAACGAGGTAGTTTGATTATTCTGTCATTGAAAAACTGAACAATACGCCATGCACGTAGCAGATGATTGAATTGTAAGAATCCGTAAATTATTTTTTCATCATCAGCACTTACAAAAAAAATCTGGTATAAATTGAGTGGTATACTGCCCATAACATCAGCCAAAAATGTTTTTGTAGTCAAGCGATAACACAAAATATCCTTGAATGATTTCAAATCCTTATCAGGTGTGAATACAGCAAATGTACATTGTGCAAATAAATCACATATAAATATGATTTCTATGATTCCACAGAGAATTTCAGAGCTTATGTCCGCATGATCCTCTAGTATGTAAAGAGGAACATAGACTACATAAATTGAAATCAATATGAATATCATATTATTCCAAACAGTTATAAATGGTGATCGTGGATGCAATATAGGGGGGAAATCTTGACTCATGAATGTAATATCATCTCGTATGCGTTCAGTATTCTCCGATATGACAAACATATTCAGATAATTTGAATCAGAACTCATGTATTTCTGAATTTCCTGCTCAGCTTTTGAAGTTTTGAAGAACAGATCTTCATAGCTTAAATGGCAGGCAGGTCTCTTATGTATTGACTTGTTTGACACTCGAGCAAGACGTTTTATTTTTTTTAATGAATTGAACTCTTCATGACCTTTTGCATTTGAATAGTAATCAGAATTTTCAATAAGCTTTAGACCATAATCTAGCTGTGCTCTTCTCTTTCTCTCAATAATCTCTTCTCTGATCTCTTTATAATGTGTTGCGAAATCGACTTTTAGTCTGTCAAAACGCTTTCTATGTAGGACTAGAAGTTGACAGTGTGTAGCACATACTACACGGCAGCTACTTCTGTATTGAAATACAATGGATGCCTCGCCCAAGCATGTACCCGGAAATAGAGATAGAATGGGAGTTGAGCTATCAAAGCACGACATTATTTGGATAATTCCTTTCTCCAAATAAATGAAAACTTCTTTTACTTTTCCTTTTGAAAAAAGGATATGGCCAGGAAAATGGAATTCAGTTTTCATATTGAGTGCAACAGCTGACAGGAATGAAGGATCTTTTTGCTTAAATATGTGAGAATGTCTAAAAGCTGGAGCATAGATCTTGAAAGTATAGATTCTGTAAAGTGATGTTGGAAGCAACCGTTTCATCTGTAAATCGACAACTGTACCTTCTTTCTTGTTAGAATCTTTGTAATACAATTCAATTCTTTCAATTATATTTCTATCTCCGTTCATCACCTTTAGCCTTGAACAGAGTGATTCCATTCTAATAGTTGATAAAAGAGTATCAAGTTTCATCTCCAATAATGTGACGACGAATAGGCTTGTCATAATTAAAGTAAAAACCAATGCTGTATACATGTATAGCTCCATAACTAACTGCAGACTCAAACGAGAATCTTGTAGAGCAGCCTGCCCTCTCAACAAGAAGCAGTTGGTTACCAAGTAAAAACACATCAACGAAACATCTCCAAGATTTCGCATAGGCCAGCTCAAAAATACTGTGTTTTCAATCATTGGAACCAAATAAGAGATCTGATCCTCTATGGATCCAGGACTATACTTTCTATTGATAATGGCCTTGAAGAGGAAACATGCGAAAATTGTACAAATCATAAGAATGAAGCTGAAGAACATTGTCACACAAACATAAATGTTCAAGTAAATAGAGTGAATTAAGTATGAGAAAATAGAGCTTACTTTGAGCAGCCTTAACATTATTAACAGTTCAAGGTATTTAAATGTATTATTAGTTGAATCGTTCATAGATTTTTCAAAAGCCTCATTCTCTGGTATGAATAAAATATTGAAAATTGTCAAAAACATAATAATGAAATAAGATTTTTTTACTTTACTATAAGGCATTGTTACTCTATGATTTTCGCAGTATCTGTGCAACAGAAGAAGGATATAATCCAGCCAGAATATTATCTCACTGAAATAAGTAAAGATTTTTTCACTTGTAAAGCTACTAATGCTATAAGGTGACACGCCTTCAAAACTTGACCATGAAAACACTATTTCATACAGAGTCAGTACGGTTTTAGTCATTATTGATACAGCAAGAACTATCTGCCACCGGAAATAAAAAGGTATAAACATGACGTCCCTAAAATTGAGTGCTTTTTCTTTGTAATTGTCTTTGAATAAGTCAAGCTCACCAACTGTGGACCGACTGCGGCTCATCCTTTGTCTTTTCGGATCAGATTTTTTTCTTTTAAAATTAACCATTTTTATAAACTAATCTATGAAATAATTCTGATTTGAATAAAGGACAAATTGACTTGAAAGACTTTTCACACACAAAATACACCAATTAATGACTAATGTTTGTTTGTTACTTGTGATGAACATATGATCCTACTTTTATACAAACAACCAAATCTAAATTGTAACATGAATAATATAGGTAGCCTACTGTGGTAAAGTTATTTGAACATAATAGGTACGACAAATTTCAATTTAAATTTGAATTCTTTATTGCCAAAATTTAACAACGTAACAAATCAAAGGTTAATAAATCAAACACTTATCACAAGAAAATAAAATTAAATTATAAAAAAATATTAATAAGTAGTATAAATATCATGAACAACCTGTATGTCCATCAAATATTATGGGCGATGTAGCCTATAACTTGAAATTTTATTAAACGTGAAACCAAGGTGATTAGAAAATATTTTAATAATTTTTTTTGATGGAGACAACAGGTTTTCCCTTACGGTATATGTATCATAATTAAAAAGAAGTAATATTTGCATAAACCTCTCATTTACTTTAATCTTCACTGCCACTTTCTACACTGTATTTCACTATTAACTAATTTCAATAAAAATAATAATAATTAATTTTCTATTAAAAATATTAAAACTCCTTTCGATTTTATGAACGTTTTCCATTGAACACCTGTAAAGGAAGTCATATTATATTATAAACATGCTCAATGTAGTGATCTTGCAAACATAATGTAAGAAATTTATCGTTGGTACTAAAAAATACTTATTAAGAAATTCTAAAAGCATTCCAAACTATAATATACTAAACTTTATATTGTAACTGTAATATTTATACCAATTCTTAGTTGTAATTTATAATTTTATCTCAAACTTTTACAATAATTCTATACAACATTCAAAGCCGAGACTTACCACTAAACGTTAACTAGTAGATAGAAGACAGTTTAAGCTGTCTAACTTATAGGGTTGGTTTATCTATCTACCTTGGACAGTCTGAGGTCTGAGCCCCATATGTACCATATCTCAGTTTAAACGGAGTTAAATCAGCTATATTGGTTTAAACATGGAATGAAACACATCACAATAAATGCGACCATATAGCTACGATTAAGTTTTCTTATTATTATTCTCGTAGTTTAGCGTTGAATGCCGATATGCAGTGCATATGACGATGTGTCTCCCTGCCGAGTTCCAACATGCAAGAGAAAGGAAATGCTTCCAAAAACGAAAAGTTTTTAATCATTTAACATTTGTGTTTCAATTTTTATTATTTACGCCCAATCCAGTAGAAAATCACAAATACACATAATTATATAGGATTTATAAGTAGGTAATAGATCAAACATGTATAAGATCTGTTCGTCTTGTAGTACTTAACGAACTAGAATGCAATAAGTATTTAACAACAGCCTGAAAGACGCTCATACCTTGGCTTCTTGACTTCTTCAACCTTGATAATATAATTTGAGGATTTCCATGGAAGAAGTTGAAAGAGAAGACAGAAGACATGCCAAACTCGACGCCTGAAAGCCATAACCAGCAACCCGCTTTACAGGTGGGCCTGTAAGGTTCTCTTCACATGAGCTATGCTGCACTGAAAAAATCTGGTGTGGCGCATCACACAACTTTCCTTGCCGTTATGAAAATTGATCACCTGACGCTAGTGTTCATGCGCATCTCAAGTCTACTATTCAAAGATCCAAGCCAGCTAGTGACAGGACGATAATGCTGGAGACACACGAAGTCTGCTATCTCTTCATAGTGAATGATTTAATAGAATTAAACAGTTGCCAACAGTTTGCAATTGCTATAATAGGATTTTCTCGAATTTCGAGCTTATTTTGAATTTTAGGTGAAAATGTTACTGAACATTAATTGTAGAGATTTTTATGCTCAATCTTTTCCACTTGGAATTTTTTGTTTAGATTGTATCTGAAGCCTGATAATTGGGGATCAAAAATCAAACTTTGCATAGATGGGGTGGAGCTCCTAGAATTTTTAGAGCTTATCAATGACTATTTTAGGAATGAATTTGATCAAAATCGTTGGAGCCGTTTTCGAGAAAATCGCGAAAAACCCTGTTTTTACAACATTTTTGCCATTTTATCCGCCATCTTGAATTGCATTAGATCGAAATTGTTCGTGTCGGATCCTTATATAGTAAGGACCTTGAGTTCCAAATTTCAAGTCATTCCGTCAATATTGGGAGATGAGATATCGTGTACACAGACGCACATACACACACACACACACACACACACACACACACACACACACACACACACACACACACACACACACAGACCAATACCCAAAAACCACTTTTTTGGACTCAGGGGACCCTGAAACGTATAGAAATTGGGGTACCTTAATTTTTTTCGGAAAACAATACTTTCCTTATGGTACCTATGGTAATAGGGCAAGGAAAGTAAAAAATATGTCTTCAGAAGACAGTTTTGAAAAGACGGCTTCTCTGATTGGTTCTCGTGGAATTAACCACGTCTAAAATTTAACCGGCTTTTGTGCAACCGGCACATATAGTCTTCCTATCTCCCAATATTGTAAGCTACGCTATGCTGATGTGAATGTGACGGATTCGTAGCTTGGATTTCACATTGGAAGATAGGACGTATAGATAGCGTAGATAAATGTGAAGAGATTCCCATTTTCCATTTTCCACCGCCTTCTATAATAGTTAGGCTGTGATTCAAGCCATCACCCACGGTATATCTGATATAATATTATTAATTGTTGATTCTTGTTAATGAAATGATCAATCACATTCAATTTGTCAGAAAAATAATATTCCATTTACATGATCCCAATTTATGAATGATTATGATTGAGATGAAATATTTTTCTTGTTCATTAAATTTCTTTACATCCAAAAAAGATTTGGCTACCGTACGGAGCTACGACCTAAAGAAAAGGATTGACTTTTTTGAGAGATTTTTTTGTCCAATGACAGAGACAAAAGTAGCAAACTGACTCAAAGGTTATAGTTACTGACTTAATAGCCTGAATCTCACCATAGCACTAGTGTGTCAACGTACAATCGGTAATTCTCATTTGAAGAATAATAAAGGTAAAAAATCCTAAACTTGTCGTGAAATGTCTCTTCATCAAACTCCAATAATAAACAATTCCATGGGTAAACACTATTGAACTACTATTTCCAATTAAAATGCTTCATTTTACATAGGGTATTCTTAAGTTTACCTATGAATAGTTTGTTGTAAATAAGAAATTTGTATTTGAGATTCAATTTTTAGGCAATTTCATCTCCTACAATCTCTCAGTTATAAATGAATTGTTCAAACCTCAAAAATCTTAGGATAACTAGTTAAAAAAACAGTTGAATAGTTGATCAATTATTCCTGTCCACTCCCTGGTGGACAGTGGATTCCTGTCCACTCTCTGTTAGTTTTCGGGTAACACAGGGTTCAATACTGGGGCCAATCATGTTCATCGTGATGATCAACGACCTGGATGACAATGGTGAAACTCTCCTGTTTGCTGATGATACATCATTGCTGTCATCTGGTATTGACCTTCAGTGGGTGTTGGAGAGGTTGGCAGAGCATCTGCGATCATAGTTCCTGGTGAATCGTATCCAGCTAAATTGGAGCAAGACACAAAAATCATCTACAGTTTGTCGCGAAGTCTGCCTCATAATCCTGTGAAGCTGATATATTGGCTTTATATTGGATTCAGAACTCAGCTGGGCCAGCCACACCCAACAAATCACCAAGAGACTGTCTCGAATCTGTTTCAATCTGCTTAAGCTGAGGGGACATGATTGTCTGGTCATGGTGTATCATGCACTTTTCCACTGTCATTCATCTCCTACGGTCTACTCTTGTGGGGTCATTCAGCCAAGGTCGTAGACATACTGAAGCTGTAAAAAAACGGGCTGCAAGGAGCATTACTGCAAGCGAACATCATGCTCATTGCAAGCTCATTTTTTTAAGCTGAATATACTAACAGTATTCAGCCACTTCCTCCTCTGCCTTATGTACGCCAAGAAAAATCAACAAAATTTGTTGACTCGGACTGATGTGCATCACCACAACACAACATTAGGCACCGAGATCTGTTTAATGTCACCAGAGTGTGCCTCCAGTGATTGTGGGTCTGCTATATAGGGGTACGCAACTAGGTGTCACCCTCACTACTTGACACCCCGACTATTTGTCCACTTTTAAAACCGGTTTCTAGGGGACAAGTAGACGTGAGCCATACCCGTCTCCTTGTCTCCTTTCTGAGGAGATGACAACTAGTCGGGGGGACACCCTGTCGCAAGGGTGCGAGGTGTCAAGTTGTCATTTATGGTCATGACTAGTTAGCACCTTTGGTCCAGTAGGTGTCAAGTAGTCGGGGGGACAACTAGACAACAATGGCATATTTTTACGAGGGTACAAGTAGTTGTCTATGGCCAAAATGACCAGGTGTCAAGTAGTCGGGGTGACGACTAGACGGCTACCCCTATATAGGAGTTCAGCACTATGCTACATAAACAGCACCTACAACAACCTATCCCCTCGACTCCACTCCACAAGAAATCACCATTCCAGCTGGCTCTCCATTTGAAAGTTGGAAAATGAAGCCTAACTGTCAAGTTCTATATGAAAAGGCATCAAGATTCCTAATTTTGATATGAGATATATAATAAGACCTCATATAATACCTCAGTTGATAACCAGACTGAAAAGCTTCATCTGCTGTATCATTGATAGATGAAAATTATTGGACTGTCCTAGCATTAGGCTCAATTTACTCGTAAACAGTGCGTCTGACGGGAAAATATAACTGAACAAAATGTGTTTAGAATTGTGTTCTACATCTGGTTCAGTCATCAAAAGGGCTCATCATTCATTTTTTTCTGTTTTCAACCAACTCTGAAAAATTCGTCCTAGAAATAGACAGCGAATATCTCCCGAACCGTGCGTTTGACGGGAAAATGTTACTGAACCGAAAGTGCTTAGAATTTAATTCTTCATCATAAACAGTGATGAAAATTGCATGATCCCTCCTCCCTATGCCGCGGGGATGTAAGTTGTGCCAACTGGTGCTCTGTAGGTGACAAGGGGTAGCCGTCTAGTTGTCACCCCGACTACTTGACACCTGGTCATTTTGACCATAGGCGACTACTTGTACCCTCGTAAAAATATGCCATTACCGTCAAGTTGTCCCCCCGACTACTTGACACCTACTGGACCAAAGGTGCCAACTAGTCATGACCGTAAACGACAACTTGACGCACCCTCGCGACAGAGTGTCCCCTTGACTAGTTGACACCTCCTTAGAAAGGAGACAAGTAGACGGGGATGGCTCAGGTCTACATGACACCTTGCACGCTGGCATCAAGTTGTCACCCCGACCACTTGTCACCTACAGAGCACCAGTTGGCACGACTTACACCCCCGCGGCGTAGAGAGGAGGGATCAAGCAATTTTTATTACTGGTTATGATGTAGAATTGAATTCCAAGCACTTTTGGTTCAGTAACATTTTCCCGTCAAACACACGGTACGGGAGATATTTGCCGTCTTTGCTATTTTTAGGATAAATTTTTTTGAGTTGGTTGAAAACAGAAAAAATGAATAATAAGCCCTTTTGATGACTGAACCAGATGTAGAACACAATTCTAAACACATTTTGTTCAGTTATATTTTCCCATCAGACGCACCACACCGATTACGAGTAAATTGAGCCTAATGCTAGGACAGTCAAATTTTCTTTCATCAATGAATTATATGGCAGATGAATCTATCAGTCTGGTTATCAACTGAGGTATTACATAAAGTCTGGTAATTAATATGTGGATAAATAATAATTATTTATACACACTTGCGCTCAGATTGCAATCAGACCATAAGAAGCCCAATGAGAATCTTCAAGTTGTGTCTGTGTCTTCTACACTCACAGACACTGTTCAAACAAATTTTATGAGTATGATTATTAAAAAGAGTAGCGTTTAAAGATGTGTCATATAAAAATGAAACTGGTTTAAAGTTTATTGATTACTCAAGATTACAAATAACTTGGCACTAATGCTAGACAAATATTTTGAGGCTCTTTCAACATCCAGTCTGTTTCTATACTTATTCTTGATTGCACCATGGTTGCATAACCATGAAGAGCCAGCCGGAATGGTGATTTCTTGTGGAGTGGAGTCGAGAGGATAGGTTTTCATGACCGTAGATGACTACTTGTGCCACTGCCGTCAAGTTGTCCCCCCGACTACTTGACACTTACTGAACCGGAGGTGTCAACTAGTCCTGACCATAAACGACAACTTGACACCTCGCACCCTTACGACATGGTGTCCCCCCGACTAGTTATCACCTTCTCAGAAAGGATACAACTAGACGGGTATGGCTCACGTCTACTTCTCCCCTAAAAACCGGTTTTAAAAGGGGACAACTAGTCGGGGTGTCAAGTAGTCGGGGTGGCACCTAGTCGCGTACCCGTGACAAGTAGTCAGGGTGACACCTTGATGCCAGCGTGCAAGGTGTCATGTAGACGTGAGCCATCCCCGTCTACTTGTCTCCTTTCTAAGGAGGTGACAACTAGTCAAGGGGTCACCCTGACGCGAGGGTGCAAGGTGCCAAGTTGTCGTTTACAGTCATGACTAGTTAGCACCTTTGGTCCAGTAGGTGTCAAGTAGTCGGGGGGACAACTTGACGGCAATGGCATATTTTTACGAGGGTACAAGTAGTCGCCTATGGCCAAAATGACCAGGTGTCAAGTAGTCGGGGTGACGACTAGACGGCTACCCCTATATAGGAGTTCAGCACTATGCTACATAAACAGGCTGCCTGCAGGAGTGAAGCAGTTGGATCTTAGCGTGTTTAAGACCGGTTTGCTGAGAACCAGGGCTTATTATGACGTCCAGGAATTTCTGAATGATGACCTGCCTCAAATGATATCAGGCTAAAGTGCCATCAAGTTGAAGAGCAGGGCCTTGCTCTTCATTTTAATGAATTTAAATTTTTTAATGTTAATTTTCGTTTAGAATTTGATCACTGCCATCTTGATTAATAATTGTTTTCAATTTTTGTTTTTGTTTTTTATTATGACATGACGCCATCAATCCTACAAGTGTGGGTAATGAATGAAGAAGAAGTTATAAGGTAATTTCAATTTTTTAATGTTAATTTTCGTTTAGAATTTGATCACTGTCATCTTGATTAACAATTGTTTTCAATTTCGTTTTTGTTTTTATTATGACATGACGCCATCGATCCTACAAGTGTGGGTAATGGATGAAGAAGAAGGTATAAAGTATAATTCTATCTTTAAGTGGTATACAACCTTTTTAACAAGATCAATCATTCAATATTACATTAGATATACTGGAATTAGCACTCTTCTATAAAAGGCAGAGATAAGGCAAACAATCGGTAACGCTGTGGTTCTATCTTTTCCACTAACATTATAACTTTGACCTCACTATTATGTCAAGAGCCTTGAACCAATCGTACAACTCGTAAACAGTTAATCTCCAGTCGAGCAATTCATATTTTTGAAAACTAGGTGAATCGATATGGGTTGAGCTCACCAACTGATTCTAATCAACATTATCATTATGATAGAAAAACAAAAATAATAGTTAATCACTATAAGTGTATGGTAATTCCTCCAATAAAGTTGAAGATCTGGGTATTCTCAGAAAAAATTTTGAAATAAATATATTATCTTGAGTGCTAATATTTTGAGTAGACCTCTCTATGTATCCATCAGCTGAAACGCGTCCATGTTAATATATCTATACATAAAAAAACAACAGTGCAATGTCAATAAGTCACTGGTCACTGTGATTAAGGTTAGAGAATACTTGATACTTATGATATCAATAGTTTACTGATTAGAATTTTTCTAAATAGGCTACAATCACTTGCTAATGAAGCTGCATTGTATAAGACTTAACCAAGTGCTTGACATTTTTTTTGTATATTATTTTATCTAGTAAGATACCTGAAAAGTGACCATTACTTCAAGTGCAAAAGTAATTATTTAATTTTTGTTTTTCTCCAAAAATTTATTTAACAATATCAGTGATGACGAAAACAGCATTGATTGTTGTGACAAGGCCACATGCAGTCTTACAATATCTCCCAAAAATTAAAAATTGTATAAAAAACAATCTTTACATATTCTTGCTTCCTGAGAACAAGTTGGCAATGACAAGTAACCAAACTAGAAAACTAGGCAGTGGAGCAAGATTTGCACCTTCAATCATCCAGCTCTATAAAGATACCTTACAATTTAATTTAGATGTACGGATTCTCCTTTCTGGTCTCCGTGAATCATTAGTTCCTAAAATTGCTACAAGCAAACGTGTTGAAGTGGTTTATATGGACTCAAATTTAAACAAAGACAAACAAGGTTTACTCTCAACGCTTATAACAAACAAATCCTTGGACTGTGATTTCATTACTACAAGTGAGATGGAGGATGATAGTAATAGACAGAATTACCAAACAACTGAATCATTGAAAGTTTATAATAATGTTGTTCTTGGAGGAACTTTTGATAGACTCCATACAGGTCATAAAATCCTTCTTAGTGAGGCAGTTCTACATTGCCAAAAGAAAATAACAGTTGGTGTTACAGACTCAGAGATGCTCAAAAGTAAGTAGCTATCATTTTTGTTTTGCAAAATTGTCAGATTCCTAGTAGTTCTCTATATTTCTAATCCTCGATAATTTTTATTAGGTTATATTGAACTCAATATCAGCTATTTTTGAGTTTTGAATTTAAAATCAATTTTCAAGTCAGTTACTTAGGCTATAATAAATCATTCATGCAATAATAGTTACCATTTCCATGTTATTTTTCATATTCTGAACTATGAACTGCATCTCATGTAGCTTCTGCATATTAACTGAAAATGACGGTCCCTATCAGGCGCGGTTCGCCTCAATTGCCCCCCTCCTACTTTTCCAAAAAGTGTTTGAAAAAAATGTTGTGGGTGCAGAAATAAGTAGCCTATCATGACCTTGGCATTTGAATGAACAAATCTAAAAATTTGATTAATATTATGTTATGTTTGTAGAGACGGATTCAAGGATCCAAAGGTTCAGAGAACCCCACACGTCAAACGGAGGTTATTGTGTGTCCCAAGCACTTTGGTTGTGCAAACCAAACCCTGTGTCCTTTACAAGCTCCAGAAGTTTTTCCCTATACTAACATCTCATTCATCACCTGTTTGCTTGCAGCCAAACTGACCGCTTCTCCTTGTCCCTAGTTTCTCGCAATCCGGTGCAATGCTTGGCATTCTCTTTAGACTGATTGATCCTCGAGACCTACGTGAGTTCCACTCCCTGCTTCATTGTAGGTCCTTCCGCTGAGGGGTCGCCAAATTGCCTCCAGGGCGCCTGGCCACCCTTGACTCAGTCTCTTGACCCACATTTGTGCCTGGAGTTTCACCCATCTCTGGTCTCTTGGTTTTTTCTTTTTGCCCCTCCGAAACTTGACTTCTTGATTTCTTCTCCTAAGAAATGATGCCTGAATTGCCGCCTTTCTTTGAGCAGTGGTGAGGTTTGGTCTCTCCACCCGTAATCTGCTCGGTTGCTCTAATGCATCCTCATGCATTCCTGCAGATTCTTGTTTTTCTGGACTTTTGAGAAGTTCATCCTCCCTCTCCAGTTAGAATAGTGTGATTGAGCTTGAGTCATCCATGTCGTGATCAGTAGAAGCTTTCTCAATATTGATAGCCTCTACATAAGAGTGCAACGAAACCTCCTGTGGACCCCACCTGGACGATCACCTCAATTTCCCCCCCACAGGTCAGAGTCCTGGATCCGCGCATAGCGGACATTGCCTCTTTTCATCAACAGGGCGATAGACTATTAGGAGTGAATTTGTGTGCACTGTTCAAGTGTCTACATGCGGAAATATTGGCATTATTAATGCAAAAAATGATTTGCATGACCACAAGGTTCGAGATAGTGAGGTTTCGTATATAAGACATTCTGCTTTTGTACAGATAACAGTTATATGTTTCATGGCCTGGTCATTTCGATTATCAATAGCGACTGCCAGTTCGGTCATCTGTTGGGTTATCGGTTTTATAATATTACTGACTTCCAAGGTCATACACCACTGTTATTTTTATTTGGTTTTTAAACTTATTTGGCTTTGCTCTGGTATTGATTAAGAGGAAGGTAATAATGCTCAGCCCCTGAGCATTTTGAAGATCCACAAAATCTAAAAAGCTTTCGGAAGCTTTCACCTACTTACGCGTACTCGGAAAGGCGATGTTATATTAAAGTCTTCTCTCAAGTCTCAAACTCACCTTCCTAAAAAGAAGAATATCTGGGAGGAAATGACAGTGATCGTAAAATATGTCTATAATTATGTAAATTTAATGTAGAAAATTTATGCGTCACGAAGAATTTCTACCTTATAATTATTTACTATTTCAAGGATTTTTAACGCTGTCTTCTACTATTTCAACATACCAGTTTCCATTATTAGATTGATAGATCAAAAAATATTTAAGGTTATTATCTTGTTGCCTTCAAATAGTGAATAATGTTTTGCTCAACCAAATAATGTATGGTGAAATGATTTTCATGCATTCCTAGAGTTGATACTTTCCTACTCCAAGTTATTCGTGATTTACTTCATGCATTAGTCAACCAGTGGAAATGAAATTAATCAACACCAAAGTATGAAATAAACGTTTTAAATTATTGTGATGTGTCATGATGGTCTTTCACAACCTTGGCTATTTTTTGATTTACTGAACTGTATAGTTCCGACTATGAAATTAAATCACTTCATTTTTTAAAGAATGTGCCATTACCTATAATTTATTCGAAATTTTAGAGAATTTCATTCGTCAATTTATTGTACTGTGCGTGTTCGTATTTATCCTATTTTGTGTCAGTTGTACATTTCTCTCTCAAGACCAAAAATTTCATTTTCTAGCAAAAAAACTATGGGAACTGATAGAGCCCACCGAAGTGAGGATTAAAAATGTGCGTGAGTTCCTGCAAGAGATTGAACCACGATTAGAATATGAAGTTGTGTCCATCAGCGATATGTATGGACCAACCAAGGATGATCCCACCTTCGAGGTACTTATTCACATAAATATCTCATCATTTTTCTCATTTGTTTGTTGGGCTGTTGATTTAAAATTGAAAATATGGTTTCCATACGGTGTCGACACGAAATTGAAGATTACAAGGCTTGTTAACCAAAATGCCAAACTTTAGCATGGTAGCCTATTAGGAAACTCAAGACATGTTTTTCATGTTAAATGGCCAATCTAATCACATTTTTATCATGATTGTTTCTCTTTAGTTCCATGTGATTCTTCATTATCAACCAAATTAAAATATTTTCAATGAATTTATAGAATGTATTAATTTTTCTCTACAAGACTACTTGATAATACTATTATATAATTTATAGTAACTTAGATTGCGTCTAGTATGATCATAGTCGATTTCTTCTTGTCACTCGTATCATACCACTGTCACTTCAAAAAAATTAATTTTTTCTCTAAATTTTCATCTCTAGCCTATGCACAGGCCACAGTTGCTCATATACCCTTGTAGCCTACTATTATTTCATTTGGTAAACGGACTGTGATAACGTCTGAAACATTAACGCGGTCAGAGTAGCTGTTGCACGGTCTCCACGACGTTCAGTAGCGAAATGTGCTTTTGCGCTAGCCATTTCTGATCGAAGTGTACGATGAATTCTTCATTCCGACCTGAAATTCCATCCGTATAAGATGATGTTAGTAACTAAATGCAAATGATTGGGCACATCGCAAAGCCGCTTGCGAGATCATTCTCGAAGATGTTCACCAGGATACCATTATCCTTTCAAGTGACGAGGCACATTTTCATCCGTCGAGATTTGTGAATAAACAAAATTACCGTTATTGGGCAGCCAACAATCCACAGAACTAAAGGAAGTAGGAAAGGAACGAATTCAACGAGAAATTGGAGTAAAGGAAGCACTCCACAAGTGATGATTGAGTGAGCAATGGCAAATTTTAGAATAAGGTGGTTAAGTGAGTGTGTGAGAAGTAACGGAGGACATAATCTTCAAATAAAAAAATGTGTGAGTGATCTATGTAATTCATTGTAAATTGCAAAATGTTATCTTTAATTTGATATATCACATGTTTTAATTGTATGAAACATACTTTGATTATTAACCCTAAAAAATCTTCAGGTTTTTATGCCGGACTCTGTACTTGCTGTATCATTGAATAAGCGAGGGTTTTATGGTATAGTTTTGATTTGATTGAATTTTGCAGATGATAGTGGTGAGTGCTGAGACTGTGCGTGGAAGTGCAAAGGTGAACGAAGTGCGCGTGCAGAATGGTCTGAACCAGTTAGAAGTGCACAGTGTTCCTCTTCTGCCTGAAAACCACAAAGATGATGAAATTGAAGAAGATAAAGTCAGTTCTGGAAACAACCGGTTGAGGCTTCTTGGCACCATACTTCAGCCACCGCTGGTTAGTACGCCTACATTCACCATTTTCTACCAAACAATTAATACATATGTTTTAAAGAAATTCCAGACTCCTGACGTTGTCTTTAACTATTGCAATTTTGAACGATAAGAAAATATTTATTTATTATTATTAGAAAGTCGTTCACCAACAGTTCATTGGTTCAAAAAATCTCAATTTCACTCTTGTGATTGTCAGATGAACTCCAACCATTAAAGATACAGTTGATATGTTTAGAAATGATTGTTTTATTAATTGTATATCATTTATCGTACAAATTTCAAATCGGGACAGAATTGGAATTGATATCTTACTATAATGGAACTGATATATTCATCTTTTCAAATGTTGTAGGTACTATTCAAAGTAGAAAAATAACAACCGGTAATCATACAAATACAAAAGACAATACAAGCAAGAGCATTTTGCATTTTATTTATTATTTTTGTTATGAAATAAGAGTGTAATAGCAATTAATTAATAAAACTAATCACAACATTGTTTCTTGAAAACAAATAAGAATGTATGAGGAAATCCAATATTCACTTCTAACGTTTGTATGAGTCTGGTTGAAGCTAATTTAAAACTGATTAAGTCTACATTTATTTACTTCTTATTGATGTATCACTTCATCTAAAAAACAAATAAATTTTTAACTAGTTTATTTCTATTGTATAAAATAAAACTTTATGTTTTTATATAAAAATTTGTGAAATTACAACTTATTTCTTGGAGTGCATTGCAAAGAATTGTCGCCTTAGAACTTGACCAACTCTTCTGCAAATTATCTTGATTCACATTGAATTGAATAATTCAATAATTTTATTGAACTGCATTTCAGCAAAGGCCAAATCTATCTGTGAAGCCTTACATAATTGGTCTAACCGGCGGCATAGCTAGCGGGAAAACTGCTGTGTCAGAATATCTACAAACGTTGGGTGCTCATGTTATCAATGCCGATAAGCTTGGTCATGAAGTCTATCAAGTTGGCAAACCTGCTTATCAGAACATCCTAACAGAATTCGGTGATTCGGTGTGCTGCGATGATGGCAGTATTAACAGGTCTGCCCTGGGATCAATTGTTTTTGAAGATAAGGTTTGTTTAAAAATTATCATGGATCAAATAAATTAAGCTGTTTGTTTCATCCAAGAAATTATTATAAAGCATTACTATATTGGATTACAGGATATCTATTGTATTTAGTTCAGGAAACCGTTAGAAATACGAGGGTTATCTAGAGTGCTCTACATAGTCGTCATATGAATTGCGACATTTGTCATAGCGATTCACCAGCTTTAATATACCCTCGTCGTATTCTTCTGCCGCCAGTTCATTTAGCCATCGATTCACGGCATCTTTAAGTTCGTCATCACCCGCGAATTGCTTACCTCCCAAAAATTCTTTCAATTTGCCAAACAAATGGTAATCTGAAGGTGCTAAATCTGGACTGTATGGTGGGTGACTGAAAATTTCCCATCCAAATCTGTTCAGTAAATCGAGCGTCTTACCAGCCACATGTGGGCGAGCATTATCGTGCAACAGTATGATGCCGTCGGTAAGTCGTCCGCGGCGGCGATTCTGAATGGCACGCCGTAACTTGAAGAGTGTTTCACAGTAATATTCTGCATTTACAGTCGTTCCGCGTGGCGTAAAGTCAATCAATATAATGCCAAATCGACCCCAAAATACCGTGGCCATCAATTTCCTTCCAAACGGCAGTGGCTTGATCTTTTTTGGTTTCGTTGGTGACTGAGGATGACGCCATTCACATGATTGCCGTTTTCTTTCTGGCGTGTAATAAGAAATCCAGGTTTCATCGCCGGTAACTATTGAATTAAGGAATTCATCACCATTTTCTTTGTAGCGCATTAGGAATTCCAAAGCAGATCCCATTCGGATTTGTTTGTGACGTTCCGATAACGCGTTCGGCACCCAACGCGCACAAACTTTTCTGAAGCCTAAATGGTCATGCACAATGCGACCAATAACAGCTCTTGAAACACCAGGGAAAATACGGGTCAATTCAGATATTGTCACGCGACGATTGTTTTTGATTTCTTCATCGACCTTTTTCAACAAGTCCTCGTTGATTATTGAGGGCCTCCCGGAACGTTCTTCATCATGCACGTTAACTATCTTATTTCTAAACCTTTCACACCATTTTCGAACGTTTCTTTCATTCATTACATTTTCACCGTACACAGTAACCAACTGCCTATGAATTTCGACCGGTTTAACGTTTTGATGGTTTAAAAAACGTATCACTCGACGAATTTCACAATCGGCGGCAACATCAATTGTCTCATTCATTTCTAAACGCTATAACTGAAACGTAAATAAAGATAGAACAACGCGACAAATGGCAGACAACAATGCAGTGTGTATATTACGAGACTGGATTCAGCCGACACAGGTTAGCCAACCTCACGGCAAGAAATTTCCCAACGGTCTTTACTTTAGAGATAACATCTCGTATGTTAATTGATATTGACATAAAAATATAGTTCTTCTATAATAAAAATCGTATTAATGAACAGGTATTCAAGATTATTTAAAAATCTCATAAACAGTTAATGAATAGAAAATAGTGATAGTTGAAAATAAATTAATGAGTTATTCAGGATCTCAAATTCTTTACAACAAATCAAACTAAATTCAACCGCATGAATTTTCTATAACTTGAGTGATAAAAATTATGTGGAAAATGAATCTAGTAAGGCCATAATTATCTAATATTTGTCTTGAATGGCAAAGATCACATTAATGTTATTAATATTTATTGATTTCTCTACATATTCAGTCTTCCTTAAAAATAATTAGCCATTCCACAAAACATTTGCCTTCAGATCAAACAACAAACTGAATGTCAAATACTATTTTCTTTTTGTTTAATTATAAAAATAATCAATAGAAATTCATTGAAACCCTATTAAAATTATTATTTTACTTTTTTCACAGGATAAATTATTAAAATTGAACTCAATAGTCTGGCCAGCAATCAGGGATCTTCTCAATGAAAGGATAAAACACTTTGTGGAGAACCATGGCACGCATAATATTATCGTGTTTGAAGCTGCGTTATTGTTGCAAGCAAAATGGGATGATTGCTGCCATGAGGTCTGGACTTGTATTGTTCCACCAGAAGAGGTCAGTAGATAAGTTGATCAATAATAGATACTCCAGATAAATAGCTAGTAATGCTAGTAACAGCTAGTAATTATGTAGGCCTCCTATTGATAAATTTACTAATTTTGACGTCAAAAAAAGGTTGTTTGATATAGATTTTCCATTCTTAAAATATATCAGCAAATCTATATAAATTCAGATTGATTTCTACAATTATGCAGGTTTGATGCCTAGTGAGATCAGACTCCCCATTTTGAAAAATATGTTCGTTTCGTTTTAAAAGAATAACAATGGAAATGATGAAAATAATCCAAAAATAACCAATATAGGCCTACTTAACCAACGGGTACTGGTTTATCCATTTAAAATCTATTGAGTTGCCCTTTTTCCGTAAAGGGCGACAGAATGCATTTACGATATGATGCATAGATATGAGCTTAGCAAGCTTAGCCCATCTTGTGTGAAACTGCCTAACCCTGAGTTGAGAGCCCAGCCATCTCGGGGCTTTAGACCACTACCTCCGTTAACTGAGGAGGTAATGGTTAGACAGACTGGCATCCTCACAGCGAAACTTGCTTCATTCGACAACATTATTATTGAGTAGTCCTGAAAGAGTAATCTTACTTATAAAAAAATTTACTGAATGGTAATTAAAGCTTTTTATCCATTGTAAAATTCTATTGTGTTTCTAATTTATTCAATCGTATGATTTTCATTGTGAATTGTGAGTCAAGTAAGCTTCATACACAGTTATATCAAACTCACTAGATCGGTGAGGTGTTATCAAAATGTTTAGTATTCTGTAAAATATTAGTTGTGAATAATATATTTAACCTTCTCCCACATTATATCAAATCCATAGATAGCAAAAGCTTGTTAATTTAAAAATCGAACACTATCTATTAAAAAACCTTATTATACAATCTCAGAATTTGTTGAACATACTTTCCAATAAGATAAGGCCTATTAAGGTTCAGGTACTATGATCACTTGATCATACTTTGCTCACTCCAGCAAACCACATGGGTGAAGCACCAATATGACAATTCACCAGTCATTAAACTGTGGCGAAGAATAAACTGAACTAAACTGGGCTTAACTATCTTATGGCTCAGATAGAATAGATAGATACATGCGCGTAGTACTCTGGCTGGATGGGTGACCTTTTGAAGCGACTCTAAATATAAGATTTCATGAGGTTGGTTGACCACTTAAAGCTTTCGGTCTTCTGACCACTCATATTAAATATCTTTCCTACGGTATAACCTATGCGCAAAACTTGAGTTTATAAGCTAAAATAACCAATAAATGTAATTATGTTGTCTGATGGTTGAACTTTAATGCTTTGTTGTAGCTCAGGCATTATAAAAATCATTCATTAGTCGTAAATTTAGTGGATTGTAGTGAGTTTATAACTATGTTTGGATGTTTTCAGCCTGTATAAAGATTAACGAAGTTTTACTTGAATGAAGATCCAACAAATATTTGAAATGATTCACCAATTATTATTCACTTTTTTTATGAAAACATGGAACCAGACAGGATTTCTCCAAAAACTTGCTTCTATAACACAATAAAATTACAATGATTTGTTATACATAACAAAGAATTGAAATGCTTTTGAAAATTAGAATATTATACAAAAAAGGAAATATGTAGAATATTACTACCACACTACAAGTTGCAATACTGCAATAAATTTAGATAAACGACAAGGAAAAGAAACAAAAGAAAATCGTTTTAAAGGTATGTATGAAGTAGGTATCAAATTACGGAAGGTGACTTGCATGCTTAACTGTATTAGAAACACAATAATTATTACAGTTGAGCATGCAAGTCACCTTTTTTAAGTTTATACCTACTTCATAAAAATATACCTTTATACGTTTTTTTTAAGATAATTGACTAATTAATGTTTTCAGGCGATTGAACGAATGGCAAAGAGAGATGGCCTGAGTGAAGAGAGAGCGAGACAACGTCTGGACTCGCAAATGAGCAACGTGGAGCAAGTGAGAGCGGCCAACGTGGTGTTCTGCACTCTGTGGACGAAGGCCTACACGAGGAAACAGGTCGATCGCGCCTGGATCGAGCTCCAACAGCGGCTTCCATTTACAAACACTGCACAAGATGACGACCACAACAGCTGACGGTTACAGATCATTTGTAAATAGATAGAAACAGGGTTGATAGTAAGGTCACATAGGCAGTCAACTATCGTAGATCTTCGCAGTAAAATGGGTTAAAAGAAGAATAATAGGAGGTGACCAGACGTGCTGTAAATACACTCACTTCCTGGCAGTAATATCATACATTATATTCATTTCACTGCGAAAATCTGCTACAGTTTTTTGTCCGTCTGGCCATATCCTAAAGCGGCCTCCATACATGCATTAGGCCAGCCAAAACGTAATGTTTCATCGGACATTTTCGACTGACAGGCGAACAGTGTAACAGTTGATCTTCAAGAGCACACAAACTACTGCAGACCTTCGTCGGAAGCTGCTGCTACTAACCTTCAGGTTTTCAACTGTACAATCGTATCATACTTGTGGACCGTTTAGTTATTGGTCAGCTTAATTGACCTCGCAATATAAGGTCAAGTCACTTAGTTCCGTGCTGAGTAATATGTGACTGTGCGCAGCTTTGGTGTGTAGGGTGTTGTGTCGGAGAAGTGGTGGAAGAATGTTGAAAGTCCACACATAGATTTGTATCCATTGTATTTGTAGCTACACTACTTAGAGACTTGCCAGGAGTGTGGTAAGTAAAAACAGCCCATGAAAGACAAACTCAATAACGCCTCGATTATCGTGCAGTTCGATATTGTGTTTCGGAGCGCGCTCCTTAGTGGCCCGTTATTGAGCCTATTAATGCGTGCCTGGGGCCGTTTAAATGTAACCGAAGTGGAAATGACCCATAAAAGATGGAAAATCCTATATAAAAGCACACTGAGAGCAGGTTCTTTTCATCACAATGTTGTTTGGTGTTATTGGAAAGAGTCAATTAATATGTAAAAATTTCTCATTAATATTTTAATTCCGTCTGTGCCAAGTCAGGGTAATTCTTAACAAGCACTTACATAAGTGCGGGACACTAACCTGGAATTTTAATTCACTATCAATAGGATCTCTGGGTTTTTCAAGACTAATCTGCATATTCCCTATACTGCATATAAGTACTCATTGAAAAGTAATAAAGCAACCCGTTCCAGATTCGACATTGATCCTCACCACGTTCACAACGCCGTTAACTAGAAAAAAAGTTCCAAATATGGAATGATGTGAGTACTAGCTACAATCCGTTAAGATCCTTTTCTCACAAAGACAACTTTATAAATGAACATTTCTGATAGTAACTACAAAGTTGTCATCATTAAAAAAAAAAAAAAACTAAGAATTTGCATAGTTACTTGTGTGCCATGCTTAGTCGAGTGGGTACCAATAATTAATATTAAACACTATTTGGAGGTTTTTGTTCTATAGCTACTAGTAGTCTATGGGAGGAACTCTTCGCAATGGACATAAATAAAAATTTCACTTGTGATTTGGGACCGTTTGATTGGTAATTTGCTAGTCAACTCTCCACGTACTAAATTTTGCATGTATAAAATGTATCGTAGCTATTAATCCGCATTGTATTGTATTTGAGGGAAACAACATTTTTTGTAAATTTAAGAGAACCATAACGTTCAAATTTTCTCAAGAAATGTATAGCATTAGGGGTAGAATGCCATAATATTGATGTAATGTTCAATATATTGCACTGTGAATTCGTTGTTAGTATTTTCAAATTTTTATACATTATGTTGAAAAATATAAATGGTTTATTGGATTGGCGTGTGATGTTTCTATTCCAATGTAGAACTTTTTCCCTCTTCATTTATGAAGATGTATGATTCATTTTCAATTTTTGACGGCTAAATCAGACTAAAAACATGGTTAAAAAACCTGCACAAAGAGTCTTGAGTTGTTCCGAATTAGTTTTTTTAACTTTTTTAACCTCCGATTGGCCTTATAGGTCACAAGGTAGTGAAAAAATAGCCGCCTAGGAAATTAATTCCCTACATGCTACATTTTTCATGCAATGATTTTGGAGTATTGGACAGCTCAAATACAACAAGGGTGCAGGGTGCCCTAAAAACCTCTTATTCTCGGTTCCTTTCCCAGTTTTCTGCAATTTTCGCCAAATCAAGCCATCGGACAGAAAAAATCACTGTCTCCTTTCTTTAGGTGATAAAATATCGATAAAAATGAAATAATTCAGAGCTCTCTATCTTGATTGAGTGTTGAGTTATTATTTTTCAAAAAAGAGCCAAATTTACAGAAAAATCGAACTTTGGAAGGATTTTTGTTTTCAATCAACTATATCTTCCGATTTTTACTATCTAAATTTATGATTCAAAATATGAATTCAAATATTTTTTATTCCTTTTCAAGTATGAAGCAAACTCAATATTACGGAATTCCTCCACAAAGACTAATCGTCTGCGTGTGGATGAGATTTCCATAGACAACACAAGGAATCACAAAAATAAAATAATTACAATCGAAAAATAATAATGTGTTGGATACAAATTCAAATAATAATAAAATAAGAAATAAAAAATAATAATTGATAAATAAAAAAAATATTAAGTGAAATTTAGAATGATTATATTTTTTATGCAGGCTAAGAAATGAAACACTCATAATCCCAGGGAATGAAGAATGCAGTGAGTTCGCATCCTACAATATTGTGTTTTATAATTTGATGAATTGATAAAGAAGAAAAATGAAATTAATATAATGAATATTTTAATAGTTCTGACTTTGCATGGGCAAGTTATCGAATATAACGTGAGCGGAGCAGGGCTTCGGCTGCCTTCCAGCCAATGTGATACAGCCACCTGTCCACGCCCCTTCAGTACACGGCTAGACTGTATACCTCCGCCTCTCTTATTTCATTCGGCAAGTTTATATATAAAATCCGAGCCAGGTATAATATTATTATTAGCGCATGGCAAACACATAGACACACACATACACACACATGAATTCACAAAAATATGCAGGTCTTTGACCTTTGTCAGCTTGAAAAATATATATATAAAACAAAATAAAACCATCTATCTAGATTATAGAATACAAACAAAAAATATATGACAAAGAAAAGTCTATATATGCACAAGGAAATAGGAAATAATCAAGTCAAACTTGAATGTCCAGGTTGGTTATGTAGGCTATTGCTTGTGGAGAAGCTGCTATAAAATCATCTGAACCGCCCTGATAGGCTCGAATAGCACAATGCCGGATGATATGATTCATTGTTTGTCTAGCCTCTCCACAATCACAATCAGGGGAGGGCAATCTACCCCAGTTACTAAGAGATGCTCTACATCTTCCGTGCCCAGTTCTAATCCTGTTGAGTGCTGTCAATGTTCGCCTTGGCAGATCAAACCCAGCCACACTCCTCCCAACAGAATACCTCAGACTAACACTGAGAGGTGCTCTATCCATCCACTCCTCCTCCCAGCTATCAGCAACAGAGAAATTCTCACGTTCTAGCTGCTCAGCCAAGCGCATGGGAGGGCGCCTTGACCTCAGCCTGTTACCGAGCTCCAGAAGATCTCTGTGGATTGGGAGTGCTCTGTTTTTATCTTATTATACTCACGAACAAGAGCAAAAGATCTTCGCAGCCCTGGTGGAGCAATGTTGCTGAGAACTGGCAGCCAATATGTGGGGGTGGTTCTAATGGTCCCAGAAATAAGTCGCATGGAATTATTCAGCTGAGTGTTGACTCTATTCACCCCTGTGGGTAGGGGGAAAAAGTAGAGTCGAACAAGGTAGACTCAGTACTCAAGTTAAAGGGAAGAATTCACCCACAGTATCTTCTGCTTGTTGTAAGAGGGCGACTAAAAGGGGACCCTCTTCTTCCAGAGCCCTTACTCCCACTCCCCTCTTCTTCTTCAACATGCTCTGGATCTTAATCTCTTTGGAATGAACGGTTTGACACACTGAACATGTTGCAAAATACATCTGGGCCTAATTTTTTGCTCTACAAACCGAGACCAGGTAAACCGTTCTATCTCAAATATATTTACATGTACATCAGATAGCAAATTTCCTTGCATTTGACCTGTTAGTTTCCATGAGACCACTTGGTGGTAGCCCTACTATTACTTTAATGGACATCAAGTACTGAAAATCGTGCAGATTAACTGGTCAATCACAATCAAGATTGTAGGACATTTGAAAAGTAGTTACTAGTTATATGGTGTATTATAATACACAATTTTGAAGCTTTTGAAACAAGCTTACAACTTTATCAGGAACTTTTTTTCGAAAAACGGAAATAGATTACCCTATACGATAAAATTTTAATATTGACTATTCAACATCAATGAAGATATTCATCATCTATTTATCCTTGGAACGATGAAATTGAATTTGATTCGTTATCTTTATTTGGATTTGGTGAACTTACAAGATATGAAATTGAACAAATGTTATTATTTTTTTAAAAATTGATTGTTCACAACGCCGTTAACTATAATAAAAAAATTGTTAAACTACCTCTACCATATCAAGTTACTGAATGAGGACTTCAATCCTCTATATATTCATTTATTTCAAAGACAACATTGTTATATGTAAAGCAAGAAGACAACAATAGAGTGAAGAGAACTATACAGTTCGGAAAGTGTAATAGCCAGTGTTTTTTGCAACAAAAAATGCCCAGTAAATTTCTCTATATCTATTACCTTTGCTTTCTTGATAAATATAGCCTATGAACTTTTCCATATTTTTTTAAAACGCCAATAACTAGAAAACTATCAGAATCGTATTCCAAGGAAATGGTTGAAAAGAGGAAAACATTTCCATAACAATCATACGGTACTTTGAAATTTCACTTTTTTAACTTTGAGCGCTCATAAAAAGTTCAAAAATGTTGAACAAATGAACATATTATATGAGTATTATTGGAAATTTCTTCTTCTTTCCAACCATATCCTTAGAAATTAATTTTGGCGGATTGTTGCCAAATTATTGGCGTTTTTCAATAATCTATACCTATATCTTGACAACTGAGGTTGATATAGTCTAATAAAATTTTACTTTACAAATTTCATGTGGAATCCATGAATCTCCGACCATTACACTTCACACCTTTTGTGGGACACTTTTTATAAGAATTTGCATAGCGTTGAATTATTATAGGTGTAACTTTCTGAGTAGATCTAGGCTACCAAAAAGATAACAAATACGATCCTTTTGACCAGACTACTTATACTGTCCTTTTAGGAAAATATTGACCAATGACACATTGGTCATTTGTGCCCTCATAGTTGCAAGATTTTTAAATCAATGATAATAAATGTAATTGATAATAAAAAGGATATAAGTTTTAAGAAAAATTTAACAGTCCAGGCAATCTGTTTATCAATTTTTCAGAAAATCCCTAAACAGATAAAATGTTCCCCAATTTATTCATTCCAGCTAATAAAAATTTTAATCTATAATACCAACATACTAATTTGAAATAAACGTGTTAAAACTTATTTATTTATTATATCGTTAAATAAAGAGAACATATGAAGCATTCAAACTCTGAGTGCCGGTTGCACAAAAGCCGGTTAAAGAGGTTGGTTCTTTAATCAAGATTAAAATTTAACCGGATTTTTTGCAACCGGGCCTGAGTAGCTTTTTTGAAAATACGACTTCTCTGATTGGTTCTCGTGGAATATTAATCACGGTTAAAATTTAACCGGTTTTTTGCTCCCGGGCCTGAATTATTTTTGTAATTTCCCGGGAATTGACATTGGAAGGCAGTGGATTGTCGGCACAGCCATTATGATTATTTGAGATTCTGGCTGAGTGTGGCTGTGGCCCTGTGGCTGAGCTGAGTTGCGTTTGCATGCGTTGATTGCGTTCTTCGTTTGTAAATTGCTTGTGAATTGTAAAATTGTCAAGTAGCCTAAATGCTGCTTGGATTTTTGTATTTGTTGTTTGTAACTCAATAACTTTTGCTTATTCTTAAATTAAAAACTTTTTGTGATGGGCTCTGGCAAAAAACATAAGAAGGAATCGAAAAAGAAGAAACACCGTGATCGATCTTCTTCAGTAGAGAGGGAAAAACATCGTCATCACAAACGACACCACAAGAAAAAAGACAAGCATTTAAAAGAACGAGATGAATCAGCAGAAGATAGTGATGGTAAGCTTGAATATATAATTTTAATTTTTCTATCATTCTGGTACAAAAAAATAATTTTTCCGTTGTAATAGCATGATTTGATACTATGGTCGTTTGTTGAACATAACCTCAAACCTTGAAATTTCACAATGATATTATTCAAATTAATTTGTTTTCACGCTATTTTCATTTCAATTAATTTGAGTAAGTTGAGCATCTTATTTCACTATAGTAAATGGATTCATTTATTATTCTGTAGAAGAATGTTCAATAGGATGTAGGTGGTGATTGGACGCTGGATCTCCACTTTTAAAATTAAAAATTTTGTTTAATGTAGGCCTTTTAGGTAGGCTAGTTAGGCACTGTTAGCAAGGGAAAGAAGTATAGAACAGGTTCAGGTGGAGTGTGAGACTCCTTGCTGTAGCTAAATGCTGGTTTAGAAAAAATAGGCTTCAGTTGAACGAGGATAAGACACAGCCTAATCATGTATACTTATTAAAAATATATTAGTCCTGTCATTACATGCTCACTTAAATTACTTGGATTCTGGATAGATCCCAATCTAACATGAAACAAGCATAATAATACTGTTGTGTCACAAGATTTTCAGTCACTTACCTTTTAAGAAAATTTATGACTTCTAAAAAGTCCCTTTGGTTACCGCCTACTATAGCCTATTCCATAGTCATGTAAACTATGAAAGTCTTCTGTGTGCTCATGCAGCAGGGACGAGAAGAATGTTGCTGCTGCAAAAGAAGGAATTTTGTCATCTGTGTAAAGAATTAAGCACTACAGACTAATATTCTCGGCTCTTAACATATTAACCGTCTACAGTCATTATGTATTTGATTCCCTTGTGCATGTAAAGGAAAACATTGGAAGGTATGAACAAATAAATATGTGTGACTCAACACCACCACCAAGATCCTCAACGGCAACGTAGCGGTAATAAGTAATAATAATGCATACTGTTCGCGGATGACAACAATTATGACATAATTTACATTGTAAAGAAGAAGTTTAAGCGACCAGGTTCACATAAGAAATGAAATTCTTACCCAGGATGCAAAGGGATGGTTCCTGACGAAGCGGAAACCTAATAAGGACAAACCCCATATTTCTCATTTTATAATTGAAATAGTGAAAATGAGCCAGTAAAATTATTGGGATTCTAGATTGACAAGAAGTTGAAATGGAACACACACATCACAAAACTGTCAAGGGTACTTAAGAAAACTGAGATAGACCTATGTGGTGACAATGGAATATTTTCTGACAGCATAACATTTATTGTTTAATAGCCATATAGCTTAACCTACGGAATTTTTGATTCGGAGACATGCTTCGACTGCCTCAGACGTGTTGCTGGTTCAAAAAATGGCAATCAGGATTATCACTTCTCGGACCGCCTTGAACACTTGAGGCCACTCTTCAGAAAACTGAAAATCCTGACAATATTCAGCCAGTTCATCTATATTTTAATATATTTTGTAAAATACAAAGTAGACAGTCTGAAGAAAAGGTGCATGTTCTCCAAACTCGAGGTGCAGGGAATTTAGATATACCCCGTAGCAGATTGACTGAAACTCAGACAAGCTTCCATTTAGCAGCATTTGAATTGTTCAATCAGCTCCCCAAGTTTGCAAAGGATGCTAGAAAAAAGATGTTCAAACGCATTATAAAGGAGGAACTCTTCACTGAGAGGCGGTCCATCTCTTCACTGGCTTAACTGGAGGATGAGCCTTTATTCTCCAATTAGATCCACTGCCATACCAGAGTCTGAGGAGAGGTATCCCAAGATTCCCTGACACAGTCTTATCTGGTTTTCCCAGCCAACGACGAAGATATCAAGTACCACTAGGCTATATACTGTAGGTGTAATTGACTATTTCAAACACTGTTATAATAGTGCGATTACTATTTTTGTTAGATCGTTTGTTGAACTGACTGAAATGTCTAAAATTTGCAGTAGCCTATTAGTAAGTAGGCTACGTTAGTGTTAATTGTAATTTATCCAATAATAATTTGAATCTTCCGGATTTTTAACCAACGCTGAAAATGAATGATTTTTAAACTAGCTTGTAACTAGTTTAACTTGTAAATTTGCTTGATGGATTATTAAACTGTACTTGAGTTCACAAATTATTACTGTATAACTTATTCATTGTAAGAAAATGTACCTATGAAAAGATTAATAAAATTGTATTAGAAATCAAGTTTGGTCATTTTATTTGAGAGTTTATGCTTGGCTCATGACAGAAATGATATAAACAATAAATGATCTTGTATTAAATACAGAAATACGTGGATTTGGATTGATATGCCAAAAACACAACGTTTTTAAGGATCAATGATAAAAAGTATGAATGATTAAGTGATTATTTAATTATGTTTAACAACATCATAAACAATGGCCGTTTTCACACTTACCGATTTCTCGACTACATGGCACGACAGGAAACTCACCAATTGGATTATTGGGTTGGCGTATTGAGAATAAAATGATCGGAGAGCTTCCTGCCGTGCCGTTTCATGTAGTCAAGAAATCGGTAAGTGTGAAAATAGCCATCAGTTTATGGTGTTGTTGAACATAATCAAATAATCACTTGATCATTCATACTTAGGCCTAGTATTATTAATCTTTGAAAATGTTGTGTTTTTGGCATATCCAAGTATTTCTGTATTTAATAGAAGATAATCTATTGTTTATAACATTAATGTCATGAGCCAAGCATAAACTCTCAAATCGAATGGTTATCCTTCTTGAAAAATAAAGATTTGATGAATTAAAGAGTACTGGGTCGATTTCTCTGTGTAATTCACATTCTGTATTTGTTAAGATGGAATCCCACATATTAGTATCAGTGAACAAGGTATCGTACAGCTTTATTCAGTGTTATTCAAAAGTTGCAACGCAAGTAACTAAAGATCTGCTCTATGACTTGACTTGGTACTGAATCAAATAGATAGGAATTTGGATAAGGAAATTGACTTGTTGAAGTGAATCGTTTGCTATAATTAAAAAATGGGTATCCTATGGTAAATATAAATAAAAGTAGAGTACAATTTGTTCGCTGAAATTAACCTCCAGAGGTTGTAATTTGCTATCCTCAAATAACAAATGTCAAACATAAAATCATTCTATCAATCTCGCTTATTTAGCTCTAAACGAATTTCAGCTGAAAACTACTTGCTTGATGAGTTATTGTCCTTTCCACTGAAATCGAGTAGGAGGTATTAATAATGCCACATAGTATTGCAAGTTGAAATCTAGCTCAAATCAACATTGAATGCATATTGTTAGATGGTAATATCAGTCCCAAATTAGTGTGTAGTGATGCTCCCTCTATAAACGTCATTCTTCATTATTGACTTGATACACTCATTCTTTGTCAAGACCAGCGGAGCAGGATAGGTTGTGTCAAAAATGAACAAACTTTTCTTGAGTTGTGTCATGTCTTTAAACTTGAGTTTTAAAGATTGCATGATGACTGTGACTTTGAAGAACCCATGTAACTCATAGAAAGGGGTTTCTCAAGTCAACACTTCAACTTTACCCTTAATGCCTGGGTACTGAAGGCTGTTAACTGTCTAGGCAGCTTTTTAATTTGTTTTAGAGCCCTAGTAGGAAATGATTCTCTTGTCCTACTCAGTCGGCAATAAGGCAAGTCGATCATGCAAGCACTCTGTGTGTTATGAGTATGTCAGCCTCTCCTCAAGTTGTCTTGTCAAAATTTACCTTGACATGCAGAACACTTGAATATAACTACTTGAAATTATGCATTATTCAATTTAAGATGAAGAGCGGTCTGCAGTGATGAAGATAACCAACCACTGGAGGTGATGATGCGGACAGCTCTCTTCTGCATTATAAAACTTTTTGGCAATCAGATGCATGACCCCAAAGCTGCAGCCCATACCTTCAACCACAAATATAATTTAATGGAATATTTTAATATAGAAATATTACATCGAGTTCTGACTTGTATGATCTATGATTAATCTACAGTATAGGATTTAGTTGTATTGTAATTTGAGCTCTATAATCTGGCTGCGGTTTTGTCCGTTTTTCAGAGTTTGTCTGAAGTGCACCGCCAGTCAGCCAGAGGGGACAAAGAGGTACAGTATTCCACCAGCTTCCTGGCATTATCTCAATGGAAAACACTACCTTATTCTATTCATCCCATTCATACTGAGCTATTGGTATTGAATAAAATTAGAACCGATAGTTAAATTGGAAAATATAATTTTCTCAGATTTGGTTGTATGGTTGGAGTCCATCATAGATATTACTATGAAAAATTTATCGTTGACGAGCATATTTCAATGAATATGATGTTCTTCAATATTTGTAACTATTAAATGAATTCAATCGTAATGATAGGCACTGTTGTTTTCAAATTGCATTATTATTGAATTTAAAATACTATCGGATATAAACAAATGTCGTCTGATCTTTCAAATACGAATTCATACTTCATAAGCTTTAAATCATATTATGTTATACATTCTAGAATACATTAGATAACATTATACCCGTCAATGAATCATGGAAAATTTTCATGTCCTCTTGTTTTCATGAGGTGTTACAGTAGTTGAGGCCGTTGCTGCTAGGGTTAGTTGTATCAAATACTCCAGATATTTCAAAACAACCAATAAAATGGATAGGATGAGCTTGTTTTTTCACATAATTCTTCAATGGTTAGATAAATATATAGGTATTTTCTTGATAATAGCATGCTTTGCTATGACATTCTTTTTTTATTTTTAATATAATAAAAAATATAGAAGTAACTGTTGAAGCTATTGTGATTGAGAAGTTTGACCTGGACTGAGAACTGGAGAAATTCATCACATGAGATGATGATTCAACTGCACTTGTCCTTTTCTAAGTTTTGGAGACTGTTTCCTTTATTTCCTAGATGGCGTAATTGAATAACTAGTTCACCATCATGAAATGGCTGGATTAAAGCTTTTCTAAGAGTACAAAATAAATTTCAATATCCAGCTTATGCCGTTTGTTAATTTCGTGATTTTTCATTTGCACTAGTGTATAGGCTGTGAGTTATAACATGAACCTCAACCCCTCAAACGGCGGAGGAGTGGCTAGCTTGGTAGGGATATTGGGGTGAGAATGTCTCTCTTAAACATCTTCTCCTCTCACTCTGCATTCATACGATCAGTATAGAAATTGTTGGAAGTGAGGGTACCGGCTGGCGAGAGAAAACTGACCAAACTCTTCCCCCACCCTAAAAAATGCAGAGTTCATGTGGTGAGAGTCGAAGGTTCATAACTCACTGCCTAGAACTACATGAACCTGAATGAGACGATAAGTTAGATGTGAACGTAGAGGCTCATAATCAGAATCTTGAGCTTTGTACTGGCATATCTTGTAATGTACTGGCATAGAACGCTGTTGATCCGTTGTAGTGGGCATAGTTGTTATTTTACGTGCCTGGCATGGTCTGACACGGTCCGTGTCTGGTACGTTCTAGTGGGTACGAACCTTAATGAATCTTTGCCATTGTTTGCTCGCACGCTTACAGGAGCTATTCTTTAAGTTCCACTTCCAATTTCAAGGTATTGATGTCTTCTTATTCCAATATTTCCTCAGTTTGTATGAAGATACCTATGTTTGAAGTTATCCAAGTCATAACTTGATTGATTGGAATAGAGTGGATCTTAGATAATACGACATGGATAATAAACACTTCAACGCTCTTCAATTCGGCCTAAACCACAGAGTTGTAGTCTGTAAGTAGTCTCAAACTGAGAACAACCGGATGAGTTCTTCATCTATCTTGATCAAGAGCTATCACCTGAGAGCCATCTTAAATCCTTACAAAATGCATCTTCAGTTCCTTATCCAACTGACAATGTCCTAACCAGTATTTATTGATGTGCTATCTGCACAGATTTATTATGCAGCATGAACACTGTCTGTCAAATCGTCATTTGCAATCAAGAAAAGCAAAGGTCTAAAAATAAGTCCCTGAGAACTCTAATTCAACCTATTAGTTTCTATTAAAATAAGGCACTAGGCGTTACTGTGACACTCATTACACTAGTGAAACACCACTGGGGTCTGAGAATCATTGAACCGAAATTATACCAACATTGTAACCTAGTGTGATCAAGGTACTCATATTAAATATATTATTATATCGGTTCAAGCTCCGTTGTATCAAAGTCTAAATCGCGTTTCGTGACTCGAACATTTGGTGTGCTTGTATGTCCACTCACTTTTAGAAATATATTAGATATCTATATAATAAGAGAGAGTAGGGTTGTGTTTGCTCGCATCAAAACATGTCAACTTGTGGATTGCATACCGAAAAAACGGGAATGATTCAGATCTCCAAATTTTGCACATAGATTCTAAAAATATCAATCTCGAAGCCCAAATTTTCATTTTCCTTCTAGATTTTTGAGAAGTAGCCTAATGTTCAAATTTCATTTATGCGATATGAAGTTCCATCGGGCATACATTGTTGTAAAATCTGTTTGTATATAAGGAAAGAGGTTATAACATTGTTACTAGACATTAAATTTTGAACGGAGACGCGTTGTAGTGGTAGAGTACTCAACTTCGGAGCGAATGTTTCTCGGATCGAATTCCGATTCTACCATTTTTTTCTTTTCAATTTTTTATCTCGAAACGTATAATCATGAATTATTTTTTTGAAAGAAGTGTTTTCATTATGATTGAACTTGGATTTCATCAAATAATTATTTCATGTAAAATTTTGCAACCAGTACAAATGAAATGGACATGGGCTTCATGCTGTATCATTTGAATTCATAAGTAAAACATGAATAAATCAGAATAAAATTAGTAATAATTTACATTCTTCAGTTATAATGTACCGTACTATCAGACACGAATTCGGAGTGAAACCAATATTGTAGGTATTTTGTTTGGAATTGGGGAAACGAAAGACTGCCTGATTCAAATTGAGAAGGATCTAATCGATACTAAAATTGGTGTATTGAAAGCAATTAATATAATACGGTGAGGTTTTCAAGTATCATGTCTTCTTCAGTTATCTATAATATAATAATGGAAAGGATTGGCTTATACACGTACGGGATAGGAAATACATCAATGACGCATCATCTTGTATGAACTACTGGACCGATTAACTTGAAAATTTGCATATAGATTCATAATTTACCGAGGCCTATTTTAGATTCTTCAAAATTTCAGTAGGTCAAGTTTTCAGTTGTCAAGTTTTTAATTAGACCCTTGCGGAGCATGGGTTACCTTCTAGTTTAAATATACACAGGGTGATTCAAAATGAATGTCCCAATTTCAAAAAATTATACTTATATATAAAAAAACGAAGCACACAAATCAATTCCATATCAAATTACTCACAGAAGAATCAAGTTTATGGTGGTGTAGTAGAAGTGTTCTTTGTGTCCTCTTTTTGAGGCTTGGATGACATCTACAAAAAAGTAGGGTCTACACACCATGGCTTGTGAAAATGTACAGAAAATGTTCACTTAGGCGAATATCGTTCATAGTGAACAGTTCGATGAGGGGGTTCAGTTCACCATGTACGGATATTATGCCGATTGACTTTACCGCTTACATGAAACATTGCATCATTGCTATGCACGTGATTTGCTCAAAGTGACGCTTTCTGTGCAATTTTACAAGATATATGGTTTTTGGACTCTACTTTTTACTTTCCTTGCCCTATTACCATAGGTAAGGAAAGTAATGCTATCCGAAAAAAAAATTAAGGTACCCCAATTTCTAAATTTCTATACGTTTCAAGGTCCCCTGAGTCCAAAAAAGTGGTTTTTGGGTATTGGTCTGTGTGTGTGTGTGTGTGATTGTGTGTGTGTGTGATTGTGTGTGTGTGTGTGTGTGTGTGTGTGTGTGTGTGTGTGTGTATGAGTGTATGTGCGTCTGTGTACACGATATCTCATCTCTCAATTAATGGAATGACTTGGAATTTGGAACGTAAGGTCCTTACAATATAAGGATCCGCACGAACAATTTCGATCAAATGCGATTGAAGATGGCGGCTAAAATGGCGAAAATTTTGTCAAAAACAGGGTTTTTCGCGATTTTCTCGAAAACGGCTCCAACGATTTTGATAAGTTATACCTGAAATAGTCATCGATAAGCTCTTATCAACTGCCACAAGTCCCATATCTGTAAAAATTTCAGGAGCTCCGCCCCATCTATGCAAAGTTTGATTTTAGATTCTCAATTATCAGGCTTCAGATATTTTATTTTATTTAAACAAAAAATTTCGAGTGGAATAGATTGAGCATGAGAATCTCTACAATTAATGTTCAGTAACATTTTCACCTAAAATTAAAAATAAGCTCGAAATTCGAGAGAATGTGATTATCCAATTGCAAACTGTTGGCAACTGTTGATTCTATTAAATGATTCACTATAAAGAGATAGCAGACCTCGTGTGTCTCCAGCGTTATTGCCCTGTCACCAGCTGGCTCGAATCTTTGAATAGTAGACTTGAGATGCGCGGGAACACTAGCGTCAGGTGATCAATTTTCATAACGGCAAGGAAAGTTGTGTGAGTGCGCCACACCAGATTTTTTGTAGATGTCGTCCGAGCCCTAGAAGGAGCGCACATGGGACACTTATAATACACCATCATAAACTTGATGCTTCTGTGATTAATTTGATGTGAGATTGGTTTTTGAGCATAGTTTGTTTTTTAATAAAAATATTGAAGTTTGAAATATTGAGAAATCAATATTGAATCACTCTGTATTTAAACTAAAATATTAAGGGACATTCTGTATTACTAGAATAAAACTTTTATTAAAATACCTCGTATGACAAAATCATGGGAACTCAATTGAATCCTCCACTTATAAGCTGGCCACTGACGAGTGACGAGCCTTTTATTCAGCCAACTCGCCATCCTGAATGTCCTTCAATTGGACATATATTGATGAGAATAAGGCAATCTGAGGACATTGTGTGTGGCCTGGAACGCTCGTCAGTTGCCAGCTATTAATTTAAAAAATTGTGATTTTTTTGATAATTTTATCATAAAGAAAAGATACCGTTAGGAAGATTTCCCATTGGATAGGCATAGCCCCGCTGCTCCTGGTTTGAATGTTATTTCAAATTAGTCACGTAGTTCTGTTAGTTCAAGCTAAGAGGTGCTATAGTCTCGCCGTTAAAACACTGCCTATAAAGCAGGCCATTAACTATCCAATTTGTTGTACAACTTGTGGTCCAACATACAATGTTGTATCTGACATCGTACGTGAATGGGATGGTTGGAAGTCTAGTCGGACAAGTTGAAAACTAGAAATCCAACACAAAGGTCCGGCATTCGACTAGCTTTTGTTTTCCATCGACTAGAGTGCAGTTTTTTCACCATTCACGCTCTGAAGTGTTCTCCTACTTCAGTCAAGTGACTAGATCCGAAAAGATCCGACTAGTAGTCTAACAAGTGGTCCAACAAGTTAAATAACAAATCGGATAGTGAGAGGCATGCTCAACTGTTGAAAATTCCGTTCTCACTCGTTATAACGGGTATAATAATACTACTTTTGAGTGACCCGGCTGGCTCTGGTCTAGTGTCAGAGTGTTGAGGTCGCACCTGATCAATTACAGGGCTTGATCACAGGTCACCTAACGACTGTTATTAGTCTCGTTAACATTGTGGCAAACTTCCTATTCCTGTAAGTTTATTGTATCATTGTAGACATTATGTTTTGAAGGATCTATTATTAGTTAAGATGTATGATGATTGATATAAGCATGACCATTTGAATAGTGCGTCGATATGTGTGTTGGAATGGAATAACAGTTTGTTGTGTGATTGTTTCAGATGACGTCATCATTGTGCCGCCTCCGCCGAAGATATCGCGGCAGATGTCGCCGCCCCCGCCGCCCACCATCTCGGCGGACGACACGCCGCCAGCGCCACCGCCACCCATGGTCTCCTCGGCTGCCGCCTCCGCCGCCTCCTCGGCCGAGCAGAGTCTGTCGATCGCTGAGACCAACAAGCTGCGTGCCAAGCTCGGCCTTAAGCCACTAGCCGTTGGCCCCGCCCAGCCTGTAGCCCCAGCCAATCGGAAGCCCGCCTCTCAGCTCATGTCTGGCACCGATATGGGCGAGTTTGTGCACAGGCCAGCAGGTACGCCTAAGCTTTCCACATTCACACCATCTAATGGGGCTGATGATATTATGTCATTATTGTTTAATTTTTTCAACTCATCGTTATTAAATACACCTTTGCGAACTATATTGAAATTTGAGCTAGTATCGATGGTAATTGATAAACCAGGAAGTACCAGTTTTACAACACTAAACAGGAGAATAGTAGGATTACTTTATAATAATTATTTTAAATATCCAATGAAACCAGTATAAAGGACTTCTGCCACTGCAAATATGGACCGAAGAACTAAATAGCAGAAGTAAATTTGAAGAATGAAACTGTACAAAAAAAGAATAGTAGGAGTTGGAGGAAGAAAATAACTAATCAGTTGCTGCTAATATAATATGCTAGTGTCAACTAGTTTTGTGTTCGAAATTCATTAAGGACTACTGGTTTAGTCGGGTAATAGTGTTTTGCCTTAGCAGATTCAATTCAATTCATTTATTTCTTCTTCGATGATACAAACATGTTTGAATAATATTAATTAGATATAACATACAGAGAATGAATATTCTTCACATGGGCTATAGTGTCTGTGTGCGAAGAAGAGTCTGGGTCGATTTATCTTATTTGTGTAGAGCAAGTAACCTAATTAAAAAATGTAATTACTAAAAAATTATGGAATTATAAAATATATAGCAAAGAAGAAATTAGGTTGAAGTCAATAAGATAAATGTATAAAAAACAAAAAAAAGCAAAACGTTTTATAACTTTGGAGTAAAAAATGGAATGAAAAATTCAATTTTATTTGTTTTATGGATAGATATTATAATGTAAATAATCCAGTAGCTAGAATAATCATAACTCTATTAAGTTGATTATAAGATATTTGTTAGAAATTAATACTCTAAATGGATGTATGCTTGACATTTAATTGAAATACCTTTTCATAATAATCATGTTCACAGATAATATTGCTGCCAAATTGAAAGCTGAAAAACTAAAAGCAAAGCTAACCGAGAAAAAGGAGAGGAGGGCCATCGAGAATAAATTATCCAAAGTTAAAAAGCTCGCTGATGATAGTGACGATGATGATACATCGGCCTGGATTCTGAAATCCAGAAAAATTGAGGAGGAGAGAAAGAAAGCTGAAAAGAAGGTTAGTCATTAATGGTTATTATGTTGATGACTCTTATTGTAAACTTTGCTAGTAAACTCATCTTGTGATATCATGAGATTAGCTATTGCAGAGGAATGGACAGATAAATTTAGTGGAGGCCTGCCGACGATGCGTACAATAATACTCCCGAATTATCCCGATAAAACTATCAAGTACAGATTTTTTATAGAAAATTGTCATATTCAATATTAACATTGATAATGCAAACGAAGAAAGTTTAAAATTGTATTAATAAAAGCATTGAATTTCTTAAATATTGGGAAAAAACGAATATGGAAGTGGTATTATTAGAACAACTACGGAATAGTTTTGGGTTAAGCCTGTTGTTCCTTCTCAATCATATTTATATGATTTGTGATTGTATCTACGAATAAATAAATACATTTGAATTAGGTGGGAAGACGCAGACTATCTGTACACCAGAGGTCGTTTTTCACGAGTAGACTAAGGGCAAGTATATATTAGGCGTTTTCAGAGTCGGCAGGGCAGGAAGCTCTCCGATTGGATTGCCTAATAAGGTCTCGCTCTAAACCAATTACTCCTTTTGAGGATGTCAGAGGCATTCTGCCGTCCTCGAAAAATATTTTCATTAGTTTTCAAAGTAAGAACGGATCAAAACTAGATGATTTTATTAGATTACAGGTCGAATCTACTTCTAACGATTTTTCCAATTATTATAGCTCATACCTTCCGAGTAATATTTAATACTATTCGAGTAATAAAGCACTACTACTTTGAATAATTTCCGCTTTTATAATGCTGCATATACATTTGGCCATTATTTATTCAAAGTGTACCAGCTTCTTGTTTGTAGGCCTAACTGATTTTCATCTACGTCACTCAACTGCAATATTATTGTTAATATTTTGTATTCTTTGTGTTATAGGCAAAGGAACTCGATGATATGGATGCGGTGTTTGGAATTGGAGAGTTGGTTGAAGATGAAATAAGGAATGAGAAGAAGATTGCCTACACCAATAAGGACTTAAGAGGACTGAAAGTTGAGCACGATATTGTAAGTTATTTTTTCAGTTTTTAATAGAACCGTAGTTGATAATGTTTGTCTCTAGCAGTTTACTGGCAGACCCATACTTTTTCGGCCCTGTTTAGTCTTGAAAATTTTCGATTTTACAAGTCACCAGTTTTATGATCCAATTGCTTAATCAATCTTTCGATCTTCGTTTGGTTTTTGATTTTGAGAAAACAACCAAATTATAAGTTCATAAGTCACAATAAACTTAGAATATTAAGTTACAGTGAACTGACTACCCCTAATACTGTCACCTCGTGATCTGACCCTCGACTTGATCAAGTCCGGGTTTTTGGGTGGAGCTTTCACCCATGTAGAGTACAAACTACGTTGGTATAAAGAAGGTTTGGAACAAGTGTCACTGGGGATGAAAATAAAACTACTGGTTGAGAACCAGTGTTGATTGAGGTATAGTTAATATAGTTAATTATATAGACATAGTTAGAGTTGTCAACCTCTCATTCGCAACCCAATATTTTTCCAAAAACTAATAAAGCCTGATTATTGAAGTTTATAAAGATTCATAAAGGTTTTCTGCGCAAACCACATGAAAATATCGATCAAATATGGAAAATGTAATGGATGTCTTTAGTTTCTCAAAGGACTTCTAAAATTTAGGATTCTCACGATAAAATAATTCTCGAATACATCAAATAGGAAACTATATTTTATTTTTCTAGATTTTTTGTTATTTTCTTCATCATCTTTTGGAAACACGATCAACAAAAACAGTTATTACAAATTTGAACAGTTTTGATAAGTTTCGTGAAATGTTTCATCTGTAATCAAATCGTATCATTTGTCTTTATAAATCTAAATAATCTGTTTTATTAATTCGTTTTTCATTGAGGGGGTTCAAGGAAATTGGTTAAATCAAATTTCGAGTTGTTGCATGTTTTGTGGGATCTACGTAATACTGTAATCCTTTATAATATTTTCAAGCTTAAGCCGCCACTAATTTTTTTCTCTCTTCTCCGTATCTCCCTTTTCTCCTCAACGGTAGCGATTATATATTCTATCCAGCGCTTTGTCGACACTATTCGATCCATGACTCTTAACTGGATGCTTTTTCTGATCGCAGGAGAGATTCACAGAAGGCAGAGAAGTAGTTCTGACTTTGAAAGACAGAGGCGTGCTGGACGAAGATGGTGATACTCTGGTGAACGTGAATATGCTGGATGACGAGCACTATCGCAAGAACATCGAGAACCGCAAGAAGAACCCTTTCGACTACAATGCGCTGGACGACGCTGAGGAGGACATGGATGTGGAGGGCAGCAGAGTGCTCACCAAGTATGACGAGGAAATCGACGGCGCTAAAAAGCAGAGCTTCACTTTGGGTCAGTGTTCATCACCTCTATTCTAGGTCGACTTATCTATCAGTATAATATCAACTCAATAGTTTTGAAAAGTTTTTAAATATTCATCAACACAGACTAATAAGTCCATTTGAAGTATATATTCTGTTACAATGTGGTGAGAAAATACAATATTGAAATTGTCTTCCTTCGAAGTCATTTTTCAATAATTTTCAACCAAATCTGAACGTCAAATCGAGTGGTATGGTTTCTCATGGTTCTCAAGTAGTTTCATTATCATAGCTCACAAGCTAATAAAACAAGCTTTATTTGGAATATAATTTTTTTACACTTTGTAAAAGAATGTAGTGAGGTAGATAAATAATAAAAATATTTATTTATACAATAAGCACATTATCAAAATGATAAGGAGAGGAAAAATAAGGTAACCTTGCTATTCCTCTCCCAAATTTAGATAACACATAGTCCGAAATAGGTTAAGTCTTGTAGTTCTTCAATTCACAAAATTTTCAGTACTCAAGTATTTTCACAAAGCATATCCGTAGTAGTCATATCTTTGCAAACTGGTGTTTATGTATTTAATCATGTATAAAAAAACCGTTTAAACTAAAGAACAAAAAGCAGTAATTTTTGTGTTCCGATAAGGTTTGAAGTTTTACTAAGCTAAAATTATTATTCTTTGATGTAGCTAATTCACGATATATTGTAGTTATCTATGAAAAACTTTTATTTGAAATATTTCAAGTTGTAAGTTCTAAGCTTTGCTGACAAAGAAGTCCTTTTCGCATTATTTGAACTGTTATAATTGAATTTATTATTAAATGAACATTCTTTTTATAGGAGTGGATGAAGTGAGAAGAAAGAAATTCATAAAACAAAAGCTGGAAATGGGCAAGAAACTGGTGTCACTGGACATGCCTGCTCCACAACTTGCCTCCGAATACTACACTGATGAAGAATTAATCAAGTTCAAGAAACCAAAGAAAAAGGTAAATGAATGATTTTCTCATATTCTTAGCTTATTTTCTTAGTAAAGCTGTTGCATTCCAAGCAAATCAGTCACGGTTTTTGATATCTTTCAAATATTAATATTTTTCCATTTTTGATATCAATCTCATATCCGTTTAAAAAATATATAATGCCAAGTTTCATAATTTTCCAATATCACAAGTTCCGTTTTTCCAGACTTGGTTATATATACTATATTGCAAGTTTTTAAGATTTTTTATTATTCCTCTCTCTCTCTCTCTCTCTCTCTCTCTCTCTCTCTCTCTCTCTCTCTCTCTCTCTCCTTTAAATTGTTATTGGTTCAATCTCTTATCTTCCCACATTATTTTAATGTATTGTAATTCTGTTCTCAACGATATGAAAGTCACTCTGAATGATAAACTACAGCGTTGCCAAAATTATTGTCTACGTTTCGTCTACTCTCTTTTACGTCATGAACGTTGAACCACCCCTGCCCACATTGCCAGTTCAACTTTGAAGCTTCCCGAACAAAGACGTTTTCGAATAGTCAAGCTTGTTAGAGATATCTTGAAATACGGAAATCCGAACTATTTCAAAGATGATTTCAAATTTGTTTCTGAAGGTAGGAGGATAGATGCTTCACATACTAGAACCGGAGGAAGTACTTTAAGGATACCCATCCATCGAACCACTATTTTCACAAAATCCTTTTTAGTCAGTGCCTGTCGTGCATGGAATGCACTTCCTGTTTCTATCAGGTCCATCGAGAGCCGAGCAAGCTTAATCCTGACTTTAAAAAAACATCTTTTGGAACAAATAACTGAAACTGTCCGGCCCTAGAACGATCACATGACAACCATCCCTCACTCATTCCACCAATACAAAACTATAAACCTGTTATAGAATATACCGGGTGATTACAAATGAAATAGACAACTTCAATAGCCTGTACAAAATTAAACTGGTGTATTTCAACATAGTAAGTGATATAGGTTTGTAGGGAATTTCTTAAAGTTTATGTTGGTAGAACTGTTGCTGGCTATTGTTGGCTGCTCCGTGTTACAACAGCCAGTTTAGTTTAGCAATATGGCCGCTACTCAAGTTGAGAAAGCTTATTGTGTTCTTGAATTAGCCAAAACAAACTCTGTTACTGTTGTGCAGCGTCATTTCAGAACAAAATACGGTAAACCACCACCAACAAGGCAATCAATTTATGACTGGTATGAACGTTTTGAAAGCAGTGGATGTGTGTAAGAAGAAGAGTACTGGAAGACCTTCTGTTACAGAAGAAAAAATTGATAGTGTTCGTGATGTTTTTGTACGAAGTCCAGGAAAATCGACTAGATCAGCGAGTTTAGAATTGCAAATTCCTCAACCTACTGTGTGGAAAATTCTGCGGAAACGTTTGAAAATGACACCTTATAAATTGCAGTTAGTACAAAGTTAAAGTTGTACGTAAAAATTTTTGTCAAGAGATGCAACATTGTCTTGAAAATGACGACACATTGTTTAATCGCCTAATTTTCAGTGATGAATGCACTTTTCACATTAGTGGAAAAGTTAACAGACATAATGTACGAGTATGGGGAACAGAAAACCCAAGAGAGACTGTACAGCATATACGCGATTCTCCTAAAGTGAACGTGTTTTGCGCTTTATCTTGTGAAAAGGTTTACGGGCCTTTCTTCTTCCAAGAACCATCAGTAACCGGAAGAATTTATCTGGACATGTTAACCGAATGGTTAATGCCTCAACTCCATGAAGATAGTTGTAACTTCATTTTTGTACAAGATGGAGCTCCGCCTCACTGGTACTCAGACGTCAGAGGGTATCTGGATGAACATCTTCCTAGACGATGGATCGGAAAACGTTGTGTTTCAGCCGTGGCCACCTCGTAGTCCGGACCTAACGCCCTGCCACTTTTTCTTGTGGGGCTATGTAAAAGACAGAGTTTTCGTACCACCGCTTCCTGTTGATATCGATGATCTTAAACAACGAATCACAAATGCTCTTGCTACAGCTAGCCGTGAGATGCTTAGTCGTGTGTGGTCAGAATTTGACTACCGTGTTGATATCTGTCGTGTTGCAAATGGTGCACACATTGAACATCTGTAAATTTTCAATAAAAACTTCAAGAATTCTTCTATGTAATCATGTAAGTAATGATCTAAACTTTTAAATAATAAATTCTCTACAAGCTATTCAAACTGTCTATTTCATTTGTAATCACCCGGTATAAACTCATGTTATTTTAATTATCCACTGCATACTGCCGTATATTACTGAAAGTTGATTACCCTGATTGATCTACTTTCAGCCTACTCCATTTTATTAATCAATGATTTGATCTTATCAACCTATATAATTATTTTACTTTATTAATTTTCTGGTTTTTTTTCTCTTAAATATTCATATTAATTAAAACTTTTACAATATTTAAATTAATAAATAACCCTTAGTTTAATTAATGAAATTAACGTTTTGGTAGAGTGTTAGTGGGAAGGATATTTTTAATATTCCTTCTGAAGAATGGACATTGATATGTCCAAAGCTCCGTCAATTTATGTAGATGCATAACAATATAATTATCTATAGTTATTATATCACAAATTGCTTTTTCCTACAGTTACGTTGAAAAGTGGCCATTGCTGCACTGATTACAGAACGCAAAGAATCACTTTTCCGCTCTAGTGCGGGAAAATTTTTCTGCACTCCAGATTTGCAACATGGCAACGCAAAATAGTTAGTAGGTTATATGGAGCACCAGTGCAGCAAAATCAAAATTAAGTTGGTAACTGTGACTGGTGCACGTTATAAGAATCTTGATGGGGTGGACAACAGTGGATGACAGCAGTTGACAGCACACAGCCGACCTCCCCCCCCCCCCCGCCATTCAAACACACAAACTACATTCTATTTTTATGTCTTCTCTGTATAGGGCTACTTGTAATATAAATATAAAGCAAATAAAAATCTCAGTACCCTTTTTTTGAAATATTTTATCAAGAATCTTCCAGTAGTACGGTATTTATTTATTTACTTCATATCACTTGAAAATGGCATAAATGTCCGAAACATGTTGTGATAAAATATTTCAAAAAAGGGTACTGAGATTTTTATTTTCTTTATATTACATTCTATTTTATTTATTAATAATAAAATTACACAGATTTACATTTGATGGATTTCAGGCAATTTTACCCATAATTACCCACTTTTCATATTCAATGGTAACTGTAGGAAAAACTTAATGTGAAATACGTGCGCAAAGTTCCTTTGCTGCACTCCTCGTGCCGCCTACAGCTCGGGCGTAAACGTTTCTTTCGGTGCAGCAAACTGTCACTTTGCGCACTAGTTGCACAGATAACTATTTCATATCATATACAGTTCAATAATTATTTTCTTAGTCTATATTATGTAAATTCATCTATAATTTTGCTGTATTGTAAGCTATTGTATATTAGTGTATAAGCCAGTATATATTGTAATCTACATAAATAAAGTACTCAATCAATCTCTCTCTCTCTCTCTTGTAAAATTATAAAGGGAATGGAAAGGGATCCATTTATTTAAACTTTCAAAGACTAGAATTCATTTATGAGTCTATTTTAGAACTGCTTTATTTTAAAATTGGAAAGTTTTTATTAAACATTGTTGCAAGGCTGAAACCGATCGCCACATTTTCATACATTACTATTTAAAAATCATCCATGGCAGAATATGAAAAATTACAGAGTTGTTTTGAAAATATTCATTATTGAATTGCATTGAATTGATGATGATTCAATCATATTTTTTAAAATTTAAAAGATAAAGTCTTAAATAAAAAATGAATTATGTAAAATGAAATGATGATAAATATCATTAATCAGATCATCATAAACTTGTATCCACGCCAGCTTATCTTGTAGTCTATACGAACATGTTAATAACAAAATAATTCATGTAAATGTTCTGGACTGTATTTAATAATGTGACTTGTCATATTCTAGGTACATGCATGACTTGAATAAATGAAATAAAATAATATTACCTTTTCAATGTAATTATTTGCACAGGTGAGAAAACTGAGAGAAAAGAAGAAAATTCTGAAAGCAGACGACCTTCTGCCAGTGGAGGAGGAAGGAAGGCCCCCTGTCAAGTCTGACCCTGACGAATGGGATGTCCTGCCGAGATCTCCAATCAAGGTCGAGCCCGATGACATGGACATTGATGATCCCTGTAAGAATCCCTTGGTTGCAGTGCAACGACACATTTTCCTCAAAACATTTATTATTTTCCATATTGAGGTGGCATTTCAATTATTCTAGTAATGTACAACTCAACTCTACTCAAAATCACTCTGTTATTTTCCACATAATTACAAATTTTCATCGTAATTGTTACCAAATAATCATTCTAAAAACATATTTCAAAAAAATTACAGTCATTAGTATATTGTTGAATTGCTTTTATAATAGCTCATATTATTGTGCCATGATAATTCATGATTCCAGCAATAGATTATTTTGACTTATAAATATAAAAATTGTTCATATTTATAAAGTTTTGAATAAAACTATAAACATTTATTAAATCGGCCTGATTCAAAAAAATGTAATATGAGGCCTAAATATACTAAAAAGAAAAAAGCGCTAGCCTGTAAATGATGTAATTGTTGATGTACTAAGATGTTATCAATTCAAAGAAGATATAACTTCAACAATTTCCAATAAATAATAAAAGTAATATGTGTTCGCAGATCCTGAAGAAGACCTTTCAAGTGTCAAGATAGAAGCTGATGATTCTGAACTGGAAATCGCTTTGAGGAAAGCGCGGAAGCTGAAGCAAAAGGAAGCTTTGGATATGAAATCTAGCGTTGAAAAAGTATGTATTAACGTATTTTGTATGTGGCAAAATCATGCAATTATAAATATAAAACTTCCATCCTTATTACCTGAAAAATGAAAATTGTGTGAAAAATTATTCATCCAATGTTAATTTATTAATATATCTATCAACGTGAACAAATGCAATAATATTCATGTTATATAATGTTTTATTATTTGTGAAGATTGATTTTTTCATAGCAAATTTTAAAAAAATCATAAAATGAAACAAGAGAGTATTGTTTCGGTTATGTGATAATCTGTGTTCAGTATGTATTACGTACAAACCGTTATTTTGTCTTTGTATCGATTACCTTGAAATTGTAATTTTTTGTAAAATAATGGTGTTTGGCGTTGTTGTAGATCGTGGAAAGGGTGAAGACTGAGAGCGGCGATGATTCAGGCATTGGTGGGGCAATAGTGCTCAACTCTACTGCTGAATTCTGTCGAACTCTAGGAGACATACCTACCTATGGCCTTGCTGGCAACCGTGATGAGGAGGCTGAAGAAATATTGGTAACAATAATAATTATACATATAAACAATTTTCAATATTCTCTTATAATTAATGATATATATGGATATATGGAGGGCATTGATATTATTCATAAGGAATACTGCCAGTTCTCACTAAAGAGCAAACTGTCAGCATTGGTAAGATGGGAAACATTGATCTCATTTATAATAATCACGCATAATTATTATAAAAACAATTTTTGTGTAGAACATTTATTATAGGTCTATATATAGCCTAATGAAAACACCATAATGAATTGACCATTATTGCTCTCTTAAAAAAACACAATTCAAAATAAAATCGTATGTAGATTAAATATAATGGCATTTATAGCTAATGCTTTATCATGGTAAACCATAGTCCAATTCCAGACTAATAATGAGGCTTATAGGCATCTTTGTATGATGTTCAATTTATTTCATTCATGAAACCAATAATACAAAAACTTGTTAGTTTATTTAATTTAATAAATTGTTAAAATAGAATGAATATAAATAGTTTCAATAGAATTGACAGATAATGTACTGTAATCGAAATATTATTCTCAAAATGTGTTCTATTCAATTTATTGTGTATCCATTATTACGTTGCATTTGGTTTTACTATTATTTTAGTATTCATTCGTTCATTCATTTCATTGCAGGATTTTGATAAAGAGCTGTTGGACTCCAAATCAAAGTTTGATGAACAGAAAAACTCTGATCGCGGTGGCTGGAACGATGTCGAAATGGGTGAGTATTGCTTTATTGTAGTGTTCCAAAGTAACATCCTTATAAGTGTTACATTATTATTGATGTTGAACGTTACTTCGTTATAACAACGAACTCTCAATCAGTTGTTGAGTCATTCAGTTGTTTAGTTTGTATTCACACCAAAACATCTGTGGGCCGACAGAGCTATTTTCGCTCTGTTCTCAGTTGCACTTTGATTCCAAAATTTTCAATTATTACATTTTTTTTAGCAAAGGCGAGTCAAATTATTCATTTCAAGGCGCTGAATCCGAAACTGAAATTAGAATTTTCCTATCTTCATTTTTACGTGATTTAGGTTTTTGATGAGAGATCTTTAACGAAAGCGTCCGCTCGGATGCCTGGAGAAAATCGCTACCAGAGCGATTCGAAAACATTTGCATACGAGCAGAGTTTTCTTAGAACGTCGGCTGGCAGATACACAGATGTCGGTGTGAACACCTGCATTGTTTAAGCCGGCGACAGATATTTTTATATCCATCCAACCACAGACTGCAGATTTTGGTCTGAACATTACTTTATACTGTTACGCTTCAATCGGTCATCTATCGATTTTGGCAAAACATTTACAATATTTTTTCCAACTCTTAAGTTATTATCACCTCTATATTATTATTAGAAATGGAACTATCATCGATGCTATCGATTGGAATTGTTCGCAAAACAAAATCTTGCTCTTCTACGGATCAGCCATTCCCAGTTCAATAATGTCTAGTTTTTCGATGGAGGTTCGGTAGAAGAAGGTTTACATTCGAGGAAATATAACTTTCCCCATAAAATTGAAAACTCACTGTTGAATTAATTCATTGTTGATATCGTGCAGATTACTGCAAACCTTTTGAAGAAATTTGTCGACTGTTCAAGAAATATAGTATTGATACAATATTTTAATTTGACTAAATTATCTGCTTTTAGACGATGGCACGCCAAAAACAACGCCATATGAAGCGCCTATTCTGGACGCCGAGCCAGACCTAGGTAAGGGGGTGGCGGGGGCGCTACGGCTGGCCGTTAGCAAGGGCTACCTCGAAAAGGAGACGACCAACCGCCCTTCGGCCTCCAGATTCGCCCACCTCCAGGCGCAGAACTACTCCATTGAGGACAAGACGCATGTGTAAGTATGCTTACAACTGTACTATCAACCCTATTAACCACGACACTGATATTAGGCATTTTTTGTCAACCATAAACCCTTTCAATCACGATACTGATAACGGCATTTTTTATTAACTATCAACCACAACACTGACATTAGGTTCAAGATTTCACTCTCTCATGTTAAGAGCATCTCGTTGTTCGTAGAACACCAAATGCTTATTGGTGTTGTACCGTTCAATGAATTTTACGTTCATAAACCAGCATAGGCAATCGTCAAGGTTTGTACTATACACCCGTACAGTATAATAATGGTGTGTTACAAGTATATCAATCAGTTTTTGAAAAATCATTCTTAAAACTATTAAGGCTTATTGGTCTCATTCATGTTAACCTGACATATAGAAATGTTACTGCTTAAATTTATCTAGAGAAACTTCCCATAAAATCATTGAATGCAGTGGGATTCTTTTGTGGAAAATTCACTTATTTTTAAAAAATATTGCTGTCTAGTCTTGGGACCAATAAGCAAAATTGATGCAACCTAACTTATAGAATATATTTATATAAAATTCAGTGAAAATCTAACTAGAATTCTTTCTGCTAATGATAGCTATTATGTACACATATTAACTGACGGCTACTAAAACTGATTCTCTCTCATTCACATTGAACAACTGCTCTGCTTCTTTGCTTGAAATAATTTACACTACTCTTATTTATATGGCTTCCTCCTTTTAAACCTCCGCATCAATCCTCCATTGTCTAGCAGCTAGATTGTCTTAACGTTGTTGTATTGGTGGCTCCTGCTACCTGAGTTTAGTTGTTAGTAGTACTAGGTTAGCCTTTTGATAACTATAGAATAACTATTGTTATTGTTTGTATGCACTGCACAGGGAGGATGACAAGTTTGGTCGTCGAGAAAGGTACTGTGGTCCGACCAGTGATTTCAAAGAGAAGGACAATTACAAGCCAAACGTCAAGCTGGATTACATTGACGACGATGGCCATCTTCTTTGTGCAAAGGAAGCCTTCAGGTCAGTTGCACTGCACTAGATGCAAATATAGCTACTTTTACCATATTTTTAATGTAATTTACTGAGTTTTTTATTATAACTTAATATAGTTCATCACTCATGGCTTGTTTTTAAAAATGTCTTCAGTGTTCAATTAACTAAATACTAATAGAAGATAATATTAAAGACACCCAACAACACCATGATAAAACTTTATATCATTTATTAGGATTGACTTGTGGGCAGTACATTTCAATTCATATAATCGACTTTTACATTTAACATATTAGTCGTATAATTTATATTCTAATGAATTATATTTTATACAGATAAGCTAATATATTACATTATCATCTTATTATATTAAGCAAGCAATTTCTTTATGTCTGTTTATATTTTTTTATCTGGTTATTTTTATATTTTTATATCTGGTTATTTATGGCCAACGGATCTCGAAAACGGCTCTAACGATTTTCACGAAATTTGGAACATAGTAGGTTTATGATATACAAATTTGATTGCACTAGGCTTCATCCTTGGGAAAACTCGCTGAACGACATTAAAACGATAATTCATCCTTGGCTGAAACATCTGAGACTTTTGTTGTCTGTGGATAGTAAAAAGTGAGAGTGATTCTGTGGAAAATTAAAATATCGCATCCCCGAAATTCATAAGCTGACGTATAGCCAGCTGTAAAATATAAACACGATCATTTTTGAGAATTGCGTTCTGTTTATATCAATAAATAAAAATAACGAGCGAAGCTCGGTGCCCCGATTTTGATGAGTTATGGGAATAAACATTCCTGATGAATCAAACTGCAATAAACGTACAGGATTATTCAAATATTCCAAAGTAATTCGTAGAGATTTTAAAAATTATTAAAATGTTAGTAAATGAGTAATTTTGATTCCAGGTACTTATCTCACAAATTCCATGGAAAAGGGCCTGGAAAGAATAAGGTTGAGAAGCGGATGAAGAAGAATGAACAAGAAGTCGTAAGTATATATTTTAGTTTTTAGTCAACTAGAAATTTATTCAGTTTTGCGACCAGTTTCCGGAATGGTCACAATCCTCAACGGGCATCATATTCTAAAATTATTTTGATTTCTGCATTCTTATATCCTCTTCTCAGTAGTGTTTTCAATTTTTTAAAATTGATTTCCTTTCCTCGGGCAACATTACACCTACATATACATTGATAAGGTTGTCAATATGTGTAAGCTGTTAACATGTAATCGCAAATATCTTGTCGCTAGTCTTCCAATAAAATATGTGCATCTGGTCATGATTGAAGGATTTGAAGTTATGTTTATTCTCCTTTAAAATATAACACTCATTCTCAAACGTCTCACATATAATATTAAATGCAAATTATAAGAAACAGATACGGATGTACATGAATTGTGTTACTTTGTCCTCAAATTTAGTTATAATAATATTTAGGTTTAATGAGGCCCTTACTATTATCCAGCTTTTTTGAAATTTTTTTAGCATGTTATTCTATTCAAAAGTCATTTTATGTTGGATTGAAGGTCAAGTAAGCTTCATTATATGTTAACAATCTCAATCATGATAGAGGCCTAAGAAACCATTTTTTTATACCCGAAATTTTTTTAGCATGTTATTCTATTCAAAAGTCCTTTTATGTTGTATTGAAGGTCAAGTAAGCTTCATTATACGTTAACAATCTCAATCATGATTGAGGTCTACGAAACTATTTTTTTATACCTGTTATCAAAGAATGTTGATGTATATGCTATAGTTTATTATTCAATTTAGGTAATTAGTTGAATTTTATCTGATATTAGTTAATTTCATTAAGTTGATAATTATTCTCTTATTAACATTTTCTGGATTTCGCTGAAGTGTATTTTCAAAGTGCTATATAATCCTTTGTTTTTGAGGTATCTGGTTGGTCCAACTGTGTTTTCTACCTGCAGGTAGACAATGCAACAAATTGATGGGATCGAAAATGATTGTTCTATTGTTTATGAAGGTGGCAATATTTCTCCTTCATCCTTTTTCTATTGTTCTATAATAGTTGGAAAGTTTGACCATTTTCTTGATTTTGAGCCTTCCTTGTTGCTGTTGACTATAGAGCGTTCGTTTCGGAGTAGATATTTTGTGGACCCATGAGACGTCCGTACCGGTCATATTATTCAACCCCGTACTGGCCGGTATAAAACTGCTATGAAATTACACTACAAACTCTCATTACACCACAAAATTCTTATTTCGAATCAAACCTTGAGTTTCAGTTACCTAGTATAGTTCATTTGACGAGAAAATAAAGTAAAAGTATTGAGAAACCATACTCTCTAGAGATCTATCTGTCTACGGCACACAGATAATGTTTTACTTTTATCATAGACAGTAGACACACACACTCATAATTGTTTTCTTTTACCATAGACAGATAGACCTCTACAGAGTATGATTTCTCAATGATTTTACTTTATCTTCTCTTCAAATGAACTACAGATAGGTTAGTAGGTAGTTGAACGTCTCATACTTCTCACCGACATGATTCTGAGCCAAATAATTCTCTGGATAAAATGATCTTACTTTTGCTATATTTTCACCCATATAGTAGCTGAAATGTATCAAAATGATAAATGAGATAAGCCTACTATGAATATTGATAGCTTAATGTTGTGATTAAGGCCCGCTTTCCCCATATTACGCTTACAGTCATCACTGATGCAGAATCAACTCAAAAGCATAGTTACTAATCGTCATATTCATAATATTTATATATAATTATATTTAGTTTCGTAAGCTGTGTAATTTCGTAGCAGTGATTAAAGGTAGATAAAGGGGGGCTTTGTAATATTACACTTGTAATAATTATTATCATAGTCATCAAACTCCTAAATCCATAGGTCCACTTGCCAATACGCATTTGTAGCCTAGTACTCCACATTACTCCAAATTATGCTCTCTTTAGATGACAAATCACCTTTGGGTCCAACTTTCATACTAGCCACCAACAATGGGCATTCATAGACCTAGGAACAATGAACCTTTCCAACAACATGTTGCCCTGTCCACTACAGGTAGAAAATAAACTTGGACCCATCACAGACCTTGAAGCCAATCCTTTTTTCAAAACTGATAAATCCAGTTTTTGGATTTACAGTAGTGAATGAATTTAATTGAATTTTCTGTTTTTAGTTGATGAAGCAAATGAGCTCAACTGATACGCCATTAGGAACGTTGAATATGCTGCAACAAAAGCAAAAGGAAACCCAGTCTGCTTTTGTCGTACTCAGCGGCAGCAAACATAATCAAACACCGTAAGTATAGTAATCACAATTTTAGTTTTAGACTCCAAGTTTTACTTTTTTAAGTATAAACTAATGAAGGCGCGAGTAGTTGCTGGTTTACGTAGTCGTTGGAATACCGACTGAGTCGTATTTGAGATTAACTCTTGACGCATTACCCCGCGTCCACCACCCTAAGTGCCCCCTCTTACAGCTGTTGCACTGAACCATTGTTGCACAATAATCCATGTGTATGTATTGTGATCTGCTGCCACGTCATTATGGAATGGAACATAATGACTTCCCATATTTGCTACTTGTTGAGGATGAAATTAGGGGTCAGCCCTCTCTTTCATTTGACGCAAGGTCTATAAAATACAGGTCATGACACAATCCCGTGATGCATTGCAAAATCGCCATTTTATGGGTTATCAGTTCACCAATTTTCAAATTTATCAGCTGTTATCATTATAGATTGAACAACATGATGTGTTATATTGTTCAAGGGATATTGCTTGGCTTTGAATTGTAAAATAAATAATTGTTCTGACAGAATAATAATATTTAGATTCCAACTAGGAACTGAATTGTTGATTTTTAGATTTGATTGATCGGGAACTTAAAACTCTTTTTGAAGTTGGTCTCACATATTATTTCTGTCTTGTCCCAATGTCTTATGAATCATAATCCTTAATTTACAAGAATAAGAACAATTTTTGATAATAAATGAATGAATAATTGAAGCATTTATTATTGAAATATCATTATTTAAAAATTGAATACCTGAATTTACATATTATCTGAACTAGAATATTGTTTTTAAAATGCATAATTTTGTTAAGAGCAAATTGAATTAGATTGGATTTTCAAATGTACCGCCATAAAGACCCCATAAGATGGCCGCTCCATAAGGAACACGAGTGTCATGACCTGTATTTATAGACCTTGACTTGACGTTCAAATAGTCGGATCTTCTAAGTAACCCATTATGGTCTGATCACAATGGTAGAAGTTGACTGCTGGTCTCAAATTGGCAGTTTTCAACCATGCCCAAGTTGAATTTTGGAGACTATCTGCTTTTGTCAAATATGCTGCTTGGATTGATTGTATTTTATTTATTTATTTTTTGTTGCAGTGCTACGATTTCAAAAACAAAGATTTGAATATCTCAACCAATCTCAGGTGGTGATCACTGAATCTAGAAGCAATAACGGTGAAGGCAGAATGATATCCTCTCCATTCATTCTATGTGATGAGGAGATACACAGGTTGTCAAACACCAAGGAAAACTAAAATACTCATTTTAAATATTTATAATGTAAGCATCCCAGTTATAATATTTTAATTATCAATGTTTAGTTCATATAGATAAAAATAAATAACTGTACATAACCGAAACATCTACATTTTATTCAGCGGTACCCCAGTATTCGAGTCCATTGAATACTGAGTTGAATCTTTCCATTAAATACTGACGATTTTTTGAGTCCATTTAATGTGATGTCAGGCTATCCATAAAATAATATTTCCAAGATATTCGTTTTTTTAAAGAATTGATTGGCTGTTGTAAAGTTTTGCTGACCGATGTGCTACAATAACATCAATATGGATATATTTTTATTTGATTTGAAGCACCATTTTTTAATAGGTTTTGTCTGAGAAAGTGTATTCAGAATGAATTGTATTCAATTTGTAGTTCATCGGGAGGATCTGAAATCTATAGAGTCTAAATTCAAGAACTGCCTTGAATTTCAGATGTTCATTTTTATCTCTTTCTCTTGAGTATTTTCCAATGGGTCGCTTCACTCGTCACGCTAACTTAGTCTAGCTTGTTCAAGTTAAATTGAGTTGATAAAGCGACATCGATATCTACGATCTCTCAAGTTTATCCTTGAAAATCTTTTTCATAAAATACTTGGCTCTTATTAGTAATCTTTCTTATAGGATATGTGGGTAAATATAATTTTCTGAAATCAAGATAATTGAAATTCTTTTTATTATCTCAACAAAGTATGCGTGTATACTATAAAAATATTGGTAACAATTTAAAGCAAAACAATAATAATTCATAAATCACTTTTCAATTCGTGAAAAGTGCACCATTAATCTTATTTTAATATTATCACAGTCAGCAACTCAGATTGATGTTAAATAATTGATTTCTGGTGTTACCATAAGTACGAATATTTAAAGGAAAAGTCATTGCTTCTTGACTAGCAATCTATGGCCTTGTTTTAGATTAGGCATGCTTTGATTTTTCATCTGTTTTTTAAATGCGTCAATACTAAAACTACCCGTTCATTAAATCCCATTTTCATCAGTCTTTAAACTTCCTCTGGAATCTTCCTTGACCCTGGAAAAGAAAAATTGTTTAATGGTAAATTATTCTTACACTTTTCCGCGATAGTAAGTTTTTACAATTAGGAGAAAAGTTTTACAATTATTGAAAAAATCTACAAATTCTAACTAGCCTAGCTGAAGAAAATTACTTCCCAAATCTTATGATAATTAATCATTAAAGAGTACCTACTCATGCATTTTCTTAATAATTGAAAGTTGATAGAAAAACTTACTAAGTCTGGCATTGTTAAGATCATGTCGAATATTAAGATACGTTTAGACGTATATTATACAAGTATGAAGGAGTAGCTTGCGATAGAAGTTTAAAATAACATTCATGCAGCTCTTGTCCTCACAGTATTCTATAAAAATCTGCCAGAATTCATGCTTAATTGAAAACATTTGAAATTGGGAACTACCTTTGTGATATCCTTTGAAAATGAGAACATTTTTTATAAATTCTGTAAAATTGCCAACGGATGGAAAAGTACTCATTACTGATCAAACATCTTCGAACTTATAATCTGTCAGAATTAATTAATCTTGAACTTGATATAGTTAGCATATTATCAGCTATTACGAAATATTTTTTAAAAGCTTGGAAATTTTGTTGAAAACTCAAATGTCTCTGTGAGTATGACGTATATGGTTTAGTATTAGGTGGAGTTGAATAACCACGAATATGTTCTCAGAACACATTAATTAAACTTAATTCAAGCTCCTGGTGAGAATAATTTGAAGAATCATATGTTTAGAGTTCAAAATTAGATTAGTATGGCTTTTTGTTGGTGGGTTGTCCATTACAGGAAGGTCAATAATATCATGTGCAAGCCACAATTCTTACCATATTTGTGTGTTGTTTGAGGGGGATTGTGTTGAGTATGGTAAAGTTGAAGGAGGTTGTCAGTGGCGACAAGTATGCGCTTGGCGTCCCAACCAGCAGACGGCGAGCGTCGCTCGTAAGCATCCATCAGAGCGCGAGTGCGCGACTCGAGAAATGGCGGAACGTCGATCGGCAAAAATTGTTTGATGAAGTGCTGACCAGCGCGCCAAATGTTCAATCGCTCATTGTAGCCACTGCATGTTCTGTTAACACAGCTCACTCCATCTATAACTGTTCAAACAAATAATAATATGTTTATGTGATATAGGATTCAATCCTCTCTTATTCATGACTAATGTAATTTATTGTGAAATTCATCAAAATACGGTATGGAAAACGTGATTATTTGAGGTGTAGTCACAGTGACAATAATATACTATATTAAAATATTTTTATTCTAAGAAAAGTATTATTCTAAGAAATACTTTTATTTTATTAAGAAAAAAATTAATTTGCACTCATCTCACAAAGTTTGATATGATCTCTTTTTGATTCTTATTCCTGAACATGGAAAATTTCACTTCATGAAATCGTTTACTATCAGTCTTTATAAGAAGGATCCCACAAAAACAAAACGTACATTGTGATAATTATTTCACTTTTTGTGTAGTTGAGAAGTTGATATTGTGGTAATTATTCATATTGAATGAAAAAGACTAAGAAATTGTCAAAAAACCACAGATTTTGACAATTCAAACTTTTTGAAAACCAAAATCTGTGGATTTTTTTACTATTTCTTAGTCTTTCATTCAATATGATAATTATTTATTCAGCTACGATCAAATAGTGACGGTCAACCTCATGGATACTCTCAACAGAATATGATCTGGAAGTGTGGGTGTAGCCTACGAGAATTCTTCAGAATTCCTCTAAAGGATCCGACCACGTTGGGCCACCATGTTGGATCCACGCTCCGGCTGGTTAGTCCAACATCCCCCACTCACGTTCCAAATCGAACTTGACTAGGCTGCTGACCTTGAGGTCGGACAAGTCAGGGGAACAGATCACAGACTTGTCTGACAGCATTCGCCCCGTCGAATTAATTCACCTCAAGTTGGACAAAATATCGGATGGCCCTCTTTAGAATATCGTAGACTACGGTGCGGGTAATTGCATGTGCATTGCTCACCTGTGTTGTTGTCGGAGCGAATGTGACACTCGTTGTCTCTTGAGCAGTGTGGTTCGGCCATGCCAACATCGTCGACGTCGGACAGTTTGAGCGAATCGTCGACCAGAACGAATTGCTGTCTGCGGAGATCGTTCATTGCCAGCGAGCCGAGTGGGGAGTGTGCTAGCCGCACTAGCATTTCTGCTATACTTTTCGCCAGCTACAGTTTGAATTGTTTACAATAACGGAAAGTAAATTATGCCAGTTACGAAAAAAGGTTGCATTCTTCACAATAGAGGGGAAAAATCTTGATATTCATCAACTTTCCCCATGGATGCTTAAGAGATTTAACTCAGAAAAAAATCCAAAAACGAAAAGTACTTCACTTTAAAAAAACGGCTTTGCCACTGATTTCGTATTTTCTAACAACTTTATTAATTTAATAATTTTCAATTCATGAATTTAATAATCGCCGTCTTTTAGTTCTAGAAGAATGGACATGATTTAATGCATACTTCATAGATAAAATAGTTATGGTTTATTTAGTCTTCCATCTTCTTTTTTCATTTTACCTGCTTCATTGATTGTATTTTGTCTCAATAATAATAATAATATTCATAATATAATATCAATAAATTCATTGATTTTGTCATAAATTTGACAATGATTAGTTTCAATGCATTGAATTTGCTTTTGAATTTTGAACTCATTGAATTGAAGTATCGTTTTACATTGTATGAAATGTGTATAGTAAGTTATTGTATGATTTTCCATAAAAATTCAATTGACATGTCTTGATTTTCTTATTGATTACACTCACTGCTATCAAGACTCATTTGTGTATTAGGCTACATTGTATAGTATACACAACATATATTGTAAACTTTTTATAATATTATTTTAACAGTATTTTTTTAGTGATTTATATTATCACGTATGCTTATAAGCCTTTGGTATTTTTCTGTAAGTTGTGTAATTCTGAATGATTAAATAATTAAATAAAATATCATACACCATCCATTTTTGGTACTGGTAAAATGTGATGTGATCATTTTTTTATTCTTCAACTAACCTTCAGTCTTTTTATCCACGGTAAACGTAGGAGTTGTACTGTATCTAACGGTTCGCCAAGTTCAGTCATCACAATTACGGGCCCCGAAGCATCTGGTACACATGCGCCTAGAACCTAAACAAATAAAATTAACTATTATTTTCTGTTAAGTAATAATACCTTCAATTTTTGTGCATTGAGGCAAAAATATACTTACAGTAGAACTTCGATAGCTCGACCTGAATATTAATCGTTTAATATTATTATATTCGTAGACCCCTTATATTCGTTATTCTTCAGAATTCGTGGTGGAAGCTCGGTCCCTTGAAAAAACTCTATAATTTGTAGTAAGGCATTGTATTTTGGTCCCCTCGATAATTCATAATAAAATAGAGCGCTCCCTTTTCGTCAACCTCTATAATTCGTAGTTTTGTATTCCAGAACTCTTCACAACTCGTATTTTCTGGATTTTCCTATACACCATGGAATGGGAAGTTAATAATTACAGTACGGTACTATGCTATCGCTTACTAATTCTCCAGACATTACATCATTCTGGTTTATGTTCGGCATACAGACTGCCAGACGAAATTATATTGTCTACTGACATGGTAGGCTATTCGGTTCAATTCAGTACAGTAGGCCTATTGGAAGTCAGCGTGAAGAATTCATTTGTGAATGTTAGTTATTGAGTAGTTCTGTGTGCTAGCCTACCAGAAATTAATACCATGTGAGCAATTAAAAATTTCAAATCGGACAAAATTGAATAATTGAACCTGTCAATAACTCAGTGCGTTTTTCACTTGAAATTTATAAAATATGTCAATATTTCTTGAAAATGTCAAATTTCTAATTCTAAGGTTACAAGTGTATTCATATTTTTCCATTGCTATCAATAAAATTTGTGGTTGCTTATCAAATATTCAGCATTCTGCTATAATTCAAATGATTTCTTCATCATCCATAATCAGTCTCCTCCACCTCCTTCTCCTCATCCTACCATTCCTTAATCGTAGCCTCAATTATTTACACCCTCCATGATTCGTAGAAAACGCTTGATCCTGTCAACTACAAATTAAAGTGGTTCTACTGTATTCAACAAAGTGCATATTCTTTAGTTGACCACAACCATTACCTCGGTTATAATAATAGATAATAGGCTTACATAGTTTTATACTTTGGTTAGTTATAACGTTTTTTTGTTATGATGATTTTTAAATGGTGTTTCTAACATCATTCCAGTGAAATTCACTAATTCTATTGAAGTTAAATTTCAATTCCATTGAATTTGCTGAACCACTTCGGCTCAATAACAGTTTATTTCAAGTAAAGCTAATTCAGCAATCGAGCTACCTTTGCGTTCATCATAATGTGTCTTCGCCAAGTTTTTAATGAGTTCATTCTTAGTTCAAACACCACTCTGATTCAGTTCCGTTAAAACTGCTCAATTGTTTTTTTTTTTTTGGCTACCGTATTTCATAAGCATTCCATGACCCCTATGTTATTGTCTACTTTTTAATATTGTGGTACCTATGTGGTTTGTATTAGGTTGAACACTTGAATATGCAAAATTATTTTAGCCTATTTATTTTTACAAAAAAACAGATCGGAAGAGAAAAACAAAGTATTGTGGTTTCAAATACTGAAAATAATTTTACATGCCTATTTGGGAATGGGAGGGCTGCGCCCAAGAGTATCAATGGACGAGCCGCCACTGCCTTGTATACTATTTCTCTCCCAAATTCAGATAACATTAAGAATATCGAAATAGGGTTATGTCTTTCAGGTTTTCAATTTACTATTGTACCTGAATGAAGCTGTGATGGGGAGCTAGCTGTATGAGAATGGCGACCTCTTTGATGATCTTGTTTGCAGCCCGCCGATAGCACTCGGCCGAAGTCGGTCTTTGCCACTGGGCGGCTTCATGCGGCCCTCTACCCAGGCACTGCATCATGTCCCTGCCGTGCATGTTCACCGTTTTGATGGCGACCGCCTGGCCTCGCAGCACCGCCCTGTACACTGCCTTCGTCCACCCGTAGGCCACCGATTGCACCTCCAGCATGTCTTGCAGCGACGAACAGTCCAGTTTTGATCCATCCTGCAGTGCACTCCACCTGCTAACATATTAAACATGGGTTTCACATCTCAAGTTTATGCTAGAGAGGATTTAGATCATTGTTATACTTTATTCTGTCTCATTATTGCAACTCTCTCTATCTGTATTTTCGTATTGCAAGAACCCTACCAAGTGGACTTTGTGAGAAATGTTGTACTTCACTCGTTTATGTGGACTATGTAAATGAAATTGTTGTATATGTTATGTGAGAAACACTTCCTCTACCTAATCTTTGAAAACATTAAGAATGAATGATATGAAATTTACAAAGAAATGTATTATTGTGTAACCTGGCTGGCTCAGGTCTGGAGTCAGAGTCTTCAGGTCGCACCTGATCGATTTCGAGCTTCTGTAATGACCTCACGACGAATAAGATTTAAAGTCTTCTAATTGGAAACGAACAAACGTGGGATCTATTAAAGAACATCATAAATAAATAAATAAAAGCCAAAAAATTGTATTAGCGGACAAAATATTTATTACAAGGAGAGAAAAAATAGAATCTATATCCCTATATAGGGATTCCCCCCCCCCGAAATATTAAGATGACCTACCCCCATCACAATAAAAAGATAATTTATTCTTAATTAAGTAGTCTTTCTATAGTTTCTATAGTTTCCCGGGGGGAGGGGGGCGACCAGATCTTTTTTCTGGAGGGTATACCGCCCTATACCCCCCGGTGGTTATCTGCCCCCGATATGAAATCCTGGAACTACCACTTGATACTAGGGATTCCAAGAGATAGAGATGATAATTATATAGGTACCAATAATGGTGTAACAACCAAAACTAGTCTTTTAAGTACCTACCTGTAACAATTCCAAGTCTTGTTTTTTTAAACTGATGGCTAATTTAATTTTTATTGAATAATAACTCAAGTAGGCCTAACGTATAGGTAGTGAATATAGAACTACCTGTCAGATTTGCTGAGGAAAGAGTCTAGTGTTGGCCACTCAGAACTTTCGGCTGAAAAGTAAGTCCGAGGAGAGAATGAAGTCGATCTGTGCCTGAGTAGGACGACGCCGGCGACCGCGAACAGGCAGACATAGGCCAAGCAGAAAAGTCGCAGGCCAGTCGAACACACGCGGTCGACGCATCTCCAACGGCGCATCGATTACAACGAAAACTGCTCAACTCATCGCGATGACGTCATTGCCAATCGATATACACCCTTCACTCTAACCCCCGATGAGAAACACAAATTACGGACGAAATATCACTGTCACTTCATTGATGAACTAAATAGCTATATAGTAGGTAAATTAATATCACTATAACTCTATTATACTATGATAAACATCACTGTTTTTGTAGTATAATTGCTTCAAACATTCTTATCACAATGACAGTTTCACAAAAAATGTTCCTAAATAATACTTTCTCGATTGAAAACATTTCGCATGCGAACGATACTTTAGCTGCCTTAAAAGATTACCAGTGTCTTAGCTGTCAACTGAATCCCGGTGAAATATAAACTGAACCCGGTTTCAAGTATCTATAGCATACTGTCGTTTGAAAACAGCGGGAGTGCAATGGTGGGGTGAGACAAGGACAGAATGATAAGAATTGCCGCTGCACCCTACTGATGTCGCGACCTTGATCAAGCCATGATCACATCACGAATGTATCACCACTATCAACAGCGAGAACAAAAACTCGTCTCTGCCACTACTGTACAGTACTGTTGTTTACTTTATGTAACCATGTTGTGTACGCATGCTTTTCTTTTTGTACCAACTGCGACTGCGTAGCAATCATCATCATCATCATCATCATCATCATCATCTCTTCATCCTCGCATCAGCAGCAACGGACTCACGACTCTCAAGAGTTCAGCAACAAGTACCAGTATGTTACCTTCTTTGTTCCTTATTCATGCTTGCAAAAAGAACAAAAAAGACGGCCAGCCTATCGTTTTCACGTCCCACCTTCCTAGCCACAAAACGACGACATAACATCCTGTGTGGCTCTCCCATAGTAGATAAGATCAGGGTAGCATAAATTACCTAACTAGTGTCTTCGAGAAGTTTAAAACGTGGGACACACCTTTTCCAAAAAAACTAAACCAATACCTATGATACAAGCGGTATATTGATGCTTGAGAATTCAAAGAGGTGTCTTCAATTATTTTAAAAATAGAATACAGTTTGAACTGATTGCCAAAATTGTCTTCTTTTCTCTTTTAAATTATATTGGGACAAAAAATCATGCGCCTTCCACTACCGTTGGAAGGGTAACCGCTTGAGCCAACTCCTCTGAATTTGATTCATATGAGTTGTAGAATAGCTTCCCTGTGTTTCGGAACCCACCTAAAACTGTAGATTTATCTCTCATGATTATCCGCCTCATTACCCACGTACAAGCCTACTGGAGCTCATGTGGGCATCACACTAAGCAAAAAAAAAATGCAATTTTCTCTGACGTAGCCTACCGGTACTGACAGGTACATGACCTATCAGGTAGGACTACTGTGTAGGATTGTAAAAACCTTGAATTGTTTTCTTATACATTATATTATTTTGTTAGTTTTTATTAGTCTATTAGTTGAAATTCTTCATTGTTTTGTGTTTTATTTGACTTTGATTTCCTCCTTTCCTATTCTACCCTTAATTCTTTTTCCTTCCTTATCTCTCTGGAAAATTTCAGTCTCGAGTTTCGAGAAGAAAAATGTTGGAGAATATAATAATGTTAAAAATAAATATATACGTACGGTACGGCCCTAAAGAGATTGATTGATTGGTTATATTCCTTTATTAGGCGGACTTAGTACTTCAGGACCTCACTGCTCCAACTATAAATTTTCCCTTATAGTTTTTTTAATGTAGATGATGCCCACATGAGCTTGTGCTTGGGTAATGGGAAGTGCGAGGGTGATTTATGAGATGATCAAACGTCCATACCATTCCATGGGATTCGAACCCGCGACCAGGTAGCACTAACAGACTGAAGGATTCAAAGCCTTAGTCGACTGGGCTATCCTCACCGGCATCAGAATATCATTAGTCATCATATAACATCATCATTACACTATTACATAATGTGTAGAGGCTATTGTAATACATTTTATTCTTTTTCATATTTTCTTCTCTAATTCAAAATCCTAAGTTTGAATTTTGAACTTAATATTTCTTCTAAAAATATTATAGTACGGTACCATACTTAAAATTGGTTAATTTTCTATCCAGTGATGAATTTCAAAACAGGCAAATGTGCAAATGAATAATATGATCAAACCAAAAAGCTTTTAAAAATCTGAGGAATTGCATAATCATTCATGACTGGCACATGTTACTTATTGCACTGAGGTCCTGTTGATTTATTTTGAAATTGGAAAAAATCTACTACTTTATGAGTATGGTAATAATAATCATAATTAAGAGATAGGTTTTCTGCCCTTCTGTTGAAATCTGACAAAAAATGATCCCCTAAAATATAGTAGTATAATATTATGTCTTCATTTCTATAACATACTAAGGTGCGTACAGACTTTCGCTTTGCTCCGCCGCAATGGAACGTCACTCGAGCAGATCGATTGATGATCGACCGGGGAGCAAGAGTGGAACGCGAGAAGAGCTAACATCTCCCGTAACGTTCATGATCGGAGCGAAGGCGGAGCGTGTTGGAGGCGCGTATATCTGTACGCACCTCTATATATTTTTTGTGTTAGGGCTAAACGCCTCTCCATCATAATGTATTGCATAAATTGGATAATATATGACAACTATTATTAAGTTATATATTTCATTTCATTTATTTATCGTCACATTACATCAATTTTTGAGTAACACTCATTTGACTGGTGACATGTCAATACTAGAACAAAAAATTATATTTAAAAGACTTACCTAGTTCTAACTTCTTGAAAGTAGAATAAATAAATACACTCTATGATGTATCTCATCATATTAAGTCTAGGTATAATATTAGACCTATTGTAACATACCTAATATATGTTTTAAAATAACAATAACTCTCATATAAGTTTACATTATATTTATATCATGCACCTGCTACTCCCGTTGGACGGGTTGCCACTGCAGAGCTGATCCACTAAACATCATATACAAGTCTAGAAATTATTGCTTTGTTGGTTCCACACTCAACTAAGCTGTAGTATTGCGGTGATTCCAATACGCAGTTATTCCTCATAACCACCGATCAATGCAGTGGGTATGGTGGTATACTGTCATACCATACTTAGCATTTTAGCCCCCTGTGGGTTGGGGGAGCTTTGAGTCGATCATTGTACTTAAGAATGTGTTGAAAAACAGAATTCACCCACAGTATCCATGCTTGTCGTAGGAGACGACCTCAAGGCAACTCCAGAAGTTGCCTTGCCTTCAAACCCACGGGATCTGCCCCATCAGGGCAGTTTCGGAGGGGCAAAAAGATAAACCCAAGAGACCAGAGATGGGTGAAACTCCAAGCACAAATGTGGGTCAAGAGGCTAAGTCGAGGGTGGCCAGGTGCCCTAGAGGCAATTTGGCGGCCCCTCCTTCAGTGGAAGGACCTACAAAGAAGCCAGGAGTGGAACTCACGTAGGTCACGAGTTTGTGGGCACAAATGTGGGTCAAGAGGCTGAGTTGAGGGTGTCCTACCCTTCCTCAGCGGTAGGACCTTCAAAGAAGGCCAGGAGTTGAACTCACGTAGGTCACAAGGACTAATCAGTCTGAAGAAACTGCCATGCATAGCACAATGGATTGCAACAATCAACCGGGTGATGAATGGGATGTTAGTTTAGGGAAAAAAGTCGGTATATGGGCGAAAGTTTTACATGACAACGACTTGAGTGGTAAAATAATTTTAATGTGAATATTCATTCGTATAGTAGGAAGAAGGATGAAATAATAGTAACAATTTAAAACATTTATTTATACAAAGAATTATATTTAAAACATTAATTTATACAAAGAATCTCGCACTGAACCACAACATTGTGATTACTACAACATAACCTATTCACTTATGCATGATTATGTGATTATGCATTATTGTGATTACTACAACATAACCTATTCACTTATTCACCTAAGCAGGTGCAGTCGCAGGAGATTGCTTGCGGCGCCTGCGTTTCACTCTCTCTCCAGGTGAATGCCTTAGGATTGCTGCTGCGTTGCTCGCCACTGCTCCTATTCTCGTGCTCTTTCCAGACTACCGTGAAACGAAACGAATGCTCTCATTGTGAGCGCATAACGTGGGAACGTAATGCAGTCAGTTTCTTGAAGTGTCACCCGGCAAACCAATTTATAAGATGTTGTCACGTCAAAACTCTTGTAAAGAACACAGGTATTGGTTTGCCTAACTAACATACTACTTGGGAACACAATAAGCTTTGGTTGACGTGTGGGGTTTTTTGAACCTTTGGATCCTTGAATCCGTCCCTTCAAAACAATAAACAATACCATACTTCCCATCACCCATTGACAAGTCTGGAGATTATGTGGATATCTTTACCAGGGGAAAAATAAATAAGACGGTTTTAGAATCACTTTCTATTTTAAGAAGCTGGAAATTATTTCTCTCCTGATCCTTATATTTTGGAATGTAATAGTCTGTTTAGAAAGAATGGAAATTTCATTTGAGGCTCTTCAATACTATTATTTGTATGAAACTTGGGGTCGTCGCCAGCATCAGAGTTCAGGAATGATCAGTTTAGCGTATTTTTGGGAGATAATTTTAGCGTAGCGTAGAGACTAAAGACTTTAAAGATGCTTATCTCTTTAGAGGTCAAAGACCTTATCTCTTTAAAGTCTTTGGTAGAGACTTTTACGGCTCAGGTTGCAAACATAATGGAACGACTAATCAGTACTTTCTATATACCTTGCTGTATATGGAAGGTCCTGGTCTAATGCACTGTACCTTCAATGGTGGCGCACACAGGCCAAAAAGAAATTCTGAAAAGAGCCATTGAAACACTTAGTGACTTGTCTGTAGCTGCTCACACTAAACGCAACCAGCAGTGCAAGCTATTTTCAAATTTTGATTCTCATCTGCGCGCTTGGTTATGCATGACCACGTGATCTAATGTGATTATACATACCTTCAAACACTCTCAAACTTGACTACCTACCTTTTTTATTCCGCATTCATATTGTCAATTTTTAAGTAGGTATGTATTCAAAACATTAATGTTTGGTCAAAATGCATGACGTAGAATCCATTATTCAATTTCATGTAAATTTGTATAATGGTGTAAACTGAACAAAGACTTAACAAACCATTGATGAGAAAATTACTTATAAATTAATAGGAAAAAGATCTTCTGGAATATTGATCAATTCCATCTTCTAAGAATATCAAGGCTATTAATATTGTAAAGATGTTTTTTTTTGTTCGATAATCGAACCACTCTATTAACTTACTTCTCTATGCAATATACGTAATCAAAACATAACCTCTTTTTCATTTTCAGATTTCAGATCACTGATCAACGTAAACAGTGCAGTGAATTATTATCTTTATTGTTAGTTTATTTTATTGTATTATTCAAAGTCTACTTAATTCTTGTAATTTCTCTAAATTAATTCTCATTTTCTAATTATTCATAAAAGTTCCCTTTACTTGATTATTGTTTTTAGTAATAGTACCACGTGCGTTATAAGGTAATGTCAAACTCAAAATACATTATTTCTTTGTAAGTAGTTGGCCAAGAATTTTCATACAGTAAGCTAGGGAATGAAATTTTCAATATAATGAAGTTATTCCCATTCTAATAATTTTAAATTCAGTAATTTGTATGATTTTTGTAAATTATTCTACCATTTGAAATGAATACGACAGTTTGTTATTTCCTAACCTCGAATTTATTATTAGTATTACCGGTAAGACAATATTTTACTTTTTTGGAAAAGTTTCAAAATTGATTATTGCAATCCTATAATCACATTGTGATATATATTTTTCATTCTTTTTATCTAAAATTAACCAATGAATGTGAATGGATGTAAAATGAGATTTCACTGATTATGATGTACTGTCTGCTAACTACCCTTTTTGTACTCAACTTCACAGTCTTGAATAATTGAAGGTATTACAGAATAAATTTAATTGTGTCAGCGACTATTGATTATTCATTATGCTTTATATTTCGTTATTTTCTTTACCTACATTTATTTGTTGTTACACATAGGCCCTATTTATAAAAGTGTTTTCTGTAAGTATTGAAGATAAATTTGATTTGATTCTATACGGCCTTGAACTATATGTGTTAATAGATCCGCTGAGAGTAATAGGCGCTCCCTATAATAGACCATGCATTCCTATAGTTGGGCCTACCTATATCGTTCCATGATTTTGATGACTCCTTTTTTCAGATACTTTATTTGAGTATTCAACTTGTCTCAAATCCGGCTAGGAAAAGGTGCAGTGGTAGTAAGCTTTTGAAATACCTTTAAGCGCTGTCTACACGTACAGCCTATCTTCAGTCCTGCTTGATCATGCCAGATTTTACAAATGACATTTACGTGTGAATAGATGATTTGGCATGAGTAAAATCAGATTTCACATGCAGAAGGACTGCATGTTGTTGATGGACTGTTCTATTTTTAAATTTTCATTTAAATGAACGAGGTTTTAAATAGATGTTTTATTCAAACTTTTATTTGGCATCGGTGCCATGTTAGAAATGAATAGAGCTATCGGCATCGTCTTATAACAGAGAAGGGTAGGAAACCAATTTTATTTAATCAGGTGCCAACTTCATAATGTGAATATTACTATATACGTTGCTGTGACCAATTTGAATTAAAAACGCGATATTCAAGGTAGGTGCCCAGGGCTAGGGAGGTACCCAGATCTAGGGAGGTTAGCTGGGGCCTCCAGGGAGGGCAGCTTCATCTACAAACGAATATGCACTTGTAACGCAGCTATAGTCTGTGTAAAATAAGTTGAGACTTCATCCATCCGAAGAAATTATAGAGTTGCAAATTCGTGTAAAATTGCAACTTTCTTAAATTTCCAATTCAATGTCAGAATTGGGTGTAGAATATCATCCCCGATATCCCAATAGTGCTAAACAAGTTTCATGGTTGAAGAATTAAAAGGGAATTCAACTTTTATGATAAAATTGTTAACATTGCGAAGATTTGTTTTTCTTTTGAATATCACTTCTCTCAGAATCATGGGGCGTCGTAATGCATAGTAATTTTATATCAAATTAACGGGTAGAATGTCTCCTTTCTATTGGTCTCTGGATCATTTTTTCCGACCTATAGTAACTTACTTACTTGATACTTGTAGTTATCCCACTGGAAACGCTGCTGCGTTGTGGTCGTCACTCTGTAGATACTCTTCTACCGAGTAGTATGGATTGGCTAACAGATAGCTCTTGAATGCTTTCTTGAATCTGTCCTCTCTCTCTCTCTCTCTCTCTCACTCTCTCTCTCTCTAGCTCTTGAATGCTTTCTTGAATTTGTCCTCTCTCTCTCTTTTGAGCTGAGGAATTCAGGTCCATTCCTGGCTAGCGTTGATGTCACCTGCTCCACGTGGATCATCCGTGTTTGGCGAGTGTTATACTGATGGATTTCCTCATTCCTCACAAACAATTCAGGCTTCCTTTTCACCATCATGGCCGATTCCAGAATGAACATTGCTCGCTTTTGTAATAGAAAAATTCTTTTGGTCAGTGTGCTTCCACCCCACACTGTTATGCCAAAGCTCATAATACTGCTGAAGCATCCGTAGTAAACCTTCATCAAACCGTCAATTTAACTGATACATTTTCAATATGCTGATGCCATCGAAGGTTGCTATTTATTGTGATTCCTAGGTATTTTGTGGATTCACCTACTAGATTACTACCGCCGTCCAGTTAAAGCAGTGGTGAGTGGTCAGGTTTATTTCGATTGTAGAACTGAACTATATTTGTTTTGCCTTTATTTAGTAATAATTGATTACTTGCGCACCATTCCTGCATTTGTTGCAACCCTCTTTGCGTTCTATTTCTAAGCTGTTCTTCAGTTTGATCCTGGATCAGGTGGCTTACATCATCAGCAAACATCCATATCCTTCCTTCCGTAATTGATTCTGGTAGGTCATTTACATAGAGAAGAAATAACACTGGCCCCAAATTCGAACTCGTGAACTTTTGATGGACTCATGCGCTTGAAACATCCAAGGTTTTAGAAATATATTGTTTAGTCAAGCCATCCATACTAGTATGCCTCACACAGATCGCTTATTTTCTGTTCGATAGATAAGTTATAATCCACTTTAATGCCATACCTTCCACGCCCAGAGCCCAGAGTCTGCAGCTTTTTTATCAACTTCTTATGAGGGCGAGGGATAAGATCAAAGGCCTTTGTCATGTCGTAAAATACGCACATTGATTCTCCCTTAGTATTTAAATATTGTAAATGTTGATCAACAGTTCAAAGACTGCGTCTGATCTTGACCGGCCTTCTCTAAATCCAAACTGTTGAGAAGTAAATATATTGTTTCTCGCAATAAAGATAGAAAGTCTTTTCAGAAATATAATTTCAATAATCTTTGAAAATACACTTTGCACTGCAACAGATCTGTAGTTTCTAACATTATTTGTTTCACTATTTTTAGGAATTGGTACAACCTTTGATATCTTTACTTGTCCTGGAAATACCCCAGTCTCAAAGGATTTATTTATAATCATAGTTAGAGGCTTGTCGATTATATGTTTGCAGTGTTTAAGCAGACTACAAGGTATTTCATCTATTCCAGCACCCGTCCTCGTACCAACCTCGTCAATAATCTCTCTTACCTCCCTCTCAGTAGCAGGCCACAGAATCATACTCTTCCCACCACCACAACAGATCCCATCTCCCCCATCATCGTCATCATCAGTTATTTTTCAATTATTGATTATGTTCGTCATTGTCGAGATATTTTGAGCAGAAAACATGAAATTTTCGACATGCTAGTTTCAAAAGATTTAGTAGGTGGTGAAAGCAAGAAAGTTTCTCGGAAATATTTGAATTTATTTTTCCAATTGTCAAACGTACTCGGAAGAACGTATTTTGGCTCTCAGGAGTTTCAAAGTCAAGGATAGCGGCTGAATGGTGTGTCTCCATAATGCTATCAATAGCTGGGATCAACAAATTCAAAATACAGAACGATTGAATAATTCAGCAACTGCAAGCCAGATGATTAACCTATTATATTAAGCGAGCAATTTCTGTAATTATATATCTGGTTATTTATGATTAATGGATCTCGAAAACGGCTCTAACGATTTTCACGAAATTTGGAACATAGTAGGTTTATGATATAAAGATTCGATTGCACTAAGTCTCATCCTTGAGAAAACTCGCTGAACGACATTAAAAGGATCATTCATCCTTGGCTGGAACAGCTGTGGATAGTAAAAAGTGAGTGAGCGAGTGAGTATGTGAAAAAATTCATAAGATGACATATAGCCAGCTGTGAAATATGAACACGATCATTTTAGAGAATTGTGTTCTGTTTATCAATAAATAAAAATAACGAGCGAAGCTCGGTGCCCCGATATTAAATAGGTAGTAAAAATTACTAATCCAAACAGTGTTTCATTACAGCCTTTCTGGAGGCAATCAGCTGCTTGCGTTTGAAATAATTCAGTCAAATAATCTTGTAAATTGCCAGCCTTCAGAATAAAATCTGGTACACAATGCATACCATGCAGCCGCTCTTCTAAATTTAAAATTCATTGGAGACCAAAAAACGATCTTCCGACTACTTTTGACAATTGAAAAAATAATTTCAATTATTTCTGAGAAACTTTCTCACTTTCACCACCCACTTATCTTTCGAAACAAAAAAGTTTCCAGCCTGTCGAAAATTTCATGTTTTCTGCTCGAAATATCTCGACATTGACGAACATAATCATTAATTAAAAAAAAAAAAAACACTTTTTTGGACTCAGGGGACCTTGAAACGTATAGAAATTTAGAAATTAGGGTACCTTAATTTTTTCGGAAAGCAATACTTTCCTTACCTATGGTAATAGGGCAAGGAAAGTAAAAAAATAACTATAGGTCGGATAAAAATGATCCAGAGACCAATAGAAAGGAGACATTCTCCCCGTTAATCTCATATAAAATTATTACGCATTACGACGCCCCATGATTCTGAGAGAAGTGATATTCAAAAGAAAAACAAATCTTCGCGATTTTTCCAATTTTATCATAAAGTTAAATTCCCTTTTAATTCTTCAACCCTGAAACTTTTTTAGCACTACTAGGATATCGGGGATGATATTCTACACTCAATTCTAACGTTGAATTGGAAATTTGAGAAAGTTGCAATTTTACACGAATTGGCAACCCTGTAATTTCTTCGGATGGAGGGCCAAGTCTCAACTTATTTTACACAAACTATAGCCTATGAAGTATTCACAAAACTTGATAAGCCCAACCAACCATATCAGACTAAACAGTCAGATGATTCAATGATTCAACTGGTTGGCCATGGCTCAATGCAATTTCCTCTCCAAATATTTTTTTTATGGGTATTGGGGATGATAAGGAGGAATTCAATTTTGAACATCATCTCAATTATGAGATGAACTTTTTCAACTTTTTCAACATTCATGACTGCATCCATAATATAGCGGACACATTGTTGCTCAGAAGACCCAGACACATTTCTCCTTGACAATACTACTGAATAAATTTTACTTTGACGGTTGATTGAAGGCAGTAAAGATCGTTACACAGCCTATACATGTAGCAACATTTCCTCTGATATTTACCAAATCATTAAGATAGCTAGATTTTTTCTATATAGCAGAGAACATTATTTTTATATAGCCGTGCTATATAGCTTGGCTACATCCCAAATGTCTTTCTGCTTCATAGTGTAATCGCGGCTTCAGTTTTTAATAATCCGATGAAATATTGAATAACAGCGGTGACTATTCATTATTGACATGAAAGTGTATTTATGCATATATTCTCATTTGGTATAGATTGGTTTTAAGATTTTCCTTTAAAGTAATTTTACAAAAAGTTAACTCGTAGTCATAATCATGTTCCCCATAAGTTACAATAATTTATGGATATAGAGCTATCAACATGAATGTTGTATTTTTTACAGGATTCATTGAGCGAATATTAAGGACTTTTTGTCGAATCAATCTTAATTTGGACAAAATGGAGGATGACTTTGTTGGTGATTGGACGGAAATCAATTCACATATAGAAATAGCAAGATGCTCTTATGGAGATATGTTACATGACACAGAAAGGGTGAGTAATATCTTTAAAATACAGTAGGCCTATATGTAATAAGTGTATGTAAAACGAAGGTGTAAAAACCTATTCAAGGTATATGAGTTCCTAATTATTTTTATGATGATTGCAATACACGTAGGCCATATATGCCGTTCTATCACACAGAAAAGCCTCAGCATCGATTCAACAAATTCAAATGAGACAAGCACATTAATCTATCAATTACCTGAATCAGGAAACTTCTCTACAAATTCTATAATTTCCGTAAAATCCTCAACCATGAGACATTAAAAACTGTTTATTTTTCATTAGTGCAATCATTTTTAAGATACGTCATAATTATCTGGGGAGTTACGAATTTTATACATGTTGAACCTCTCTATAGACTTCTAAAACGAATACTAAAAATAATAGGTTTTAAAGCGAATCAATTCTCCACGAACATTCTTTACAAGGACAGTAAAGTACTAAGTGTAAGACAACTCTACATCCAGGCTATCATAACCATCAAACAAGGCAGAGAAACACGAATTTAATAGGACCAAGGATGAACACTACATTTGGGCAAAGAAACTACATATATTTATGACCAAAATTTACAATTCAATACCAAGTAACATTAGGGAAGAATTCAATAGACACAAGTTCAAGAAAAGTATATTTTCCTCGTTAGTTGATATTGGAGTAGAAAATTGTGAAAATTTAGTTAGACTGTAAATATCTAAACTATTCATTCTTCATTCTTTGCCTTTAATAGTTTTTCATTTTTTTAATCAACTTTCTAATTATTATCCTTAATAGAACATTAATAGTTATTATCACTAATTTCATAATTTTGTTTATATTATCAATTTTTACTAATGTCAATAAAAAAACTTCAATCCTATTGCCTAATTGCTATTTCAATCACTAATTGATAACTTCATAAGTTATATTTGAAATTAGATGATTTCGGATTAAACTCTTTCTTTATTTTAAATTAATTGTAATATTAATAGCTGGCCTCTACATCACCCCTCACATCCAAACGGTCCACCACATAGCGCCTACCTCGCCTAGTGACGTAGCATAATAACTATGCTAAGGCCTTTTCTTGCAAAAGAACGGCACATATGGCCTTGATGTATTGCAATCGTCATAAAAATAATTTGGAACTCATATATTACATTTTGAGCGGGTTTTTATACCTTCGTTATACATACACTTTGTTACTGTATTAACTATAGGCCTATTAGTATTCGCTAGTTATTTTTATCTTTATATTTTTTATCTGCTTTAAGTAGTGTATACCATATATGTATGTTTTATATAAATACATGGAATATCCCCATCTTTAATACCAATTAATTTTCATAAATTCACTAGAGAATTAGTTTTGAGCTAAGCATTGGATTTTCCCGATTATCGGATATATTTTATGTAAATGAATAATTCGATTGTTTATTATTAACTTCATCATAAATTCAATGGCGTCTTAATATGCTATTTTTGAAGGATTAATTTATCTCACTAAACTCATTTCAGTTTCATACCTAATTTCTCACTAATTCTTTTCATACCTCACATTTTTAATATTTCATGAACAATCTTTGATTCTAGATTTAATTTTTTTTTGAGTTTATACTTGATGTCGTCGTCCCTGAATTTATTTAGGCTAAGTAAATAATATAATGTATTCATCTGTATAGATGGATTAATGTGAAATATGTTTTATGAATAATGCTTGTGAATTCATGAAGTTGATAGCCTTACCAACGGCGTTGTTTGAAGTTTAAGTTTATTTTTAAATCAACCATTTAAATTTTTGGAATTAACATAGTAGTTTCTATTATTTTTTGTAATTGATCTTGATAATGAATGATTACATTTAATCTTTGTCCACAGAACAACTTGTACTACAAAGCACTTGTTTTGGCTATTAAAAAGATCCACTCGGAAGGAAGAAAAGCAAATGTATTGGACATTGGAACTGGCACAGGGTTATTATCGATGATGGCTGCCACCATTGGAGCCGATACCATCACTGCATGTGAGGTGAGAGAGACAATGTCATAACAGTGACATAGAGAAAACATACACGATAGAAAGTAGACTTACTTGCGTTTCTCTATATATAGTAGGAGCTACATCTAGCGTCAATTGTCACCAATGTGAGACAATGTCATACATCACATTGATCCACGTAATTCTTATTAAAAGTAAATTGGATGCTGAAACGTGAAATCAATCACTTAACGTAGCTGAAAACTGAAAGTTATGCTAAAAGGCTAAACCATATTAAGCGTTTTTCGGGCATTTTTAGAGTTGGCAGGACAGGAAGCTCTCCGATTGGCTGATTGGTTGGTGCCTGAAAAACCCGCATAATATGGTCTCGCCCTTTGACAGTGGCGCATTCTATCGTAGAATACTGTACTTAGTATGTCGTTGACAAGTTAAAAATGGTTTCTAATCACAGATTTTTTTATGAAAATAAAACATGAGGTCCTATTCCTCATTCAAATTGCTCGGTTTGAATAATACTATCAAAGATTTACAGTAAATTGGGAATTATGGAAAAAATTGACACTATTGTTGTTGCTTGTGTGTTTCAGGGTTGTGTACCAATGGCAGGATGTGCTCGTAAAGTGATCAAAGAAAATAATCTTGAAGATAAGATAAAAGTTGTTCCAAAACATTCAACTGATCTGAAAGTCGGTCCAGGAAAAGATATGCCTCAAAGGGCCAATATCCTGGTTACTGAAGTATTCGATTCAGATTTCATCGGTGATGGAGCCATCAGTACTTTCAAACATGCTCACAAAGAACTGTTGGAGGTATGTAGTTCAATACTTACCCTACCTTAGGCTACTTGAACTAAACAACCTACTAATCTAATTACTCAATTATCTATTCCGCTTTCTAAACTTCATCGATTATTACAGATTGTCTTCTAGCTTAACTGTACATTTTGAGCATACTTTTATGCCATCCATTAAATTTTTTGCTTAAACTATATTTTGGCCATAAAGCCGAATAAATTACTCCGTTTCAACGATATTTATTAGATGCAAACAAGACTTATCGCTTAATTTGTTGCTAATATTCAACAATTGACAATATATAGTGTTGTTCAAGTTCTAAATAGTGTTTTTGGTTTATCGGTCGAAATTTTCAGTTTATTAATGGCACCTTCACACTCTAAACAAGTCGCTTGTGAAGCGGCTCTCTCGTTCGTCGTCATTAGTACGCACTTGACAAGAGTATGGAAGCAGCATTAGAGTTTGGACTTTCTGAATATTTTCTCGTTGATTTCATTCAATTCAAATGTTTTTACTAATTAGCCTATTCGTAGATTAAAGATGTATGTTTCGTTTTCTTATTGAATGTATATCGATCAATCGAATGGGAGTGCCTCAGACTGCGAATTTCAATTTGTCTAGTGTATGAACACAACCTAAAAGGTTCTGTTCAATTACGTTTTAAAGATGAAAAGAAAGGTTAGGGAGGTTAGGTTTTGGCTCTGAAATGGCAATATGTTAATATTATTTGAAATGTGTGAATCATTTTATATAATAAACTCAAATAACGAAAAGCTGAACCACTCGCACTTCCAAATGACACCCAATCGAATACATTACCAATATTTTATTATGTGACACATAACCAATATTGTTGGACAGTCTATATTTAGACTGTTGTATTGATTCGAATAGGAACCATTTAGGGATGTGTAAGGGTTCGGCCACACTGAGAGCCATCTGCCATCCTATAGGTTGTTCAATGTATTTAGGTATTAAAGAGCGATTCAAGATATAGCCTAAATAGAGAATAGGATCTCAGATCGCTATTTGTGTGGACGGCACCTGAATTATTGATTAAATTATAGATAAATAAATATTCAGGAATGACTGTATTTGGGAGTAGATTTGGGTTTGATTATTCTTTTGTAGTGATTTTATTCGTTCTTCCCATCAGTCAGAATTGATTCTTGTGATCAATTGTTTTGATACAAGCCCATTACAATATTGTTTTGAAATGTTATTATACATTAATGCATATCATAAAATGCCAGTATTGAAATGCTGTATTATTTTTGTGATTGCAGAAAGACTGCATCGTGATTCCCTGTTCAGGCCGAGTGTACGCTCAGGTTGTGGAAAGCACACTGGCTCGCCGCTGGAACAAACTGGACAATGTCAGCATCAGCAACGGCACACAAATTGAAATGTCAGCCACACTGAACAGCTGTCCGGGCTCCATGTCTGTGCACGACCTCCAGATGAGTCGCCTAGATCAGCGCTCCTACAAAACAATCTTGCCTCCTAAAGTGGTCTTCGAGTAAGCTACCTTTACGTTCACGTTTCTCTCAATGATATATGGCACCAGTATACAGTATTGCTAGTAATATCCAACAAGCCAGCCAGGCTAGCCGAGACAACTAAGGCGGGCGTTTCACTCTTCAGTCTAATAGCTCTATGTGATCGTGGGTTTAAATCCCGCCGGTAGGCATGGTCGTTTGATCATCTCATCAATTCATCCATTCGCTTTCTATTACCCACGCACAAGATTAAAGCTCATGTGGACATCATCCGCAATAAAAAATATACTAGAGATATTCTATCAACATTTGGAAAAGGAACAGTTTTGGGCTTTAAACCTGTTGTTCCTTTCTCAATCATTCATAATGAGTTAAGAATGATATTGTATCTATGAATGTATTAATAAATGAATAAACTACAGATTATAATAATAATCATCATTATATTCTACACAAAACAATGTTTTTGGATTCAGGGGACCTAGAAACTTATAGAAAACTTGAAATTGGGATACCTTACTGTTTTTGGAAAACAGCGCTTTTCTTGCCTATGGTAGGGCAAGAAAAGCAATATTAAATTATCTAAGCGATAATAAATTATTGAACGAGCGTTAGCGAGTTCTCACTTTTGACTTACTGAAGGCCAAAGTCGTTGCCCTCTGTTTGTATGTTCTACAATATCTTTAGAGAGAATCGATCAATCAGCTTCAAATTTTGAACACGTATTTTTCGAACCGTTATTTACAGGTCAAGTTTGTTGGATAACGAAATTGACTCATTCCTTCGTCCTTTTTTAGGATATGAAAATAACATTGTAAGTGCATAAGAAAAAAAATTGTTTTGATTTATCACCTTTCTTATGAGTAGGCATCATTTTAACTTTTTTTAGGCCGTCAGGGAATATGCCAAAGTCTATACATTTATTGAATAAGTGAAAGAAAGAAAGAAAGAAAGAAAGAAATATTTATTGCCAAAATCATTAAACACAACTTTACAAATTTGAAAAATATAAAAATTTTCATATACAATACATTACAAAACTTAAAATTAAAATATTTTCCATTTAAACATCGATTATAATATTATCATTGGCGTTACCAGCAAAACTAAATAGTTTGAGCGATGGCAACGAGTAATCAGTCGGCTATAATTAGTGGCTTGAGATTCAGTCGAAAATAGAAAAAATATAATAAAGAAAAAAGAAACATATGGAATGTATGAAAAACTAGAAAAAAAAAATAATAAAATTTCAATCCGAAAAGAAGAAGTACTAAGAGTGAAATACTAAGAGAGTAGAAAAACTAGAATGAATTCATAATAATTTAAAAACTCAAAAGAAAAAGAGATGATTCATGTAATTATTAATCTACAATTCACTGTACATATGTAATTATAGTAACATTTAGTAACATAATGTAATTCATTTGTAGCATATATGCAATTCCTTTTGTAAGCAAAAAGAGGAAAACAATACAATACAGTACACATGACACAAAAAATAAAACTTAAACTCAGAGAGAGAAAAATTAATCTGGGAGTATAGCCCTACTAATAATAAATTCAGAGGAACTGAGGAAGACAGTATATGTACATCAAATTAAAATATTTTAGGTATAATATCTTCTGTCTTTATCCAGCTTTCAATTTTTAATTTAAGTGCTTTTGTAGGTTTCCTGCAATGAAATGTTCTGGCATAAAATTAATAAGCTTTTTTGTTGTATAGTTGAATTGTCTTCTGCATATAGTTAGATCTGTTCGAGGAACAAAGCATCTATTTACTGATCTAAAACTATAATTAGTTGAATGAGGTGTAAAAAGATGTATATGGTTGCTGATATATTTAACAAGATTCTGATATACAGTTGCCTAACTGACAGAACTCCGAACTCCATAAAAAGTTGCTGGCTAGGGTACCTTCTATGCACTCCTAGTGCTGCCTTGAGTATACTCTTTTGAATAATATTTAGTTTATTGAAATGAGCATTAAAAGCACCACCCCAGACCCTAATTCCATACTGAAAAACTGATTGGGCGTATGCAAGATAGACCATTTTACTTAAAGATTTCTCTTTTAGTAAGCTCAGTTTATAGAATTTATGAATCATGAATTTCATCCTGCTACACATCTTATCTATATGCTTATTCCATCTTAGATTTGGGTCCAAAGTGACACCTAAATACTTTGTTTCAGTTACCCTCTCTAACACAGGACATGGACAACTCATATCATCATTGTTGGGGTCATTCAAGCAAGTCCTTTTATGTACTCTAACTGCATTTACATTATCTATTTTGTCAGTTGGCTGTGTACTCGAGTTCGGAGAAAATGTCATATAAACACTTTTTTTATAATTCAATGTCAAAACATTCTTCACAAGCCAAGACCTCACCCTGCAAAGTCCACTGTTAGCAAGAGATATAACACTGTCCCACGAGGATCCAGTAAAAGCTAATACAGTGTCATCCGCGTAAGACAATATCCTACACCCCTGAATAGGAAGACTCAATAAATCGTCTATGTAAGCTAGAAATAGAATCGGGGATAATACTGTTCCTTGAGGTAGGCCAAATCCTGACAAAGCTATTTTACTCTCCCTTCCATTCAAATTAATCACTTGTGTTCTGTTTTCCAAATAACTAGCAAATAGTCTTAATACTGGACCACGAAAGCCATTTCCTTCAAGTTTCTCAAGCAGGTTTGAATGAGGGATGGTGTCATACGCCTTAGCCAGGTCCAGGAATACAGCTAAAGTTTTTTTATTTGACTTATAGTTATTTGTTATTATATTTACAAGTTCAGCCATGGCATCCTCAGTGCATTTATTTTCTTGAAAACCATATTGATATTTGTTTATTAAATTGAATTTATTCAAGTATGGAACAACCTGTTGTTTTATAATTTTTTCAAAAACTTTGGATATATTACTTATAAGGCTAATTGGACGATAATTGGTTGGGTTTGTTTTATCTCCTGACTTGTGTAATGGAATTATGTTGGCAATTTTAAAATGACTTGGGAAATGCCCTGTTTCCATACATTTATTGAAGATTAAAGTTAGAGGTAGAGCTATGAAGTGGGCTATTCTTTTAAGACAAACGCTACTTAAATTATCGAAACCAGGAGCAGCACTATTTTTTAAACTATTTATCTGATTTATAACTTCATCATAATTTGTGGGACGTATGAAAAATGAATTCAGAAATCGAAAGTTAGAATTATTACCAGTTTCTTGAGGAAAATTTTCATTTTCTTCAAATAGTTTTTCTGCATATGTCTTTCCCACCTGTGAGAAATAATTATTTAATAATTCAGGATCAATATCAGGGGGGAGCTTATGACGTTTAGTGTCTAAAATTTCCTGGATGCAGTTCCATACCTTTTTATTGTTTCCTTCACATGATTTCAGTTTGTTTTTATAGAATTCGAATTTAGCTGATTTAATAAGTTTATTTAATAAGTTTCTATAGGCTCTATACCTCTCTTTCAATGTGACATTAAAAGGTTGTTTTTTCAAGGCATTATGCATTTTGTCTCTTGTTCTTATACAATTTACCAGGCCTGAGCTTATCCATTCTTTTAGGGGTCTATTCCTCCTTTTTAATTCTATTTGACTAGTTGATAATTTTATATAAGATAACAACTTATTTACGAAACGGTCAACTATATTATCTAAGTTAGTAGAGTTATCCAATTCTGAAATCTCATCTATCCAGGTTTCTTTTTTAAAAAATCCAAGAGTTTGTCAAAATTTATTTTTTCAATGAAATTATTGGAGTTATTCGATTTTTCAGATGCCTGTTTTTCTATTCTAATGTGAAAAGTTGTACAATAGTGATCAGTTATAGAAGTCTTTTGAATTACTCCTAGAATGTTTTCTTCACTAATTTTTGCACTTCTATAAAATATATGATCGATACAGGTTTTCGTATTATTCATTACTCTTGTTGGCTTGTTAATAAATGACTTGAGACCGTTTATCTGCATCAAACTTATATATTCATTTGATATTCTACTGTTTTGCAATAGATCTATATTCAAGTCGCCCACCAAGATAATTTTTTCCATTCTGTTAATATCTCTCAGTTGTATATCAAGATCAGATAAGAACCATCAATGTCAGCGGCAGGAGACCTATATACGGCAATCAAATTTATTATTGAACCATTCATTTTTAATTTTATTGTAAGAGTATCCGCTTCTTTGTTTACCCCAGTGACTTCGTTAAATTCTATATTATTCTTTATAAAACGCATATACCATTACTGTTATTCAGTTGCCCTGGTTTGCTTATTGCAGTAAATCCATCCAAACTATAGTCAAAAAACCCATTATCACTTATCCAAGTTTCTGATAATACTATGATATCATAACTCACTTTACAATTATGTAACATATAGACGAATTCATCAAATTTCTTCCTATACTCCGAATATTCATATGAATAATATCAAAAAAATCATTGGATAACTCATTCTCAAACTGATTGGGGTGAAAATTTAATATATTATCAATCTCAGCCGTATTGTAACATTCTAAATCTATAAAATCATCGAAACTATAATTATTATTTGTCATATATCTTGAAAGATACCACTATTTTCCTCCGTTTCCTATGTATGTTGTTCCTGCTGCTTGTCCTCCGATCCGTCATTGTTGTCGGTTGATGTTAACTCCTTCAGTGTGTGGGTGTCGTATATCCGAATCGCTCGTGAAGCTTCATCCTTCTTGACAAATATCTTCCCATTCCTTATCCAGTTGAATTTATAGTTGTTCTTCTTTGCCTCCATCTTAGTTTCGTTGAATAGGTGTCTTGTGTGAGGTGTCAGATTTTCGTTTACAAATACCGGTCCGTCTTCAAATTTTTTATCAATGTGAGTGCTCCGCAATCCATTACTGTTGTTTTGTCTCATTTCTTTTTGGTATGCTTTATAGTTTGTTATCCAATTGTCTCTGGTTTTTCTTGACGCGAAAGCAACAATAATAGGAGGCACCTTTCTCCTATCTCTGACAGGAATTCTATGAGCAGCCTCAATTCCCAGATTTCCTTCATTATTTATTTTTAGGACTCTTGCCGTTTCTTCGATTATTTTTTCAATATTCTCATTATTTGTTACCGGTATTCCATGAATTTCCAGGTTTTTCATTCTTCCATATTGCTGGAGCTCTGTTAGGTCTTTTTCCAGCACGAACAATTTTGTTTTCAATACTTGGTTTTCCTTTTCCAAATTAGAGTGATCCACCTTATACTTTTCAATCATTACATTATATTCATCGATTTTATTAGAGAAAAAATCCACCGAGTTTCTTAGGTCAGAAACGTTTTCATTTGTTTTTTTAATCTCAGCTCTTATCTCTTTCATTTCTTCACTTATTGCATCTCTTATTTCTTTTTTAGTTCAGCGATCAATTCTCTACTTAATGATACCTGGTTGTCTGGCATATTTATTAAATTATTATTCTTAGAACTCTTACATGTATTGCAACGCCACCTACTTGTAGCTTGTTTTGATAGTTTCTTGAAATTACTTTCCGTAAACTTAGCACATAGGTAGTGAAAATGAAGTTTACATGAAGAGCAAATTAATGTAGTTTTTGAATTGAAGACTTTATTACAATTGCACTCGCATCTTTGCATAGCGTGCAATCTTCATGAAACCATTTTTATCTTCTTACTTTTATTTACTATTTGTTAAAGAAAACCCAAAAGTTAAAGGAACACCAATGTTTAACTGCGTTACGGTATAAAGACATCAATTATTAATAAAAGAGGTAAATATTATTTAAGAAAGGTAGAACGTGCGTCAGGAGGGCTATCGAGACGACTTAGGATATTGGAGGCCCCTGAAATACGATGGGATTAAGGAATAGGTGATGACTCAGAAAGGTAATAGACGAGAATTAAAATTTTAATGTAAGTTAATTATTATTGGTAATAATTTATAGAAGAAGAAATTATTTATAGAAGAAGAAAGCTATTGACTGAAGATTATGACATGAAGTAACCTTACTTTTCGTTCAGTCGATAAGCAGAATTCTCACTGGCACTGGTTAAACACAACACAGATAACAAGCACAACCGAACTGTTCGGCGTCCGAACTGATACTGAAAGTGTGTCAATACTTCAGAGACCCTATTAGCAGCTAATTTCACAATAAAAGAGTTTAAGCCATATACATCTAAGCAGTTACTGTTACCTATTCCATTAATAGCAGCAAATACCTCTTCAACTTTAACATGACTGAAGCTGAACTTCGTAACTGGTTGTGGTATTTTCTTGACATAATAGCTGGAATCAAAATTGCTCTTGGGAATGGTTCCTATCTGCTTGTCCACTCTATCTATAAAAAATCTATTTTTGTCATTGATTGGCATATCACATTCAATTTTGGAAGATTTACTATTCCTACAAACATGTCTGTTAACTATTTCCCAAGCCGCTTTAGTTTTGTTTTTACTATCTGAAATAAATTACTGTTAAATTCAAGTTTGGCTTTTTTTATTGCTAATTTATATTGCTTTTTACTATTATTATACTCCTCTTTTATTGTGTCACTAAGGCAGTCTTTATACAAATAGAATAATTGTTCACACTTTATTTTTAACATTTGCAGTTCAGGTGTATACCATTTATAATAATCTCTACTCTGATATATCTTCCTTTTAACTAGCGGATAAGCCATATTAACCGCCCCATAAACAAGCTTTGAAATTTTTGTATTTTATGACTAATATCATCAAGCTCATAGACTGAAATCCAGTTTAAGGATTCTAGATATGCCAGGAATAGGTTTGTCCTATCTGCACTAATTTGTCTTAGTAGTATTGTTTTTTTCTTTTTATCGATACAAGACTTTTTTTCAATTTTAACTTTTAGACTCAAGGCATAATGATCTGAAAAAATTGTATGTAATACTTTACTCTCCCATCGGCTGAAATGTAAATCAGTGGCAATGTTGTCTATACACGATCCTTGTGAATTAATATTATTAATGTTTGGTCTGGTTATTTCCTTAGTTGTAATAGACATATTAAAACTAGCCAACAAGGTACATAGTTCATCTCTGTTCTCTGATTCAACATTGAAATCGACATTAAAATCAGCTCCCAAAATAACATTACAATTAAAATTAAACAAATAACTCAAAATTTCATTAAGCACCTCTAGGAATTTTCTAAAATTGCTCGTTGAAACACTATATGGCCTATAAACAGATACAACAATAATATTCAATTCCGGTATTCTAATAGCGCATGCTTCACATATCATTTCCACTGACAAATCCCTTATTTTCTCTATTTCCCTGAATTCAAGCTCATTTCTCAAAAAGATAGCAGCCCCTCCATGAATTCTATTGTTTCTAACAAAATATGAACCTAACTTGAATCTATCAACACTTACATAGATTATATCATCCTTTTTCAGCCAATGCTCGCTCAACAATACAATTTCAGTATTATTCTCATGCAAAATAGTTTCCAGGTAATCAATTTTATTACCTAGTCCCTGAACATTCCAGGAGAGTAGATTGACATCAGAATCCTGATATCTCACGCTATCTAGAGGTTTAATACTACTTGCATGATAAATTGAAACATTAGAGTGATTCCTTACATTAGTTGAAAAATTAGCCAAATTATCATTTTTGTCAATGTTTACAAGTTTAAATCAAGAGATACATCTTATCAGTTTCATAATTCAAATAGGCTTCCTCTTCATTATCATAATCTGAAGTGACATCAGCATTACTACTCAAACATTGACTTTTTTCCCTATGATTACACGGCTGTACCTGATCGCTGATTGCCTGCTGCTTGATTTGATTGTAAATTAATTTGCTTAGTTCGACCTTTCCCTCAAAATCAAATCAAAATTTTTATTCACCATACAAACAGTTGAGGGTCCTGCCAAACCCAAAGGTTTTTCGGCGGGTGCCCAGTTACAGGAAAAAAATGAGTTACAAAGATAAATAAACTTAGACAAAATAAATATTACACTTCAAAGATTTTAAGTAAAAGTTGAAAGAAAACAAAATGAAAAAATAAAATAAGAAATATACATCAGATTTTGATACAGAATTAATTAAAAAAGGGAAAAATGAAAATTTATTAGAGAGGAATGAAATAATAAGGAAAAGGGAAAAAAATTTTACACAAGTAATAGTACATTTTATCGTTGAGGCAGGCGGCAGTGACAATAAAAGGAAAATTTCAAAACTTCTGCCAGCAAAAATTGAAAAATTCTAATAATGTAAGCATATAGCTGTCATTTTTTTAAATTGACGTTTCTTAAAATTATGTGTACGTTTGTAATATTATTAGTTTTATAAATTGATTGTGCTGTTATTATTGAGATACAACATTACATCCTTCTTAGAGTAATCACGAATATTTGGAGGTAGTCTGTTAAATAAGTAGGGAATTACATGATGTAGGGATCTTCTACCATAAATATTATTGAATCTGGGTACTACATATATTGATGGAGATCTTAAATTGTAGGGTGAGGGAGGAGCAAGGAGTCTATAGTATAAATTTTCTTTGTGGAGTATTACAATTTTGAAAAGGTAGAAATGTTTGGGCGATAAGGTATGATAGAATTTTTGTAAGCTACGTGGGTTGTATGGATCAATATTATTAACATTATTAACATCAATATTATTAACATACGGAATTCTGGTAGTTATACATTTTAATGTTCTTGATTGTATTCGTTCAACTCTAGATAAAAGATAATCGGCTGCACTTCCCCATGATTCAATGCCATATCTAATTATTGGTTCCATCAAGGACTTATAAATTAGATATAGGCAATCAGGGGTGATATTTTTATGCAAATAAAATACTTTTGCGTTAAGCGCTTGAAGTTTTTTTGAAATGTAGTCTATGTGAGGACACCATCTCAGGCTGCTATCGATTATAATGCCAAGGTAACGGGTACTATTTACTAAAGTAAGAGGCGGACAAGTGCAGATCTGAGAAACATTCGCATGAAGGCAATGACAGTCGTGGCTTAATACAGTTGGATTTACGTTGCATCTTAGATGTGGAGATTTAAAGTGCATTAGTACAGTTTTTTTCCTGTTGATTATAAGATTTCTGTCATGGGACCATTTCAGAATTCTGTTGTAATCAAACTGTATTAATTGTTCAGCCACTTTTAAATTCTTATGTCCAACAATCAGAGCAGTATCGTCAGCATACATCAATACTTCTCCATGTCTGATTACTTTGGAAATTGAATTCACATAAATATTGTACAAAATGGGACCTAAAATGCTTCCCTGCGGAACTCCAAAATTGTCACATTTATATAACCCACTGTGATTGCCCCCTAGGTTAACCATGAAGTGTCTATCACTCAAATAGCTCTCAAACAATTTCAATACATTGCCAGTAATTCCAATATTAAGTAATTCTTCAAGAAGTATCCTATGATTAAGTGTATCAAATGCTTTTGAATAATCTATGAATAGCGCAAGAACATGATATCTGTCATTCAGGAGAGTATTATTTTATGTGTAAAATTTACTAGAAGTGATTCAGTGCATTTTCCTTTTTGGAATCCATACTGATAATTAGATATAATATTGTTCTGGAGTATGTATTTATTTAATTGTGTTAATAAATATTTTTCAAAAATTTTTTCTGGTACTGACAATTTAGAGATTGGTCTGTAGTTATTGAAGTTATCACGTGCACCAGATTTATGAATGGTTTAACTATTGAATTTTTCAGGGAGTCGGGGAAAATGCCTTTTAGAATAGATAGGTTGATCATGCGGCAAAGAGGAGTGCAAAGATAGTCTTCAAGGATTTGCAATTCCAATACTCCTATACCATCAAATCCAGGAGATTTGTTTTTATCCATTTCATGAACTATTTGTTTAATGTCTTGAATAGTAGCTTGTCTTAGATAAAAGTTGTGATTAGGTGGGATTGAAACAGAGTCATCAAGAATTATTGGACATAAATGGGAAGTATTTCTAATATTTGTTATGAAAGAATCCGCGAAGGCTGAGCAAATTTGGTCTGGATTTGAGAATTTGTGAGAGAAGTCTTTAAGGATTCTATTATCTGAGACGTCAGATGATCGACCTAAAATACCATTTATACACTTCCATTTCTTCCTGATATTGTTTTTTGAATCATTGAAGCTTTTTATTATATAAGTTCGTTTAGCAAGTGTGATATCTTTATTGAGTTTGTTCCTATAAACTTGATAATCATTTTTGTACACAGTATTCGTAGGGTTGCTTTTGGAACGCCTGAATAAGATATCTCTTATTTTAAGCTTATTATATAGTTCATATGTCATCCAATTATTTTTAAAATCATTGGAATGATTGGTTTTAATACGAATAATTTTCTCAGATTGTTTTGTTGCACTATCAAAATTTAATTTAATCATTTCATATACCAAATTGGGAGAGGAAAGTAATTGACAACTATTCCATTCACTTTGTTTTAATAAAGATATACGTTTTTTCTTATCTATGATAGTTTTGAATAATTTTTGGTCATGATTGGGTTTCGATTGTGGGTTGCAATGAATTTTGCAACCAATGATATAATGATCGGAGATCTTTACATTGATGACTCCGGTATGAGCAATAAAATTACTATTTAGACGTAGGAATAAATGATCAATACAAGTTTGAGTGAGCAAACTTTGCCTGAGCTCTTCTCTAGTGACAGCAGAAATACCTTTTTTGCAACCATAAGAAAAAAGCATTGATTCATATAACTGTACAAATTGATCATTGGATTTAAGAATATCTAGGTTCGCATCACCGATAATGATAAGATTAGCTGTATTATCAACCTCAAGAATTAACTGCTCTAGATCAGTAATGAAATTATCTTTATGAAAACTGTGTGGTCTATACAAACTTATTATATTAAGAGTCAGGTTATTAACATTGAAATTCAGCATAATATATTCTAGATTTTCTGAACTGAAATTGACAGGTACTTCCCTGAAATTAATATTTTTTTTTATAAAAGCAACAAGGCCATGATAAAATCTGCTTGGAGCACACTTGTATACAGCTTTATAACCATTTATTTGAAAAAGGCTACTTAGGTCAGGATCGATATTGATTTCTGATAACAAAATAATATCGATATTCGCATTATAGATAGATACAGTAAGTTCGTCAAAATTCTGTCGCAATGATCTAATATTAAGGTAAATAATTTTGAACGGATAACTAATCTGTTGAGCTAACAAGGAAGGGACGCTCTTATCAGCAAGCCATCTATCGATTGTCGGAAACGTTTTGCATGGCAAAACCATCTCCTCAATTTGAAAATCATTGTCAATCCCTTTATTCGTTCTTCTCATCAGTCAGAATTGATTCTTGTGATCAATTGTTTTGATACAAGCCCATTACAATATTGTTTTGAAATGTTATTATACACTAGCAGTTACCCGTGCTTCGCTACGGGGAACATGACAGAATAGGATTTTTTTATTGGACTGATATTGGTATTGGCTTCTGATGAATAAAAAGTGTATGTTGTAAAAAAATTGATATATTATCTTTACTATAAGTCAAACAGGCTTTTCATTTGATAATTGAGTGAATGAGACAGCAATCGGACATCTGGTCGGAGGAAAAATATACAATGAATAATAATAATAATAATAATAATAATACATTATATTTCCATTAATATACAAATAAGAAATCTGATCAATAAAATTTACACAATATTCAATTACAATTTATGAAATTTTTTTACAAATATAAATAAATTTCATTTTTTCGGAAATTAACCTACTCAACTATGGAAAACCCATATTCTAGAGCAGGTGTAATAGTAATACATTAAGTTTAGAGTGGGGGTGCAAATAACCCCTGAGAAAGTGAGCTTACAAATATTGTTCGAAATTTATGTTTCCTATATTATGCCTTCCAGTTGTTTGATCCAGTTTTTAATGGCGCATTTAAATTTTCTTGAGTTTTCTATTATCTTGATGTGCACAGGAAGTAAATTGTGGTATTTTGGTGCTAGGTGGTTGAAGTAGTGTTGTTGGTATGTTGCCTTCCTAGCCACGTTCGTGATGAGAAGGCTTCTTATTCCTTGTGTTATGACAGTGGTTTCTGTTTTGAAAGCTTTCTGGGTTTTGTGTAGTCTGCAAATAATTCCTAGGGAGTAGAGTTGTCTTGCGTCCATCACACCAAACTCATTGTAGAGCTGGTCTGACGGATAACGAAGAAAGTGGCTTCTGCTTGATGATTTTGATTATTAGTTTTTGCACTTTTATAAGGGGGTCGAGGTGAACGTAGTTTGTTCCTCCCCATCCTACAATTTTATAGGTACGCAAAAACTGAACTAATGTGTTTGTCCATCAGTTCGCCGTGCAGCTCGCCATACAATATTTGGCTATCCATCACAAGTGGAAAACATGCGAACATGAATACAGAAGTATGAGCCATTTTTTATTTGATTAAATTCATGTTTTGAACAATTCATTGTTACGAATGACAAATTGATAGGAGCTTATAAATATTTTCTAATTCAAATGAAATAACTTCTGGGAAAATAATGATTGGATAAATACCATATTAAATTATTGTTGACCAAGAACTCAGTACATCGACAATTCATTCAACTAATTCGGTACTGATAAAATTATAATCATTTTTTTTTATTGATAATCAATTTCATCAACTAATCATAAACTGACTGAAAAAAGTACTTCAATTTCCATGAATTCAATTAATATAATTATATAAATCTAAAGTGTAGGTCATAGTTTATCTAAATTCACAAAGAGTTCGATTCTTGTTGGCAAGAAATCATTGTTATTTCACTAAAAGATAGGATAAAATGAATAGTTTCCCTTCCAGGGGGAGCTTTGACAACCCACAAGACTCATTTTTCATTAAAATTAATATCGAAAAATCTGGTGTGGTACACTCACACAACTTTCCTTGCTCATTGAACTATAAGCCTCATTCTTAAACGAGAATGATTTAGGGGAATAACATAATGACGATTGGCGGCAACATATTTGAAACTACGATCAGACTTCTGTATATGTTGTGGAGCGTGATTTGAAGGCTTCACACATGTAGAGTGAATCTTGTACTGAGTCAATGGTGTAGCGGCTATAAATTTTGTAATTGCGTGTGTGGACGCTGAGTGTACACCAGACTGATTGATTCACTACAAGATTCAATACAATTGTCGGAATCGCGGGAGGCCTAAACGCTCGCTCACCCTTGATTCTTCTAATGACAAATTGTATTGTGATGAAATTTTTATAAGTAGTGTAGCGATCGCTAAACACTGAATACGGATACCTTAAAATTATTACCTGTGAAGAATGAGCATACAAAATCATACAGGTCGAGCAAAAATCCCGATGTAGATAATTTACGGGACTGCGTCTCTAATAAGTTCTGAAGGATTAAAATACGGTATTTGGACCAAATATCGTTCAGAATATATTCTGAGAACAGAGTCTTGTCGGGTTTTAAGCTCTATTGTAGGAATTTATATGATCTATGGCTGCATCTGCTGTACAATTGATGTGTTCGCTCCAAAGTCGAGGTAGGTAACAGATAAAAGCTGATATATGAGCAGGTAAGGACAAAGAATAAATATCTCGATCTGACCCCACTCGCTACATCCACTTAGACCTGTTCCAGTATCCAGCTTAATTCAATTATTCCAATGATCGTATTCGATCGGTTCTTGATGATGATAGAACGTATCAGACACAATAATTGACAGGCTTAAGAAATAATCGAACTCAGAAAGCGAATTAACAAAACTGAAATATATTATAATAAAATATGTAATCATACAGTGCAGGTTCAGAATTTGATTTACAGGTTGATAATAATTTGGCATTAACAGAATAGTTAAAAATTTTCTTGTGCTTGCATGATACCATGCGTGATTCAACAGAATTTTACGATTGATAAAATTGAACAATTTTGAAAAAATAGTGAAAAAATGAATTATAAAATATTTTTAAAAATGCTCGGGGTCGTGGTTCAGGCAGCGGAGGATAGTTAATCAACCACAAATTCTTATAAATTTAATATGAATAAATTCTAGACTCTTAAATGCTAAAGCGCTTGTCGGCGTGGCCAATAATTTAACGAAGAAAATTTTATATCTTTCTGCACTGAAATATTTTCGAAGCGTAGATTGGGGCCCCTTATAACTTATAACTCACGTGAAATTCCTTGGTAATCGTGGTTTTCTTCTTTAGATCAAAAATCGTTTGATCGGCGGCAATCCAGGCTTCGGTTTCAGCACGTGGGGAATTTTAATTTAAATATCTCCTTCACCGAATTAATTAAGGGATAATTTACTTTAAGCTTTTAAATTTATCGATTGATGAGAACAGAAATTTACGAATAACAAATAAATTGGCCTAAAATATCGGCTCACAAATAGAACATTTAAAATCGAACAAGAAGTTTTCACAAATAGGTCTTTGGTAACTATAAAAAGAGATCTGCACGGTGAGGATTTCAAAAGGGAAGTGCTGCTCTTTTCTCTAAGCTTTTAGGCTAGACCTTGCTTCTCAGAATCTCAATGTAATAATTTGCATAAAAATTTGCCATTGGTAGAACGCTTGTGACGTAAACATGACGTCAGTGGCAAGTAGTAGAATACAATTCCTTTAATTACAATAATAATTTAATTTATGTAATTCTTAAAACTGCTTAATCTTCTAGACATAGTTCCTCTCATACAATGTACACGTGCTAGTGTAACTGATAAGGCAGGGTTGTGTCTGATAATAGATTAACATGTGTTGCTTTCAAACGATCACCGTCTTGGTGCTATTTCTATGCACTGTGATTGGCTTAGACCTGCCATAGAGATTTAATTACCATGTGGTTCAGTTGAATTAAATTATTAATAATTAATATTCTTGTACAATTTTTATTAGGTTTGAGATTATTATAATTAATTTCTGCCATTTTATCAATAATATAATTTCATGCTATGACCTATTTAGTTACAATAAGACCTGACGCATAATATAATTTCTTAAATAATAAATAATTTCAACAATAATACATACATTTTATTTTTATTTTGAAATTCTTGATCCTTTATTGATAGTTTTATAATTTTTAGGAATGATATTTTACCTTGCATGAAAACCGGCATGACATTTGCCAATGCTTTGAATCAGTCAGCTGCGTTCGAACTGTTTTAAAAACATCTGATCGATAGTAAACAAAGTGTAACCTCAAAATCAGTGAGCGATTCATAAATAATTTGTGCTTTATTCGCAAAATAATTATAATTTTATTGAATAATTTTCCTAAAAAATATTCAGTACAGAACGGTACTCTTATCTAATATACAGTTATTGATAAGTAAGCTTTATCGCTCGGTCGCTAACTATTCCTTTAGCAAATTCTTTCATTTTAAAAGGTAATCACAATTTTTCTCTCTTTTCATGAGATCTATTTGAAAGATTCATCACACAAAAGCCCCCAGGATATTTTAAATAGGTAATTGGGAGACGAGTCGAAACAATGACTATTTGAAAAATCCGATATTGTGATGAATACACTATTTCATCTCCTTACTTCTACAAAAACTCAACACTTAACACTAAAAACAATATATCGAGCACTTTTGGCCACGAGAAAATAAATAATTGATTGTTCCTTTCATTGGATACAATCGAAATACAATAATTAATGAGGTCTCTTAGGATCCTTCATTAAAAACAACTCCACAACTTCCATTCATGGGTGGCTTATGAGCAGACCCATAACTATAACAAATATACAAGATTTCACATATTACTTCTTAAGATTGAACAGTATTTGCAACAATATAGACTTTCATCATTTTTTCATAGTTATTACAGGTTTCGACTCTTTGGTTTGGCTTTTACATAAATTGGGTGAGTGTGATTTTACTTCGGTGACTTGACAATCATCTACCGTTTGACTCGAGCAATTTCTTATTTGCGCTTAGTACGTTGCGTACAAACAGGGTTACACTTGAAATGGCTTTCTTGATTTTTATCAATGTTGGTTACAAATATTAAGTCCTTAAGATTATATTTATCAATTTGAATTTCAATTCATGATCTTTTGATGCAACAGTAATAAATTTCACATTTGAAGGTAAGAATTTCATTTTCTTTGGAGTTTTTTTAGAGATACATTCATATAACACAGAACATGCGCATTTCGTGCAAATTAACATAAATATATATTTTTTTGTTTGTGTTTTTTACTTATAATTCCACATTAAATAATGGGTTACAATAATTAACTAACGATATTGCTTTGATTCTATTAACATTGACTCTAGGATTTCGTACACATTGGTTGGTGGGACGAAGAAAATTATCGAACAGGCGTTGGTTCTGAATAGATTTTTCTATTGATTCTGTATTTCAAGGTTAGGTTTACACATTTTTTCAAATAAACTTTGTTTATTTTCTTTCCTCTTATTCACTACTAATTTCATGTTATTTCTAATTTATAATTATTTTCGTGGATACTATAATTCTTGTTTCTATTTTTCAGTTGTGCAGATGATATTAGACGATTGTTTCGGTGATGACTGTAGCACGAGACTGATGGCTTGATCAGGTTGGTAAATTTTTAGAGTTGTTTTCAGTTTTATTTTCTTCTGTTATTAAAGTTGATTTCGGTTTCTTCATTTGAAGTGAATTAATAATATTTCCTTATTGGCTGAGATGCGGCGAAGTTTAGGCTATTTGATTAGGCTGCAGTAAAAGATGCTAGTCTGCAAAGTAATGATTCGGTAGGTAGGCTGTGACCATGAAGTGTTTGATAACTGGTGTATTCCACAAATGTAGTTTCTAGTTGATTAAAACATTATTTCTTTCTTAAGCCCCCATCTAAATTTGATTTCTCTATTGTTCCAAGTTTCCATTCCAATTTGCAACTATCCGTTTTATCTAAACTTTGCTTAAAACGAATGTGCCTATGGTGTAAATCACTTCTTACATACGTGTCTCCTCTTTGTCGGCCGGTAACATGCAGTTTGCTATTCTTAAACCTTACATGCCGGTGGTGTCTGTAGGTTTTTTCAAATAATCTTTTTCTTTTTTGCATGCTGGTGTACAGTCGGCTTGGTTTTAACCGGACATGACTGCGGTGTGAATAGATTCTTCCTGAGACTATTTTTCTTTTTTCTTGCATGTTGGTACAATGTTTGATGTGGGATTTCAGCCTTATATGACGGCGGTGTAAATGAACTCTATTAATGCTTCTTCTTTTCTGTTGAACTACTATTTTGCTTGTATGTTGTTTTGTTTTGTAGGTTTTTACTTTCACTTGTGATTTCGATTATTGTGGGTTTCTGTTTCATTTCTATTGTTTAGGTGACTATCTTCATGAATGCTGGTTTATATGTTGCAGGCGCTGTCCTCGGTGGATGGATGGTGATGTGGGCGGTCGGCGGTCCGGGCTGCTCTTCCACTCGGCGGGCAGCGTCCTTGGATTCCTGGTGTCCGGCGCGCGGTGGTACGGGATGTCCCTCTATGCCCTGGATGACGTCCTCAGCTTGGCGGGCGATGTCGTCTGGCTCTTCTTGGCATTCTGCGGGGTGCGGCGCGACTCCATCTTGACATTCTCGGTGGGTTGGTTTTCCATACATGTGTTATGTTCGCTTGCTTGTTTGACTTTAACCACCTTTATTGTATCCTTCTCCACATGTATATGTTTCTTAATGCTGACTTCGACGCTGATTTTTCCCATATGCATATCTTCAGATATCCTATCCATCGGTTATTTGTTTCTAAAATTGATTTATCCAGACACTCAGCTAATTTTTTGATGGTTTTATCTGTGTCACGGAATGCTACATCCATCCGCTGACTCAATTTCTCCAAACCCTGTTCGTTTACCTTCTTTGCTTCTTGAACTTCCTTTTTTAATTCTTCCTTTGCCTGTTTGTTATCTTCCTTTAGTTGTTTGTTGTCTTCCTTTAATTCTTCCTTTGTTTGGTCGCTTTTTTCATTCAAGTTTTTTATTTCTGCATTTGTTTTATTTATTGCTTCATTGGTTTTCCTTATTTCTTTCAGGATGAGACTCATCTGTAACACGGAGGGGTGGGTGTGTGGTCTTCGGATGGCGGCAATGGTTCTATGACATGAGATGCGGGCGTCCGGACCTCTGGAACGGCAATGCATGGGCGTTTATCCCGCGCGACATCTTCCGTCCTTGAAGTCGCCGATGTGGGTTCCAGGATGCGGTGTGGTACTTCCATAATTTATTGGATGATGTGAAGGTGCAAGTGCGTTGAAACGACCACAAACATGTGGGGTTATGTGCAAGATTACAAATGAATGATGATCAAAAGTTGAGATAGTGTAAAAAATTCGTTCAATGAAGAAATACAAAAGTGTGATTCAATAATATGTTCAGTGATGAAGTGAATCAAATTAGCAATATCGTTAACATAAAAATGACACGAACATACAGGATACACAGTGAACACTTATGCGGTAATACAGGTACGCCTCTTATAATTTATTATTACTATTATTATAAATATTTTACTCTTATAATTTCTCGCCGCAATTCTATATATAGGCTAGTATTCTTCACAAATTTATATAAAAGCTGCAGCGTCTACTTGAATTATTCCGCAATATATCCGTGATTTAATTTTACTTCCCTCTTTATGTTTTAAAAATTTTTAAAAATGTAAATAACTTCAATCCTCTTTTCTGTAAATATTTATAAATTGTTTCAATATAGACCTAATATTCTTCATAATATGACCTTTCTTATGATATCTCTTATACCTATGACTTATAGTATGACCAATTTTCGAATAACACAATAATAAAATTCTGAGTTCGATTTTTTCTCTAAAAATTCATCAATCGATAAATTTCTTTTCTGTTCAAAAATTGGTATGGTACGACTTGTTATTTTATATAACAGTGAACAGTTAATACTAAATTCGAAGAAATTCACAACCATGAATTTTTCACAAATTTTCCCGTTGTCAGCGCTATAGTATACTGAGCAACTAAATATCCTCGTAGTCGATTATCCACCTCTTCAATGCCTATCACTGTTGGGCGCCAAAATCATGTGGTGCGTTTTTTAACGGCTTCACATGATTTAGAGTGAATCTTGTACTGAGTCAATGGTGTAGCGGCTATAAATTTTGTAATTGCGTGCGTGGACGCTGATTGTACACCAGACTGATTGATTCACTACAAGATTCAATACAATTGTCGGAATCGCGGGAGGCCTAAACGCTCGCTCACCCTTGATTCTCTCTAATGACAATTGTATTGTGATGAAATTTTTTAAGTAGTGTAGCGATCGCTAACACTGAATACGGATACCTTAAAATTATTACCTGTGAAGAATGAGCATACAAAATCATACAGGTCGAGCAAAAATCCCGATGTAGATATTACGGGACTGCGTCTCTAATAAATTCTGAAGGATTAAAATACGGTATTTGGACCAAATATCGTTCAGAATATATTTCGAGAACAGAGTCTTGTCGGTTTTAAGCTCTATTGTAGAATTTATATGATCTATGGCTGCATCTGCTGTACAATTGATGTGTTCGCTCCAAAGTCGAGGTAGGTAACAGATAAAAGCTGATATATGAGCAGTAAGACAAAGAATAAATATCTCGATCTGACCCCACTCGCTACATCCACTTAGACCTGTTCCAGTATCCAGCTTAATTCAATTATTCCAATGATCGTATTCGATCGGTTCTTGATGATGATAGAACGTATCAGACACATAATTGACAGGCTTAAGAAATATCGAACTCAGAAAGCGAATTAACAAAACTGTGGGTGATGTGGGCGGTCGGCGGTCCGGGCTGCTCTTCCACTCGGCGGGCAGCGTCCTTGGATTCCTGGTGTCCGCGCGCGTGGTACGGGATGTCCCTCTATGCCCTGGATGACGTCCTCAGCTTGGCGGGCGATGTCGTTCGGCTCTTCTTGGCATTCTGCGGGGTGCGGCGCGACTCCAGTCTTGACATTCTCGGTGGGTTGGTTTTCCATACATGTGTTATGTTCGCTTGCTTGTTTGACTTTAACCACCTTTATTGTATCCTTCTCCACATGTATATGTTTCTTAATGCTGACTTCGACGCTGATTTTTCCCATATGCATATCTTCAGATATCCTATCCAATCGGTTATTTGTTTCTAAAATTGATTTATCCAGACACTCAGCTAATTTTTTGATGGTTTTATCTGTGTCACGGAATGCTACATCCATCCGCTGACTCAATTTCTCCAAACCCTGTTCGTTTACCTTCTTTGCTTCTTGAACTTCCTTTTTTAATTCTTCCTTTGCCTGTTTGTTATCTTCCTTTAGTTGTTTGTTGTCTTCCTTTAATTCTTCCTTTGTTTGGTCGCTTTTTTCATTCAAGTTTTTTATTTCTGCATTTGTTTTATTTATTGCTTCATTGGTTTTCCTTATTTCTTTCAGGATGAGACTCATCTGTAACACGGAAGGGGTGGGTGTGTGGTCTTCGGATGGCGGCAATGGTTCTATGACATGAGATGCGGGCGTCCGGACCTCTGGAACGGCAATGCATGGGCGTTTATCCCGCGCGACATCTTCCGTCCTTGAAGTCGCCGATGTGGGTTCCAGGATGCGGTGTGGTACTTCCATAATTTATTGGATGATGTGAAGGTGCAAGTGCGTTGAAACGACCACAAACATGTGGGGTTATGTGCAAGATTACAAATGAATGATGATCAAAAGTTGAGATAGTGTAAAAATTCGTTCAATGAAGAAATACAAAAGTGTGATTCAATATATGTTCAGTGATGAAGTGAATCAAATTAGCAATATCGTTAACATAAAAATGACACGAACATACAGGATACACAGTGAACACTTATGCGGTAATACAGGTACGCCTCTTATAATTTATTATTACTATTATTATAAATATTTTACTCTTATAATTTCTCGCCGCAATTCTATATATAGGGCTAGTATTCTTCACAAAATTTTATATAAAAGCTGCAGCGTTCTACTTGAATTATTCCGCAATATATCCGTGATTTAATTTTACTTCCCTCTTTATGTTTTAAAAATTTTTAAAAATGTAAATAACTTCAATCCTCTTTTCTGTAAATATTTATAAATTGTTTCAATATAGACCTAATATTCTTCAAATAATATGACCTTTCTTATGATATCTCTTATACCTATGACTTATAGTATGACCAATTTTCGAATAACACAATAATAAAATTCTGAGTTCGATTTTTTCTCTAAAAATTCATCAATCGATAAATTTCTTTTCTGTTCAAAATTGGGTATGGTACGACTTGTTATTTTATATAACAGTGAACAGTTAATACTAATTCGAAGAAATTCACAACCATGAATTTTTCACAAATTTTCCCGTTGTCAGCGCTATAGTATACTGAGCAACTAATAATCCTCGTAGTCGATTATCCACCTCTTCAATGCCTATCACTGTTGGGCGCCAAAATCATGTGGTGCGTTTTTTAACGGCTTCACATGATTTAGAGTGAATCTTGTACTGAGTCAATGGTGTAGCGGCTATAAATTTTGTAATTGCGTGCGTGGACGCTGATTGTACACCAGACTGATTGATTCACTACAAGATTCAATACAATTGTCGGAATCGCGGGAGGCCTAAACGCTCGCTCACCCTTGATTCTTCTAATGACAATTGTATTGTGATGAAATTTTTATAAGTAGTGTAGCGATCGCTAAACACTGATACGGATACCTTAAAATTATTACCTGTGAAGAATGAGCATACAAAATCATACAGGTCGAGCAAAAATCCCGATGTAGATAATTTACGGGACTGCGTCTCTAATAAATTCTGAAGGATTAAAATACGGTATTTGGACCAAATATCGTTCAGAATATATTTCGAGAACAGAGTCTTGTCGGTTTTAAGCTCTATTGTAGGAATTTATATGATCTATGGCTGCATCTGCTGTACAATTGATGTGTTCGCTCCAAAGTCGAGGTAGGTAACAGATAAAAGCTGATATATGAGCAGGTAAGGACAAAGAATAATATCTCGATCTGACCCCACTCGCTACATCCACTTAGACCTGTTCCAGTATCCAGCTTAATTCAATTATTCCAATGATCGTATTCGATCGTTCTTGATGATGATAGAACGTATCAGACACAATAATTGACAGGCTTAAGAAATAATCGAACTCAGAAAGCGAATTAACAAAACTGAAATATATTATAATAAAATATGTAATCATACAGTGCAGGTTCAGAATTTGATTTACAGGTTGATAATAATTTGCATTAACAGAATAGTTAAAAATTTTCTTGTCCTTGCATGATACCATGCGTGATTCAACAGAATTTTACGATTGATAAAATGAACAATTTTGAAAAAATAGTGAAAAAATGAATTATAAAATATTTTTAAAAATGCTCGGGGTCGTGGTTCAGGCAGCGGAGGATAGTTAATCAACCACAAATTCTTATAAATTTAATATGAATAAATTCTAGACTCTTAAATGCTAAAGCGCTTGTCGGCGTGGCCAATAATTTAACGAAGAAAATTTTATATCTTTCTGCACTGAAATATTTTCGAAGCGTAGATTGGGGCCCCTTATAACTTATAACTCACGTGAAATTCCTTGGTAATCGTGGTTTTCTTCTTTAGATCAAAAATCGTTTGATCGGCGGCAATCCAGGCTTCGGTTTCAGCACGTGGGGAATTTTAATTTAAATATCTCCTTCACCGAATTAATTAAGGGATAATTTACTTTAAGCTTTTAAATTTATCGATTGATGAGAACAGAAATTTACGAATAACAAATAAATTGGCCTAAAATATCGGCTCACAAATAGAACATTTAAAATCGAACAAGAAATTTTCACAAATAGGTCTTTGGTAACTATAAAAAGAGATCTGCACGGTGAGGATTTCAAAGGGAAGTGCTGCTCTTTTCTCTAAGCTTTTAGGCTAGACCTTGCTTCTCAGAATCTCAATGTAATAATTTGCATAAAAATTTGCCATTGGTAGAACGCTTGTGACGTAAACATGACGTCAGTGGCAAGTAGTAGAATACAATTCCTTTAATTACAATAATAATTTAATTTATGTAATTCTTAAACTGCTTAATCTTCTAGACATAGTTCCTCTCATACAATGTACACGTGCTAGTGTAACTGATAAGGCAGGGTTGGTGTCTGATAATAGATTAACATGTGTTGCTTTCAAACGATCACCGTCTTGGTGCTATTTCTATGCACTGTGATTGGCTTAGACCTGCCATAGAGATTTAATTACCATGTGGTTCAGTTGAATTAAATTATTAATAAATTAATATTCTTGTACAATTTTTATTAGGTTTGAGATTATTATAATTAATTTCTGCCATTTTATCAATAATATAATTTCATGCTATGACCTATTTAGTTACAATAAGACCTGACGCATAATATAATTTCTTAATAATAAATAATTTCAACAATAATACATACATTTTATTTTTTATTTTGAAATTCTTGATCCTTTATTGATAGTTTTATAATTTTTAGGAATGATATTTTACCTTGCATGAAAACCGGCATGACATTTGCCAATGCTTTGAATCAGTCAGCTGCGTTCGAACTGTTTTAAAAACATCTGATCGATAGTAAACAAAGTGTAACCTCAAAATCAGTGAGCGATTCATAAATAATTTGTGCTTTATTCGCAAAATAATTATAATTTTATTGAATAATTTTCCTAAAAAATATTCAGTACAGAACGGTACTCTTATCTAATATACAGTTATTGATAAGTAAGCTTTATCGCTCGGTCGCTAACTATTCCTTTAGCAATTCTTTCATTTTAAAAGGTAATCACAATTTTTCTCTCTTTTCATGAGATCTATTTGAAAGATTCATCACAATGTGTATAGTTGTTTTCAGAATACTTTTTCCTTTGTGTAAATTGTGAAATTCTATATTTTTTAAAAGTCGTCAAAACAGCTGTTCTACAGATGAAATATCTCGACTATGTGTTCTTTTTATGAACTGCTCTACCTACCTACCTCATGAACGAGATGGAGGCTACAAAGTCCATTTCTCAAAGATGGGGTGGACCCCCCATTAGTTTCTCAGAAAGGAGACTCATTCCAGTTAATAGAGCCGATAAATAACTATACAGGGTATGAATTTGAAAAAAATCGGTCAAGTCATTTTTGAGAAAATCGTGAAACACATGTTTTTTAGTGATTATCCGCCATTTTTCTCAATAATATTACGGAGCTCCTGAAATTTTCCCAGAAATGAGACTCATGTCAGTTGATAGGGCTATAATAGCTATCCATGGTATAATTTGAAGAAAATCGTTAAAGCCGTTTCCGAGAAAACCGTAAAAAAACATGGTTTTTTAGTGATTATCCGCCATTTTTCTCAATAATATTACGGAGCTCCTGAAATTTTCCCAGAAATGGGACTCATGTCAGTTGATAGAGCTTATGAATAGCTATCCATGGTATGAATTTTAGAAAATCGTTCGAGCCGTTTTCGAGAAAACCGTGAAAAACATGGTTTTTTAGTGATTATCCGCCATTTTTCTCAATAATATTACGGAGCTCCTGGAATTTTTCCAGAAATGAGACTCATGTCAGTTGATAGGGCTTATAAATAGCTATCCATGGTATAAATCTGAAGAAAATCGTTAGAGCCATTTTCGAGAAAAACGTGAAAAACATGGTTTTTTAGTAATTATCCGCCATTTTTTTCCGCCATCTTGAATTGAATTTTATTGAATTTCTTATTGTCGGGTCCTCATGGTATAAGGACCTTGAAATTTCAAGTCAATCGGTCAATCAGGAATGGAGTTATCGTGTTCACAGACATACACACACACATACACACACACACACACACACACACACACACATACACACACACAGACCAATACCCAAAAATCATGTTTTTGACTCAGGGGACCTTGAAACGTATAGAAAACTTGAAATTGGGGTACCTTAATTTTTTTTGGAAAGCAATACTTTCCTTACCTATGGTAATAGGGCAAGGAAAGTAAAAGAGCATAGGACCTTATTTTTACTTTCCTTGCCCTATTACCATAGGTAAGGAAAGTATTGCTTTCCAAAAAAATTAAGGTACCCTGATTTCAAGTTTTCTATACGTTTCAAGTCCCCCTGAGTCCAAAAACATGATTTTTGGGTGTTGGTCTGTGTGTGTGTATGTGTGTGTGTGTGTTGTGTGTGTGTGTGTGTGTGTATGTGTGTATGTCTGTGAACACGATAACTCCATTCCTAATCAACCGATTGACTTGAAATTTTAAACTTAAGGTCCTTATACCATGAGGATCCGACAATAAGAAATTCAATAAAATTCAATTCAAGATGGCGGAAAAAATGGCGGATTATTACTAAAAAACCATGTTTTTCACGGTTTTCTCGAAAACGGCTCTAACGATTTTCTTCAAATTTATACCATGGATAGCTATTTATAAGCCCTATCAACTGGCATGAGTCTCATTTCTGGGATAATTTCAGGAGCTCTGTAATATTCTTGAGAAAAATGGCGGATAATGACGAAAAAACCATGTTTTTCACGGTTTTCTCGAAAACGGCTCTAACGATTTTCTTCAAATTCATATCATAGATAGCTATCTATAAGCCCTATCAACTGGCATGAGTCTCATTTCCGGGAAAATTTCAGGAGCTCCGTAATATTATTGAGAAAAATGGCGGATAATGACTAAAAACCATGTTTTTCACGATTTTCTCAAAAACGGCTCTAACGATTTTTTTCAAATTCATACCCTGTATAGTTATTTATCAGATCTATCAACTGGCATGAGTCTTTTTCCTGGGAAACTAATGGGGGGTCCACCCTATCCTTGAGAAATGGACTTTGTAACCTCCATCTCGTGCATGAGGTAGGTAGGTAGGTAGAGCAGTTTTTAAAAGTACACAGTCATAGTCAAGATAATTCATCTGTAGAACAGCTGTTTTGACGACTTTAAAAAAAAAAATCATCTAATTTCACAATTTACACGAAGGAAAAAGTACTCTGAAAACAATAATTATATATACACATATACAGTAGTCTGATCGTAGTTGCAAATAATATGTTGCCGCCAATAATTGTCATGATGTGACCCTATTTTATTCCCCCCCCCCCTAAATTATTGTGACCCCTAAATTATTCTCGTTTGAGAATGAGGCTTACAGTTCAATGAGCAAGGAAAGTTGTGTGAGTGTACCACACCAGATTTTTTTTGTTTAGCTTGCCAAAATACCCCTCATTTCAATATTAAAATTTTCGACTGACTGTACAGTGAGTCAATCATTCCATCAAGGCTTGAATAATTTTGAAATTGTAATTAAATAAAAATGGCAGAAAATTATTATCATGTGAATATCAACACCTTTAATTAAAGACATATTAACTGCATGCGTTTTCATATTGCCGATACAGCATTGATAAAACTGCAGACGTTTATTTAGCAGTTTCAAAAAACTGTTCTAGCTGAAAAATTGATAATCCAAGCCACGTGTAGGCCTAAAGTTCAAAACTATGGTTTTCCTAAACATATGTTTTTGAGATAATTTCTTTGATGCAGCTGTTTCACATTCACCAGAGTTTATACAGAGTTTATGAAAATAAAAATATTTATTGATTACCAAAACAATACTATTATTATATTAATCATAATAATTGATCATCAAAATAATACTTTTATTATATTAGTAATAATAATATTATTAAACATATTTATCAATTATCAGAACAATATTATTGAGGTTAAGTGGAATCAGGTAGAAAGCAATAGTAGAACAGATGTTCTTTTTTGAATTTCTATCATAATTTTATTATTTTGTTATTTTCAATGACTACAACATATGTTAGAATATCACATGTCAATAAATAAATTATCCCATTTCCATGTGGCGTTCACCTTACCATGTTCATAACCTTACTTAATAGGATCCTTTTTCATCCTTTGAAATCCTTAGAGGCAAAATATCTAAAAATCCGTTCTTAGTGCGCGTCTAGCATGTTTGAAGAATATTTGTGCAAAGTTTCAAGTCTGTAGGACAATTAGTTTGAGCTGTAGTGTGATTTTACATAAAAATTTTCGAAAAATGCCCTCTCCTGGACCCCCCTGTGCTCCTGATCGAAATTTTTCTGCATAGATCTAATTTTTTTTCGTAGCCGAACAAAAAAGTTCCTCATGACTTTGCTGTGCAATGAGCGGTTAAAAAGTACAACATTTTGGGGGGGGCCCAGCTCCCTCAGGGGGGCAAATTTCTGAAAATCCTTTCTTAGTGGATGTTTTCAGGCTACCATAAACAATTGTGCAAAATTTCAAGTTTTTAGGCTCAGTAGTTTGGGCTGTGGTGTGATTTCAGTCTGTCGGGGCTTAGCCTTTTATAAGTATAGAGATTAATGCATATTATAAAATGCCAGTATTGAAATGCTGTATTATTTTTGTGATTGCAGAAAGACTGCATCGTGATTCCCTGTTCAGGCCGAGTGTACGCTCAGGTTGTGGAAAGCACACTGGCTCGCCGCTGGAACAAACTGGACAATGTCAGCATCAGTAACGGCACACAAATTGAAATGTCAGCCACTCTGAACAGCTGTCCGGGCTCCATGTCTGTGCACGACCTCCAGATGAGTCGCCTAGATCAGCGCTCCTACAAAACAATCTTGCCTCCTAAAGTGGTCTTCGAGTAAGCTACCTTTACGTTCACGTTTCTCTCAATGATATATGGCACCAGTATACAGTATTGCTAGTAATATCCAACAAGCCAGCCAGGCTAGCCGAGACAACTAAGGCGTTTCACTCTTCAGTCTAATAGCTCTATGTGATCGTGGGTTTAAATCCCGCCGGTAGGCATGGTCGTTTGATCATCTCATCAATTCACCCATTCACTTTCTATTACCCACGCACAAGATTAAAGCTCATGTGGACATCATCCGCAATAAAAAATATACTAGAGATATTCTATCAACATTTGGAAAAGGAACAGTTTTGGGCTTTAAACCTGTTGTTCCTTTCTCAATCATTCATAATGAGTTAAGAATGATATTGTATCTATGAATGTATTAATAAATGAATAAACTGCAGATTATAATAATAATGATCATTATCTTCTACACAAAACAATGTTTTTGGATTCAGGGGACCTAGAAACTTATAGAAAACTTGAAATTGGGATACCTTACTGTTTTTGGAAAACAGCGCTTTTCTTGCCTATGGTAGGGCAAGAAAAGCAATATTAAATTATCTAAGCGATAATAAATTATTGAACGAGCGTTAGCGAGTTCTCACTTTTGACTTACTGGAGGCCAAAGTCGTTGCCCTCTGTTTGTATGTTCTACAATATCTTTAGAGAGAATCGATCAATCAGCTTCAAATTTTGAACACGTATTTTTCGAACCGTTATTTACAGGTCAAGTTTGTTGGATAACGAAATTGACTCATTCCTTCGTCCTTTTTTAGGATATGAAAATAACATTGTAAGTGCATAAGAAAAAAAATTGTTTTGATCTATCATTTAGTCAGCAGAAGAATTCAATGCTTGTAATTACAACAGTTTTTCCATTAATTCATTTATAACATCAGCTGAGGCTCTTTGAAAGCTATCACACAGACAGTCCTTCATGTGCTGACTTATAATTTCAGCAGGTTAATTTGCAAGATAATTTACAACAACTTTTACATCGACGAACTGATACGGGTTGAGATATCAATATGCGGTTTTTGCCACTCATTTTCTCTTGGAACTCTGTTGAAATCATGACCACATGACCATCTTCTCATTTGAAAAATTGAATTTGAATTGATATGAGGGACAAAATTGATAAAGCGAATGATTAATTTTCCATTTCAAATAGGATCCCCAATAAAACATACAGTAGAAGCTCTCTTAACCGACCTCGGATCAACCGCCTGTCGGATTAACCGACCGTTTCCAGGAATATACAAACTTCCGCTGCTGCTGCGATAACGATCCAAAAATAACTTTCATGTTTCAACAGGTCGAACAATTGACTTGCTATTCCGTAGCAAGTCAAAATTCAGTCAGTTGCTCTCAATGTCATGTGCGGGCAGTTTCTAGTGTGCTAACTGTGTTTGCAAACTTTGATATTTAACAGTTTTTGATACCGTAATTGTTTTTTAATTGTTTATGTAATTGACTTTGTTAGTGTAAAGAACAGTAGTGTAAAATGAGTGATGTTAAACGTAAGAGACTGGTTGTGACGATGGAACAAAAACTAAAAGCAATAGAACGGCTTGATAAAGGGGAATCTGTTAAAAGCATTAGCGATGAACTCGGTGTCGGTGTTACAACGGTCAAGGACTGGAAGCGTAATAAAAAATCCATTCAGGACTACTGCACCCAAATTGAATCCGAGAAAATCTTAACCTCTCGTTGCAATTTAAAGAAACCTACAAACGAGATTGTTGACGATGTATTATGGCTGTGGTTTACTCAAGAGCGGCGGAAAGGTACACCGATTAGTGGGCCAATTTTGAAGGAAAATGCGATGGCGTTACACGCTAAAATTGAAAACTGCGGGACTTTCACGGCGAGTGACGGTTGGCTAGCACGATGGAAGAAACGTCATGGTATCCATTTTCTGAGTATATGCGGTGAAAAACTGTCAGCCGACCCAGGTGCATCTGCAGGAACAGTTTTTAAAAGCTTTTTTTCACGTGTTTGAATGATTTTAACACCTATTACGACTATTTACAATATTATTCGGTTTAACCGACCTTTTTCGTTGTCCGACCGCGGTCCGGTCCCGTAGAGGTCGGTTAAGAGAGCTTCTACTGTACTGTCAAATTATTCATGTGAAATAAATATTTAGCTGTTTCCATAATTTTCACCAATAAAACCTACTGTCAAATTATTCTTGTAAAATAAATATTTAGCTGTTTCCATAATTTTCACCAATTCTGTATAATTCAAAGATGCTGGTTTAAACGATTACAATAGACAATACAACAGTTCATGAGCGATTTCTCCAACCCAGGGTGTCAATAGTTTTAAGTAATCATTGAAAGCATTGAACAATTTAAATAAGAGGAATTATTTAACTGTAGCTCCATGTTATAATGGCAGTGAAGAAATATAGAAGAAATATATATCATATTTCATTCGCCAAGAAAAATATTCTCAATGATTCAATAATACATTTTAATAACTGAGATATAATATTATGTTAATTATATTTCTATATTTTTCAAAAACGATCTGTCAACGTTGCGGAGCTAGAAAAGGATTGCGCTATCTGCTTTGTTGAATAATAGGCATGGATAGCAATTAGTGCTGCTAATCAAATACTACCATCATAACGTGGACCTCACTATAGAACTTGGAAAACCTTGTACTAGAGACCATCATGATTATAACAAAATATTGATTAATCAATTCATATGATGAATTATTTGTAGATATATTATTGAAAGCATCCATAATTTATAATTCATATTGATTCAATGATACACAATGATTACTGAGCATTGGTCAATCTAATATATTATTGAAAGACGAATTATTCAACTAGTGTTACTCATTTCACTTTGATGACAGTTGAACATTGATGGGTGCTTGCAGATTCGACTGGTCGGGCCGTGAGGAGATAGTGGAGTGTCGACAGGCACGCGTGGACGGACGTGCGGTGACGGCTGGTGTGGCAAACGCAGTGTTGATGTGGTGGGATCTGAGCATGAACGCTGAATGTGACATGCGCCTGAGCTGCGCGCCCGCCTGGCTGCAGCCGACAGGCGGAGCCAACTGGCGCGACCACTGGATCCAGGAGATCTACCACCTGCCGCGCAGTCTCGCCGTCGCCCAGAACCAGCCCGTCTCGTTGCTCACCTGTCACGACGAGTACTCGTTCTGGTTCAGCTTTGACTCCACTGACAGGTTAGTATTCTCACCAACAATCTTTCTCTCTCTATTCACTTTACACATGGTGTCCCACCAAATGTACAACAGCCGAAGACCATAGATTCTACATGAAATAAATATGAAAATCTTAGTACCCTTTTTTACTTTCCTTGCCCTACTACCATAGGTAAGGAAAGTATTGCTTTCCAAAAAAAATTAAGGTACCCCAATTTCAAGTTTTCTATACGTTTCAAGGTCCCCTGAGTCCAAAAACATGATTTTTGGGTATTGGTCTGTGTGTGTGTATGTGTGTATGTCTGTGAACACGATAACTCCATTCCTAATTAACCGATTGACTTGAAATTTTAAACTTAAGGTCCTTATACCATGAGGACCCGACAATAAGAAATTCAATAAAATTCAATTCAAGATGGCGGAAAAAATGGCGGATAATCACTAAAAAACCATGTTTTTCACGTTTTTCTCGAAAATGGCTCTAACGATTTTCTTCAAATTTATACCATGGATAGCTATTTATAAGCCCTATCAACTGAAATGAGTCTCATTTCAGGGAAAATTTCAGGAGCTCCGTAATATTATTGAGAAAAATGGCGGATAATGACTGAAAAACCATGTTTTTCACGGTTTTCTCGAAAACGGCTTCAACGATTTTCTTCAAATTTATACCATAGCTAGCTATTCATAAGCCCTATCAACTGGCATGAGTCTCATTTCTGGGAAAATTTCAGGAGCTCCGTAATATTCTTGAGAAAAATGGCGGATAATGACTAAAAAGCCATGTTTTTCACGGTTTTTATGAAAACGGCTCTAACGATTTCTTTCAAATTATACCATGGATAGCTATTTATAAGCCCTATCAACTGACATGAGTCTCATTTCTGTGAAAATTGCAGGAGCTCCGTAATATTCTTGAGAAAAATGACAGTTACTAAAAAACCATGTTTTTCACGATTTTCTCAAAAACGGCTCTAACGATTTTTTTCAAATCCATACCCTGTATAGTTATTTATTAGCTCTATCAACTGACATGAGTCTTTTTCCTGGGGTACTAATGGGGGGTCCACCCAATCCTTGAGAAATGGACTTTGTAACCTCCTTCTCGTGCATGAGGTAGGTAGGAACACGGTTTTTACTTTTTCTTCTTCCATATACCGTGGGTAGGTAGAGCAGTTTATAAAAAGAACACAGTCATAGTCAAGATATTTCATCTGTAGAACATCTGTTTTGACGAATTTCAAAAAAAAACATCGAATTTCACAATATTTACATAAAGGAAAAGTACTCTGAAAACAATTGTATATACACATATACAGTAGTCTGATCGTAGTTGCAAATATGTTGCCGTCAATCGTCATTATGTTTTTCTCCTAAATTATTCTCGTTTGATATTGAGGCTTAGGTTTATTTAGCGAACTATATTGGAAATTTCAAGGTAGGGTTATAAAAAGGGCACTTTGTTCCGTGGATGTTTTTTTTACAAGAGAAATATTTGATCAAAATAAGGGGAAAGGTTTTTAAGCGAAAATAGATGTAAAATTTTAAATAGTTCAATGAGCAAGGAAAGTTGTGTGAGTGTACCACACCAGATTTTTACTTTCCTTGCCCTATTACCATAGGTTAGGAAAGTATTGCTTTCCAAAAAAAATTAAGGTACCCTAATTTCATGTTTTCTATACGTTTCAAGGTCCCCTGAGTCAAAAAAAAAAAATGATTTTTGGGTGTTGGTCTGTGTGTGTGTATGTGTGTGTGTGTGTGTATGTGTGTGTGTGTGTGTGTGTGTGTGTGTGTGTGTGTGTGTGTGTGTGTGTGTGTGTGTGTGTGTGTGTATGTCTGTGAACACGATAACTCCATTCCTAATTAACCGATTGACTTGAAATTTTAAACTTAAGGTCCTTATACCATGAGGATCCGACAATAAGAAATTCAATAAAATTAATCCAAGATGGCGGAAAAAATGGCTGATAATTACTAAAAAAACATGTTTTTCACGTTTTTCTCGAAAACGGCTCTAACGATTTTCTTCAAATTTATAACATGGATAGCTATTTATAAGCCCTATCAACTGACATGAGTCTCATTTCTGGGAAAATTTCAGGAGCTCCGTAATATTCTTGAGAAAAATGGCGGATAATGACTAAAAATCCATGTTTTTCACGGTTTTCTCGAAAACGGCTCTAACGATTTTCTTCAAATTTATAACATGGATAGCTATTTATAAGCCCTATCAACTGACATGAGTCTCATTTCTGGGAAAATTTCAGGAGCTCCGTAATATTCTTGAGAAAAATGGCGGATAATGACTAAAAATCCATGTTTTTCACGATTTTCTCAAAAATAACTTGACCGATTTTTTTCAAATTCATACCTTGTATAGTTATTTATCAGCTCTATCAACTGGCATGAGTCTCCTTTCTGGGAAACCAATGGGGGGTCAACCCCATCCTTGGGAAATGGACTTAGTAACCTCCTTCTCGTGCATGAGATAGGTAGGTAGCGCAGTTCATAAAAAGAACACTTATATGGGCTGAACACTAAAAGGGATAGTCGAGATATTTCATCTGTAGAACAGCTGTTTTGACGACTTTTACGACTGAAAAAATCATCGAATTTCACAATTCACACGAAGAAAAAGTACTCTGAAAACAATTATATATACACATATACAGAAGTCTGATCGTAGTTTCAAATATGAGCAAAGAAAGTTGTGTGAGTGTACCACACCAGATTTTTATAATTGTTTGCTCACATGTGGTAATCCCGTCCTGTCCCCAAACCTATGGATTGGGGTACAGTTAAGATTTAATTCACGAAAACGTCGACAGCCCCAAAAGTAAGCCTTTAATTTGCACTAACCTTGGAACTGGCGAGGAAGTGGACTGTATCTCGTGTGTAGAAGTTACTGCTGACGATATCCTGTCTTTATGCGTAGGCCTATATGATATTGTACATATATCACGAAACGAGACGAGGTAATTGCGTTCAGCTCGAACGCCACGGAACAGGAGAAACGGAACGAAACGATGTTGACTTCTCGAGCACGCTTCTTGAAGTGCTGGGTTGAAAGATAAACGGGGAGGATGAAAGAGGGGTGAGGGAGAGAGGTTATCTTGCCTCTTTGTGAGAGGGGGAAGGGGAGGAAAGCACAAACCAATCAACCCACAATCAAGGCTGCCGATCCTCCGTGAATCCACCAACATGTTTCGGATATGATGCCATTATCAACCTTTTTTAAAATTGTTTCTTTACAACATGTTTCAGCTATGATGCATGTTGTGAGCAAACATATTTCGGCATCATAGCCGAAACATGTTGTGTGCAAACAATTTTAAAAATCTGGAGTGGCGCACTCACACAACTTTCCTTGCCCATATTTGAAACTGCGATCAGACTTCTGTAATTCTATATGTGTATATAAAATTGTTTTCAAAGTACTTTTTCCTCCACCTACTATCAAAAGTCTCATTTTACACCCTGGAATCGAATACTAAAGTACTACTTTTCCTCCCATGGGACTAAAAATAATTCCCAGCGGGAAAAGTGATCACTTTTACTCCCAAGGGAGTAAAAATAAACCCATAAGATTAACATGGGAAGAAGTCCGACAACGCCGCGATTGAAGAATGAGGAATGTGGCAACACTGTCGTGGTCGTTAGAGGAAAAGTAAAAGAGCTCTATTTCGATCTTTGGAATATTTTAGCTCTAGGAAATAAGTAGCTCTATTTCGATTGTTAGGTTATGTTCAACCGTTGGTGGATATGAAAAAGTACACACCTCTAATGACGTTAGAGGTGTGTACTTTTTCATATCCACCAACGGTTGAACATAACCTAACAATCGAAATAGAGCTGAAATAGTGTGAAAGCGTGAAGATGTAGTAAAATTATTCATTGTTATAGGTATTGGTGTAGGTGGAGGAAAAATGTTGTGTGCATCACGGGACTAAAGTACTTATTCTCCCTCAGGGAAATTGTCGCCCTCGGCTACGCCATCGGGCGACAACAGTTTCCCTCAGGGAGAAAAAGTTGCACTTTAGTCCCTAGATGCACAAATAACTATTTCTTCGTGTGAATTGTGAAATTCGATGATTTTTTCAGTCGTAAAAGTCGTCAAAACAGCTGTTCTACAGATGAAATATCTCGACTATCCCTTTTAGTGTTCAGCCCATAAAAGTGTTCTTTTTATGAACAGCGCTACCTACCTACCTCATGCACGAGAAGGAGGTTACTAAGTCCATTTCCCAAGGATGGGATGGACCCCCCATTGGTTTCCCAGAAAGGAGACTCATGCCAGTTGATAGAGCTGATAAATAACTATACAGGGTATGAATTTGAAAAAAATCGGTCAAGTTATTTTTGAGAAAATCGTGAAAAACATGGTTTTTTAGTAATTATCCGCCATTTTTCTCAAGAATATTACGGAGCTCCTGCAATTTTCCCAGAAAAAACTCATGTCATTTGATAGAGCTTATGAATAGCTATCCATGGTATAAATTTGAAGAAAATCGTTAGTGCCGTTTTCGAGAAAACCGTGAAAAACATGGTTTTTTAGTCATTATCCGCCATTTTTCTCAAGAATATTATGAAGCTCCTGCAATTTTTCCCAGAAAAAAATCATGTCATTTGATAGAGCTTATGAATAGCTATCCATGGTATAAATTTGAAGAAAATCGTTAGTGCCGTTTTCGAGAAAACCGTGAAAAACATGGTTTTTTAGTCATTATCCGCCATTTTTCTCAAGAATATTACCGAGCTCATGGAATTTTCCCAGAAATGAGACTCATGAGACTCAAAAACATGGTTTTTTAGTAATTATCCGCCATTTTTTCCGCCATCTTGAATTGGATTTTATTGAATTTCTTATTGTCGGATCCTCATGGTATAAGGACCTTAAGTTTAAAATTTCAAGTCAATCGGTTAATTAGGAATGGAGTTATCGTGTTCACAGACATACACACATACACACACACACACACACACATACACACACACAGACCAACACCCAAAAATCATTTTTTTTTTACTCAGGGGACCTTGAAACGTATAGAAAACATGAAATTAGGGTACCTTAATTTTTTTTGGAAAGCAATACTTTCCTTACCTATGGTAATAGGGCAAGGAAAGTAAAAAAGGGTACTAAGATTTTTATTTGTATTTTTATGATTAAAGAGTAGCCCTTACCGAAAAAAGACAATCTACATGAAATTTTTAACAACAAATGTTAAGTAAAATTCTCTTATATCGACCTCAGTTTCTGAGATATAACTAGAAAACTTACAGTCAAAGGCCCGGTTGTACAAAAGCCGCTTAAATTTTAATCGTGATTAATTTCACGAGAACCAATCAGAGAAGGCTTTCTTGAATATACGGCTTCTCTGAGTGGTTCTCGTGGAATTAATTACGATTAAAATTTAACCGGCATTTGTGCAACCGGTACAATATCTGTCAGTTGGACCATTGATTGATTCTCTATAACAAGGGCCAGATAAACACAATATTTTCCTGTTCTAAGAATAGAATGATAGTTCTCGTCTTTGGGCTTCAAATTATTTTATTAATTTCAATTTTTCAATTTATTAAAAACACACAAAACAAGACAAAACAAAATTACAAAGATTTACGAAACAAATTAAACACAATAAAATGTTACAAATATAAAAAAAATCTATCATTTAATAGAATAGAATAGAATTTTATTAGTCATTCAATATTTACAAAAAATACATCGACTTCGTCAAAATACATCTTTTTTAAATCACTATTATTAATTAGTCAGTCTTGAAAATACAATTAACAAGTAATGTAAAGCATAGATCACAAGTTACTCATTATATCATAAGAGAAATGGTACCCAGTTTATAGAAAAGAAATCATTTACTGTGTACAAACATTCATTAACTAATACATATTTAATCTTATTTTTAAATCGAGTGAATGCTAGTAACTTTAATTTTTCTGGTGTGGAGTTATATTTAATTTTATTGACATGTAGTGCCAGTTTCTCTGAGATTTGGAATGGCTATATTGCGGAATTTTAAGTCTATGTCTATTTCGTGTATTTAAATTATGGTGTTGGTTTGTATCATATTTATCCAATTTTTTTTGTACATGACATAAAATATTAAAAACATACAGTGATGGCAATGTCAGCAATCCAAGTTCTATGAAATGTGGTCTACAATGAGCATTGAAAGGCAAATCACATATGATTCTAATAGCCTTCTTCTGAAGGACAAAGATTGAATTGGCTTTAACACTATTAGCCCAAAGCATAATTCCATATGATAGGAGACTCTGAATGTGTGCGTAATAGATATTCATCAGCACAGGCCTATCAACAGTTACACATAGTCTGCGAAGCATATACAGGCCTTTGGAGAGTTTAACTGACAAAAAATCAATGTGCGCCTCCCATGACAGACATGAATCAATCATAACACCTAGAAACTTGAGTGGTGTAGCATCCTTCTGCTTTCTGAAATTGAAAATTATATCAGAGGTTTTTTCATCATTAAGAGACAGATTATTAGCTGCACACCAGTCCTTTAGAATAAAATAACTATGGTTTCGTTCTCTTTCAAGATCAAACTCGGATGGGCAATTAATTTTTAAGCCAAAGTCATCAGCAAAAAGGTAACCATCCAGACTGTTTCCATCAATATTAATCGGCAAATCATTTATATAGATATTGAAGAAAATAGGGCCTAAAATAGAGCCCTGAGGCACGCCAAACTCTACCAATCTGCCATTTGACAAAACCCCATCCTTGTATACAAACTGATTCCTGTCAGTCAAATATGATAAAACAAGTTGCACTGCGCCTGGTGTAAAGCCATAGAAACCCAGTTTATCTCCCAATATGTGGTGCTGAACAGTGTCGAAAGCTCTTGAAAAATCGCATGACCTCAGACCCACAGAATCACCCGACTCCATGTTGCTTATAACCCCACTAACAACACCAACAATAGGATCATTTGTGCTTCTACCAGCCCTGAAACCAAATTGCTTATGTGTGAATATATTGTTGGGCTCAAAATAAGATGACATCTGTTCATGAATCAAAGTCTCAAAAACCTTGGAGAAAACGGGTACAATAGCAATTGGTTTGAAGTTACTTTTCTCCTTTCTAGAACCCTTTTTATGTGTAGGCAAAACTTTTACATTTTTCAACTTTTCAGGATACATACAACCAGCAATAATACAATCATTAAATAAAAAAGCCAGTACCTCACTTATTTTATCAGCTGCTATTTTCAGAATCGAAGCATTAAGTCCATAAATATCCATACACTTACTATTACTTAAACCTAAAATTGTATGGAAAACTTTTCCCACAGTCACTGGCTTGAAAGAGAAATTCACACTTGGTCTTGTCAAATTACTATAATAAAAAGCTGTATTTTCAACACTAACAGGTATATCTTGGCTCAACTGCGAAATATGTTCAACAAAGAAATTGTTAAAGTCCTCAGAGGTTATATCATCAACTTAAGTTCTATTACTACATTTATTTTTTGTGAAACTATTTACAATTTTCCATATAGCCCTACTCTTATTAATAGAACTACTTATAATTGCATTATGATACAAAATTCTTGTCTTCTTTATTTCAAGCCTGTACAACTTTTTAGATTCTTTTAGAGGGAGAGCAACTCAGGTGTTCTGAAGGTTTTATACAAATGATAAAGGCCATCGCATTTGACCTTTAATGCTTTAAGACTACTATCATACCACTTACTGTTTTGTTTGCAATTATTAGATTTTACAGATTTCAATTGAAAAGAACCATTCACAGCTCTCATGAAAAGTTCGAAAAATTTATTGTATCTATCATTATAATTAAGTGTGGAGTAGACCTCCAGCCAATTTATGGAATTCAGATAACTGACAAATATTCTAGCATTATCATCATTTATTAATCTAAACTTATTATTTGCAGTAGTTTTAACATTCCTATCATTTAAATTAAGCCTTAACAGAATTCCATCATGATCAGAAAAAAAAGTCTGAATGATTTCAGATGACCATAGACTATTATGAATATCAGTTAAAATGTTATCTATATACGATCCATTTGAAACTCCATCAAGACCAGGTCTAGTAATATCCCTTATTGTTACACTCAAACCAAAGCATTCAAACAAGTTCAGTAAGTCGTTTTTGAAACAATCGTGACCTATCAAATTTACATTAAAATCACCGCCAATCACCAGATTGTAACCATTTTTAAACACAACACTTAATACATTATAAAAGCACGTTAAAAATCATTAAAATAATTCACACTTCTATTATAGGGCTTATAATTGACAAAATTATCATTTTATTTCTTATAAGTTCAATTGCGGCAACTTCGCATACCATTTCAATTGACATGTCTCTAATATGATCAAGAGTCCTAAATTCTAGTTGATCATAAACAAAAATTGCTGCCCCACCCCTTGTACGATCTGATCTACAAAAAACAGAGGCAGTTTTAAATCCAGGCATATATGTGAAATCCAAATCAGTATTATCAATCCAATGCTCGGATATCATAAGAATTTTTATATTGTAATTAGTACAAATTAGAGACAAATAGTCAAACTTATTACAAATATCCTGTACATTCCAGGAAAAACAATGAACTTTTTCGTTGTTATAATCATCATACCTAGTTATATTACAGGAACTATTAGCAACAGAATTTGAAATCATAACAATATCAGACCCTCTGTCAATAATATTCGTTTGAGTAGGATTCTTCAATTGTAAATCTACAGCAGATATGCTTGAAGCATCTTTGCCATGTGCTACTAATTTAAATGCTCCACTAATGACGAATTTAGAGCAACAGGAGCGTTGTCAACGTTACTAGAATCGTTAGCAGATCCTAAAGTTTCATCAATTATCAGAGAAGATTGCACATTGCTCTGACTGTCAATAGATTTTCCTGTAGAATGCTTTTCATGACTAAGTGCACGATTAATAATTTTAGGGACAACAAAGTTATTCATGTTTGGTTTTACTCTGTCTCACTCTCCAATTAATGCAGCTATTTTTTTGCTCAAATTCTGTTTTCTTTTTTATTGATATGCAGTCCATGTTTAGTATAGTTGGAAGGATCAAGATACCATATATCTATTAGATGGATATTATTTTTATTACACAATGAACGAATTTCATTGTTAAGTGAATCAATCATTTCATTCTCAACCGAATTGAAACTTAAATCATACCTATACGGTACAGTTGACAGTATTAAATTACAATTCCCTACTAGTTTACTAGATTACTCAACTTACAAATGTAACTTTCAATATCGCTATTTTTGAACCTGTTAGACACACTATTAGTGCCCGCCATAACTATTACCCAATCGTTTACACCCAGATTATGACGTCTACTACAAGAAAGCATTTCATTCGAAATTATTTCAAATGTTGCTCCTGGTGCAACGTATGCCTCACATGTGTAGCCCACCGGCAGTCTCTCCCAAATCAGATCTCTCATTTTTCTCCCCTGACTATCAGCCCACAAATAGACACTACCCCGTGAATTATTCACAATATTTCTTCGAAATGTTCTATTTTTTCCAGTTACTGAGGCATACGATCTATTTGATATTGGTTTGATCTTGGGACCCAAGCGATTTAGTCTTGAAGAATTTTGAGATATTATGTTTTGAAGAGGAAGATTATATTCTTCCAAAGTTTCAATTGAAATTAACATTCTCTTTATTTGATCATTTAAACCTTCAATTTCTAACTTCTGATGTTTAATTTTCTCTTTTAGGGAAAAAGCATTTTCATCAACAGAAAATTTTACAGATGTACTTTCAGTATTGCAAGAAACGTCAACCTGAGATTCTCCACACCTACATTTCACTCTAAAATTATTTAGGCTACTCTCCATGTCAGCAGCACGATCCACAGCTGCCTCCCACTTTATTAAACGTTTGTCGAGAACCTCCCGAAGTTTATGAATCTCCTGCCTTAGATGTGGACAGCACTCCGAAGAGGAGTCCTTCACTTTTAGTTCAGTAGCCGCTGATTTTATCACTCTCAGGCTGTTATCCAATGCAGTCTCCTCCTCCAGTAACGACTCAGGAAGCTTGCCATCTGATTTTGCTGATACATCCAAATGTGGAGTCAAATTTTCTGGTAGACTGTTCATTGAACTTGTAGGAGTTTTACTTGTGATTGACGAATTTAGTGTTCTTACGCTTTGTAATCTAGATGCAGAAGGAGGCGTATCCATGACCATTTTCTCGTGATTATGTGTTCCCATTCTACTCTTAAGAATAACAATTTCAGCGTCCGTCCTTACACTAGCATTGCAATTTCTAGCTAAGCATCTCCAAACAATTTCACCCGAGGATACAGGTCCCGCTTTTCGGTATTTGAACGAGTCAACTAATAGCGCCGGGTTGCCCTTGCTCGTCGTTGTTTTAATCGTACTGAATTTCCCCTCTCCGTACCACAGGGAAGAATTCAGTAGCTTGAGATTTTTATATTATACAGTTCATAATAGAAATTATACTGTACATTCTTCAACTATACTACGAGATAGAAGAAATAAACAATGCCGTTAGTTAAGTTATCAGCCGTTCCACGTGGAAGTGACAGGTGGATAAGATAAGGCGATGCCTTCACCTTCAACTTATCATCAACAGATTAATAGCACAACACGAAAAACAGCGATAGAACAGCTGGCTCATTCCCGCGCAAAAAAGATTCTCCAACAATTGGACACTTGCACAGTTGATATTGAGGTTACCTTAACTTGACAATATCATCAAAACAATAAATAGTTATCAATTTTGAAGACTATACACTCAGTGACTCGCCAGATTCACACCTTTACGTAAAAACTCAACTTGAAACACTTTAGTCATGAAAAACTATTCAAACTTCAAAAAACTACTAGACGACTCTTCTAACAACCAACACAGGCCTGACAACCAACCTGGCCTGCCATTTGCTTGGTGTTAAGTCTTCTAGTTTATACAGTGTCACACGAAAGTTGTAACAGCCGAAGACCATAATTTCTACATGAAATATGCAAAAAAATGTCCAGTAAAGTATTCTTGTATCGACCACAGTTTTCGAGATATAATATATTATAGATTATTCGTTATTTTTGAAAAAAACGTCGATAACTAAGGAAACTATCAGTCAAGATTCAATTCTAAGGATATGGTTGGAAAGACGAAAACATTTCCAATGAGAAATATATAATTTGTTCCTTTGTTTGACTTGATATAGTTCTTAATTTTGTATATACCGTATATTATAAATGCTTTTGGTAAATAAATTTAAAAAATATTATTTTCAATGTACAGTTTAGTGGAGGACTTGCCCCAACCAATGTGCACGTGCAATCTGCATTACGTTTGCTCACGCCAGCGCATGGGCGAACTGAACGATCCCCACAGGAAACTCAAGTACAACGCTGTCTTGAAGAAGAAGGTGAATCCGGACTCTGTTGTGCTGGCGACTGGAGACAGCTCCCTCATGGGTCTCGTGGCTGCCAAACTCGGTGCTCAAATGGTTGGTAATTAGTTTTGCTGATCAATATCAAATTTATCAACTAGTAAGTAGGATTTTCAGGGGGCACAAACGTGATCAGACAAAAATGGATGCTGATGTATGTCAAATAATTAACCGAATATGATAAAATCTGATGAGGAAATTCCTTGACAATCTGAAAGATATCTCATGCTTGTATCTAATGCAATTGTCATGCTTGTATAAGAGTATAAGCATACTTAATTTTAGGTTTAAACTGAGTTCATACGTTATGTTCACTGACTCGATGTGGGAGTGGAACTCTTGAAGCTTGATAATTAAATATTGCTCTTTGATTACCTATTTTGTGTAAGTATCATGAAAAACTGAAAGTTTACCATGTACGTGGCTCAAATAGTGAAATGAAGCTGATTCAGGAGGTTTTTTTAATCAAATTTCAAATCAAATGAAGTTTTATTCAATTATATAGCTTACATAATATATCACAAGTCATTGAATACTGTCTGCTTAAGAATTTATTTGTCACAGTAGTGAAATACAATTAGAACTCAAATGCTTTAAAATAAACTCAAAATACTTATGTAAATTAAGTTAAATTATCTTAATTTATTCCACTCACGCACACACACATACCACGGAGGAATCTTTACCATTATCAAGATAGTGAGAATATAGAATTAAATCGTTGAAATGTTTTGAAACACAATGGTTATTCCGCCGAAGAATTTCGATGATTTTATTTTTTGTGACCTGAATATTTTGTTTTTTTAGGTTTACTGTTACGAGGATAAAAAGTTGGCGGTACCTGTCTATGAAGATCTAATTGAGCATAACAAGCTCTCTGATAAAGTAAAAATGGTGACAACACAGGGTGAATTGGATGAAATAATGGGCAAGGTAATACTCGTTGTAATTTATTATCCAACTAAGAATAAATTCTAACATTATCATTTAATAACTTGACTAATGACTTCAATTATTCAAATTCAATCTTTGAAGTTCAAAATACTTATATCTACCCTATATTTATTTTTTCTTGAACTGATTTCCCTGAACGTTCTCTTCTTCACATGATTCTTTTCTTCATTGCAGCTTCACCCGATCAATTATTCGATATTATTCTGAGTGTGCAACATAATATATTTCCAAGAAGTGTGATGTGACGTCAGAGTACAAATTGTTTAACGAAATGCAGATAAAGGGTGTTTTAGTGAGTCTGGAACGTAACAACCTTCAGTCTGCTAACACAGTCTTCCTACCTGCTAAGACCTTCAGTCTGTCTGGTTGTGGGTCCGATTCCTGTCGATAGGCGTGGACGTTTGATCACAGAATACATACAGAATGGAAAGTATCAATCCAAACAATGCATTTTACATGATGCCAAGACTTGAGTGCATCAAGACCACATCACGTGACTGTGCCATCTTGTTAGAAATTGAAATTACCGCTATCCGGGTCTTTTGAACGGGTCGCGGCAGTGAACGAGAACGTTTGACCCGGATCGGTAAGGTTAGGTGGGCCGTCCACTAGAACCGTTTTCGTTCGAACTAGCATCGGCCGAAAACTACCGAACGCGACCGAACGATCCCCAACAAACAAAGGAATAGATGCTTGTCCATTGCAACAGGTTCATACGGCTGTGCACGGCCGTCTCCGGCCGATCAATTTTTTGATCCGAATTGAATGGAATTTTCCGGCTCTATCCAGTCGAATTAACTAGTCGAGCTGAGACAAAAAAGTATTCCGAACCTAAAATTGTTTCTCAGTCTTGTTTGTTTTGTTTTTGATGTTGTTCTGTTTTATAAAGATGTAACTATGGACAATGAAAAGTTTATAAGTTTGGTTCAAGAGCATGTTCCATTGTGGGATGTGCGAGACAAAAGATATCATCGTCTTGATGTTCAAAGGAATCTGTGGACAAAGATTACTGAACAAATAGGATCTGAAGGTAAAATTTTTGTAATGAATTACAAATTTAGTGGATATTTGTTTATTCAATTTTTAAAATCTCAATACAATCATTGTTTTTGAAAAATGTTGGTGGCTATGATAGTAGTTAATTCAATATTCAATAGTTCAGCCAACTACTGAACTAGACTGACGTAAACGGTTACAATGGACGACCATATTCGGCCGAATTAACGGCCGGCAGATTTGTCAGGATCGGTTGAATAAGGTTCCAGTGGACGGTTATCCTAATCCGAACTTCCCATCTCTACTACTATTAAATGCTGAACTTTCTTTCAAGATGGCGAATTTTGGCGTCAGTATACTAGCCGACTTTCATTTCTGTATTGTATTCTGTGGTTTGAACATATCTCATCAATCATCCACGCACTCATTTCATTGCTCACGTACAGGCAAATAAGGTTATGTTGGCTTCATCCGCGATAAAAAAAATCCTCATACCTCTCCAGGAACTCACTATCGTTGTTAAGTGATAGACATTATTGTCCAAACTCTACCATCACATCAAATAAATGAATTAGAATAGTTTCTGAATAAGTTCAATAAAGTTCATTGAAAGTCTTGAGCTGATTACATGTTAGAATCCTATTTTACTTGCGATATCTCATTGCAGTTGAATCAACTTCATAATTCAGTGATTCTTGCATGCTTTACTCTTTGCTTTAGGTGAATTTGTGCATTAATGAGCCATTCTTCAGAACTTCGAAACTTCCCTGGGAGAATATTCGCTTCCGCACAGAAGGCTCTTGCAGCAATGTGATTCCTTGCTCTGCCTCGATCCAAGGCGTTGTTGTGCAATTTGAACATCTTCACAAAATTAGAGTACCTGTCGATGAAGTAATGGGATTCAAAATGACAGATTACAACGAAATGATTCACGTAAGTTTGATTCTCATTCGATCTAATGCTTTTAGTGTTGTATTGTGTTTCTCATTCATTTAGTTCTATACAAATCTAGTATTGTAACAAAGCTTGTGATAGTATGTAAAGTGGAAGGTAGAGTGGAAAAGTCTATTATCAAACGTTTTAGAAGGAATTTACCTTGTTGTGATATATCAAAATCCAACATTTTCAACAATTATTTTTCAGAATGCTATCCTGAAAGCTGATAATCCAATGGAAGTGCATCCTCTATGGGAGTACAAGACCAAAGCTCTCTCGAAGCCATTCACATTGTTCGAACTGAATATGTGTGACACAGCACCTCAAAAACCAGTCTTCTTTGAAACAAGTTTTGAACTTGAAGTGTGAGTCAATTTTTCGAATATTTCATCTAGATATGACGCTACAAGCTAATGTAACATCAATATATTATTAACATAATATTTAATTATTAATATTATCAATATCATACGACTTGATATTAATTCATTACAAGAATGTGATTCTTCTTAATATTGTGGTTAAATACCTCAAACCTCAAAATAACATTTCTCAAGTAAATACATTACTGGATATAATAGGTCTATAGAAAACAAATAATCGTATAATCACTTTACGTCTCTCGACAGAAATACCCAAACATTAAAATAAAAAACAAATTATGAGAATAATTATAATCCTCAATCGTGTGGACACACGCCTCGGCATTCATTGTACGTCTGCCTGTACGCGTTCCACGCATGCCCCGGCATTCAAAAAGCTTGCCATCTGATTTTGCTGATACATCCAAATGTGGAGTCAAATTTTCTGGTAGACTGTTCATTGAACTTGTAGGAGTTTTACTTGTGATTGACGAATTTAGTGTTCTTACGCTTTGTAATCTAGATGCAAAAGGAGGCGTATCCATGACCATTTTCTCGTGATTATGTGTTCCCATTCTACTCTTAAGAATAACAATTTCAGCGTCCGTCCTTACACTAGCATTGCAATTTCTAGCTAAGCATCTCCAAACAATTTCACCCGAGGATACAGGTCCCGCTTTTCGGTATTTGAACGAGTCAACTAATAGCGCCGGGTTGCCCTTGCTCGTCGTTGTTTTAATCGTACTGAATTTCCCCTCTCCGTACCACAGGGAAGAATTCAGTAGCTTGAGATTTTTATATTATACAGTTCATAATAGAAATTATACTGTACATTCTTCAACTATACTACGAGATAGAAGAAATAAACAATGCCGTTAGTTAAGTTATCAGCCGTTCCACGTGGAAGTGACAGGTGGATAAGATAAGGCGATGCCTTCACCTTCAACTTATCATCAACAGATTAATAGCACAACACGAAAAACAGCGATAGAACAGCTGGCTCATTCCCGCGCAAAAAAGATTCTCCAACAATTGGACACTTGCACAGTTGATATTGAGGTTACCTTAACTTGACAATATCATCAAAACAATAAATAGTTATCAATTTTGAAGACTATACACTCAGTGACTCGCCAGATTCACACCTTTACGTAATAACTCAACTTGAAACACTTTAGTCATGAAAAACTACTTAAACTTCAAAAAAACTAATAGACGACTCTTCTAACAACCAACACAGGCAGATCAGGCTTGACAACCAACCTGGCCTGCCATTTGCTTGGTGTTAAGTCTTCTAGTTTATACAGTGTCACACGAAAGTTGTAACAGCCGAAGACCATAATTTCTACATGAAATTTTCAAAAAAATGTCCAGTAAAGTTTTCTTGTATCGACCACAGTTTTCGAGTTATAATATAATATAATATCTATAATATATTATAAATTATTCGCTATTTTTGAAAAAACGTCGATAACTAAGGAAACTATCAGTCAAGATTCAATTCTAAGGATATGGTAGGAAAGACGAAAACATTTCCAATGAGAAATATATAATCTGTTCCTTTGTTTGACTTGATATAGTTCTTAATTTTGTATATACCGTATATTATAAATGCTTTTGGTAAATAAATTTAAAAAATATTATTTTCAATGTACAGTTTAGTGGAGGACTTGCCCCAACCAATGTGCACGTGCAATCTGCATTACGTTTGCTCACGCCAGCGCATGGGCGAACTGAACGATCCCCACAGGAAACTCAAGTACAACGCTGTCTTGAAGAAGAAGGTGAATCCGGACTCTGTTGTGCTGGCGACTGGAGACAGCTCCCTCATGGGTCTCGTGGCTGCCAAACTCGGTGCTCAAATGGTTGGTAATTAGTTTTGCTGATCAATATCAAATTTATCAACTAGTAAGTAGGATTTTCAGGGGACATACGCATGATCAGGCAAAAATGGATGCTGATGTATGTCAAATAATTAACCGAATATGATAAAATCTGATGAGGAATTCCTTGACAATCTGAAAGATATCTCATGCTTGTATCTAATGCAATTGTCATGCTTGTATAAGAGTATAAGCATACTTAATTTTAGGTTTAAACTGAGTTCATACGTTATGTTCACTGACTCGATGTGGGAGTGGAACTCTTGAAGCTTGATAATTAAATATTGCTCTTTGATTACCTATTTTGTGTAAGTATCATGAAAAACTGAAAGTTTACCATGTACGTGGCTCAAATAGTGAAATGAAGCTGATTCAGGAGGTTTTTTTAATCAAATTTCAAATCAAATGAAGTTTTATTCAATTATATAGCTTACATAATATATCACAAGTCATTGAATACTGTCTGCTTAAGAATTTATTTGTCACAGTAGTGAAATACAATTAGAACTCAAATGCTTTAAAATAAACTCAAAATACTTATGTAAATTAAGTTAAATTATCTTAATTTATTCCACTCACGCACACACACATACCACGGAGGAATCTTTACCATTATCAAGATAGTGAGAATATAGAATTAAATCGTTGAAGTTCAAAATACTTATATCTACCCTATATTTATTTTTTCTTGAACTGATTTCCCTGAACGTTCTCTTCTTCACATGATTCTTTTCTTCATTGCAGCTTCACCCGATCAATTATTCGATATTATTCTGAGTGTGCAACATAATATATTTCCAAGAAGTGTGATGTGACGTCAGAGTACAAATTGTTTAACGAAATGCAGATAAAGGGTGTTTTAGTGAGTCTGGAACGTAACAACCTTCAGTCTGCTAACACAGTCTTCCTACCTGCTAAGACCTTCAGTCTGTCTGGTTGTGGGTCCGATTCCTGTCGATAGGCGTGGACGTTTGATCACAGAATACATACAGAATGGAAAGTATCAATCCAAACAATGCATTTTACATGATGCCAAGACTTGAGTGCATCAAGACCACATCACGTGACTGTGCCATCTTGTTAGAAATTGAAATTACCGCTATCCGGGTCTTTTGAACGGGTCGCGGCAGTGAACGAGAACGTTTGACCCGGATCGGTAAGGTTAGGTGGGCCGTCCACTAGAACCGTTTTCGTTCGAACTAGCATCGGCCGAAAACTACCGAACGCGACCGAACGATCCCCAACAAACAAAGGAATAGATGCTTGTCCATTGCAACAGGTTCATACGGCTGTGCACGGCCGTCTCCGGCCGATCAATTTTTTGATCCGAATTGAATGGAATTTTCCGGCTCTATCCAGTCGAATTAACTAGTCGAGCTGAGACAAAAAAGTATTCCGAACCTAAAATTGTTTCTCAGTCTTGTTTGTTTTGTTTTTGATGTTGTTCTGTTTTATAAAGATGTAACTATGGACAATGAAAAGTTTATAAGTTTGGTTCAAGAGCATGTTCCATTGTGGGATGTGCGAGACAAAAGATATCATCGTCTTGATGTTCAAAGGAATCTGTGGACAAAGATTACTGAACAAATAGGATCTGAAGGTAAAATTTTTGTAATGAATTACAAATTTAGTGGATATTTGTTTATTCAATTTTTAAAATCTCAATACAATCATTGTTTTTGAAAAATGTTGGTGGCTATGATAGTAGTTAATTCAATATTCAATAGTTCAGCCAACTACTGAACTAGACTGACGTAAACGGTTACAATGGACGACCATATTCGGCCGAATTAACGGCCGGCAGATTTGTCAGGATCGGTTGAATAAGGTTCCAGTGGACGGTTATCCTAATCCGAACTTCCCATCTCTACTACTATTAAATGCTGAACTTTCTTTCAAGATGGCGAATTTTGGCGTCAGTATACTAGCCGACTTTCATTTCTGTATTGTATTCTGTGGTTTGAACATATCTCATCAATCATCCACGCACTCATTTCATTGCTCACGTACAGGCAAATAAGGTTATGTTGGCTTCATCCGCGATAAAAAAATCCTCATACCTCTCCAGGAACTCACTATCGTTGTTAAGTGATAGACATTATTGTCCAAACTCTACCATCACATCAAATAAATGAATTAGAATAGTTTCTGAATAAGTTCAATAAAGTTCATTGAAAGTCTTGAGCTGATTACATGTTAGAATCCTATTTTACTTGCGATATCTCATTGCAGTTGAATCAACTTCATAATTCAGTGATTCTTGCATGCTTTACTCTTTGCTTTAGGTGAATTTGTGCATTAATGAGCCATTCTTCAGAACTTCGAAACTTCCCTGGGAGAATATTCGCTTCCGCACAGAAGGCTCTTGCAGCAATGTGATTCCTTGCTCTGCCTCGATCCAAGGCGTTGTTGTGCAATTTGAACATCTTCACAAAATTAGAGTACCTGTCGATGAAGTAATGGGATTCAAAATGACAGATTACAACGAAATGATTCACGTAAGTTTGATTCTCATTCGATCTAATGCTTTTAGTGTTGTATTGTGTTTCTCATTCATTTAGTTCTATACAAATCTAGTATTGTAACAAAGCTTGCGATAGTATGTAAAGTGGAAGGTAGAGTGGAAAAGTCTATTATCAAAGTTTTAGAAGGAATTTACCTTGTTGTGATATATCAAAATTCAACATTTTCAACAATTATTTTTCAGAATGCTATCCTGAAAGCTGATAATCCAATGGAAGTGCATCCTCTATGGGAGTACAAGACCAAAGCTCTCTCGAAGCCATTCACATTGTTCGAACTGAATATGTGTGACACAGCACCTCAAAAACCAGTCTTCTTTGAAACAAGTTTTGAACTTGAAGTGTGAGTCAATTTTTCGAATATTTCATCTAGATATGACGCTACAAGCTAATGTAACATCAATATATTATTAACATAATATTTAATTATTAATATTATCAATATCATACGACTTGATATTAATTCATTACAAGAATGTGATTCTTCTTAATATTGTGGTTAAATACCTCAAACCTCAAAATAACATTTCTCAAGTAAATACATTACTGGATATAATAGGTCTATAGAAAACAAATAATCGTATAATCACTTTACGTCTCTCGACAGAAATACCCCAACATTAAAATAAAAAAACAAATTATGAGAATAATTATAATCCTCAATCGTGTGGACACACGCCTCGGCATTCATTGTACGTCTGCCTGTACGCGTTCCACGCATGCCCCGGCATTCAAAAAGCTATCCGATTTGCAGACGACAGGAAGACATGGTAGATGTAAATTTTCCACATCATGACAACCATGGCGTCATGGAAGAAATTTACAAATTGCAGCTGCATAATTCTATTTTAATAGCTAGTATAATGAAATCGAAAATAAAACGTAACAAACGAAGTTGGTGGGTTTAAAGATTATACAAGATAGATTCAAGTATGGAAATAAATTGCTACGACATCAGATATGAGATTGACGATCCCAACTTTATTAGGATATTAAAACATGATTTTGATAATTCACTGAATCTAATTCAACCAGTAAATGATACCATAATGAGGGGAAGCAATCACTTCACAAGAGCGATTGGCCCTAACTTTGAGATTCTTGGCATCGGTTGATTCATTTGTTAGTTTAAAATATATATTCCGAATTTCAAAAATTATTCCGAATTTCCGAATGAGGGGAAAATTCTGCGCCACAGAATTGACAGTAACTACTGAATGATTGCCCATTTTCAACTATCTCTGCTCATAAACAATGATAAAACAAGATAAAGTATTTTCTAAACGATTAGCCCTATAAGGAATACTAAAAGTTTGTATAAATCTCACTATAGCCTAGCTATCTAAAACCCATAATAGCGTATTAAAAATTACAAATTTAATTACCAACTCTGATCGATATCATAAAACAAACAAGTTACAGTGAATTCAAGCTTCAATAAAATATGTGTTCTATACTTTTTTGTAGGAACCCAATAGGAAAACTATTTCTACTTGAATCTTAAAGTTCTAAATTTGTTGATTTTGGTACAAATATACTTCACGCATGTTTCCATTTAAATATTTGAGACTTCAAATATCCCCAAAAAATTACAAAAAATCCTTCAATCTATAATTTGTTGTTATTGGATCACAATTTGATTTGTCATTCATTAACTTTCCAAGAACAATAATTTGCGTCAATAATAAAGCGTCCACACGTGCAAACAAGGCTCGCCCGAGGCTTGCCTTTGAGCACGACAAAATACCGACAGCTTTCTGGTTCGCCCACACGCCTCGGCGAACAGCTTGTAAGTGTGAAAACGGCCATTCGCGTAGAAATTTGGGTCACAATGTTTTCCTACAGCCTACTGGTCTTCTCCCATCGATCGCGTCTTGATTTAATCGCTCTTTTGGGTGTCATTCCTAAGTGCGATATCTCAAACATGCGAGTATTTCAACTTACCTTCACTTGTGTTCAGTATTAAAATTATCATTACATTTCGAATAATATTAATATATTGATATTCATAAGCCAAAACTTAACCCCCCCCCCTAACCTTTCCTTTAAAACCTAATTGAACATAATATCTTAGTCTATGTTATACCAGACAAATTGAAATTTCACAGTATTGAGGCACTCCCTTCTGGGCGAGCTGCTACAATATCTACGTAAATATTATACTGAAGAACTCTTTACATTTTTGAGGAATTTTTCTTCAACCCTGTTCCAATTAATGAACAAAATCGATCATTCTAATTTGGTATTTTTTCTTTGTTTCATTCTTCTAGCGAAGATTTGCAATCATCATTGCAATCTGAACTTTACAGAGTGAGAGGGACAATCTGTTGAGTTCTCTTTTTCTCCTTAACAATATAAAATAAGGGCTATGATGGTTTCATTCGACCTGCTGATTTTTTCTCATCGATCTTTCTTGAATATCGTTTTCGATCACTCCTTTTCAGCTTTATTTCATTTTTATGCATGTTGTCTGCATGTTATTGACCGAGCGAAGTGAGGTTCAAGAATCAAGTCGACGGTTTGGCATTTCTCTTAATGTTTAAATGTTTTAATGTTGCGCATTTACGGCGAAACGCGGTAATAGATTTTCATGAAATTTGACAGGTATGTTCCTTTTTTAATTGCGCGTCGACGTTTATACACGGTTTTTGGAAATTTTGCATTTCAAGGATAATATAAAAGGAGAAAGGAGCCTCCTTCATACGCCAATATTAGAGTAAAATCAGACCATAGAATTATTCATCATAAATCAGCTGACAAGTGATTACACAGATGTGAGGAGAAGCCAGTCTATTGCTGTATTTCCATAAGGTCTATAGTTTCAATCAGGTACTTGTGGATGAGAATACTGCGTGAGGTCTACTGTTCACAGTACTACTAGTTAACGTTATACCAATTTCACTTACAATTTTTTTATTAATCTGAACATACTGTGTATTGTTTTGAAGGGCGGGCCGCATAGATGGTGTTGTGTTGTGGGTGGACTACATGCTGGATGAGGTGACTCGGATCAGCGAAGGTGGCACGCGACTCATCTGGCCGGGAGAGTCGGTGGCCTGGGACATCCACGGCCGGCAGGCGGTCTGCTTCAGTCGGCACCGCCGCACCCTCAACGCCAAGAAAGGCGGCACTGTCAACCTCAAATCCACCTACCTCTCCAACTATCTCAACCTGTTCTTCAGTTACACCGGTAGGTTGCGGTTGGGGTACATAACTTAATAGATCTCATTTCTGACTTGCAAAAAGTGAATTTATATTTTTTAATTACTCGAATTTGAATACTAATGCCCCGGTTTCTAGGACACTCATTAAATTGTTCATTGTTTATGGACCTTGAAAGTTAATGCTCCATTTAACTTCATTATGGAGTGTATGACGATTTTAATGCCCAACTTGACAGTAAATATTTATTTCGCCAAAATACAAAATCACTAGAAATATTTCCAAATTAATAATACAATTTGTTTCGTATTGAAATTGTCATAAATTATCCTAGTTAGTTGCATGATTGCATCAGTTGTAGAATTTCCTTGTTGGAAGCCAAATTGATTTTTCTCAATAAAGTTATTATCATTCAGGTAATTTAAGATTCTTTTTTATAATTTTCTCCATAATTTTAGAAAAACTATTCAAGATACTTATCTTCTTCTTCCTCCTTGCCTTTTCCCATTATTTGGGGTCGGCTCTCCTCGATCTAAGTCTCCAGTTGGAACGATCCTGGGTCGTCTGATTTGTCAGGTCCAACTGCTTCATATTTTTATGAACTAAACCTAGCCATGTGAGACGGGGTCTGCCTCTGCCCCTCGGCTGTGTCTCCATATCAAGTACTTTCCTTGTCATATGATTGGGTGAACGTCTATTTACATGTCCATACCAGCGTAATCTTCCTTCCATTATCTTCTCATAGACCGGTGCCACCCGGAAACTGCCCCGAACATGCGTGTTTCGAATATGGTCCAGTCTAGTCACGCCCCCTGCCCATCTTAGCATTTTCATTTCAGCAGAATGGAGTTTCTCTTCCTGCTATTTTTTCAGGGGCCAACACTCATTACCATATAGCATTGCTGGTCGCACTGCAGCTTTATACACTTTTCCCTTGATGGGCACAGGCATTCTTTCGTCGCAAAGTACCCCCGTTAGCTCTCTCCATTTCATCCATCCAGTGTTTATACGGCTTGAGATGTCCGCATCTATGCTTCCATCATGGCTGATTATGGAGCCTAAATATTTGCATTGACTAACTACTGGGAGTGGAGTACCTTGCAAGTGTATGTGTGCCTGTGCCTGATCATCATTGTCTCCAAAGCTGCAGTGCCTATAGACCGTCTTCTCTCTGCTAATTCTTAGGCCAGCTGCTTCCAGGCTGGCACGCCACAAATCAAGAGTCTGTTGCAATTCTTCTGGCGTTTTTCTTATGAGAACAATGTCATCCGCATACAAAATGTCCCAAGGTGCTGGATGCTGAATTTTTTTAGTGAGGTAGTCCATGACAAGATTGAAGAGGAGTGGGCTGAACCCTGATGAACCCCAACCTCTACACTGAACTCCTCCCCAATTCCAGCGGGGCTCCTGACCTTTGTCTTAGCTCCATGGTACATATCTTTTACCACATGTACGTAGTACTCTGGGACTCCTTGTGCTCTCATTGCTTGCCAGATTAGCTCTCTTGGCACTCTATCGAATGCTTTCTCTAGGTCAATAAAAACTAAATGCAAGTCTGCTTTATTTTCTTTGTGTTTTTCTATTAGGATTCTAACAGAGTGCATTGCATCAGTAGTAGACCTACCACTATCAAAGCCGCACTGATTCTCTGTCACAGATGTAACTCCAAGCAGGCGTCTGTTTATCACTCTTTTCCAAATTTTAAATGTAAGAGAGAGGAGTTTAACTGCTCTGAAGTTCTTACATTCAAGATACTTATCGGTCGATAATTTTCTGGTTTGGTTTTATCACCTGATTTATGCAATGCAATTTTACCTTTGCAGATTTAAAAGCCCTTTGGGAAATAGCCCTCCGTAAAACATTTATTAATAATATGTTCCAATGGGCGTACGATATAATCTCTTATTAGTTCAAGACAAAATGGACTGATTTTATCCAAACTTGGAGATGCATTTTTTTCAATTCAATAACTTCATAAATTTCTGTCACATTAGTTGTATTTAGAAACAAGCTATTTACTGGAGGTGTGTTCACTCAGGAAATCTGGTATCATTGTATGCTGAGCAGAGTTTAACAATTTCTTTGCATGAACTGGTAACAAAGTCTGACATACACTCATCACTCATCAGTTTTTGATTTGTTTCGCAATATATGGTTGATACTGAAATGTGCAACAAGATCAATGTTTTTTGCCATTCAAAAATATTAAATCACTCAAGTTGCCCTGTTTAAAAATAGTTTGTTGTTTGTTAATTTCTTACTATTTAACTATTACCATTTAAATACTATTAAAAATGTATGCCTTCCTCCTATTTTTTTCAGATCCTGATGGTGGAGATCCAGTTGTTCTTTGTTCATTTTGAAAGCACCAATTTCCAGAAGAATTCATCCGTCTCTCAACCTGACTTTGTTAAGAATTCAAAACACCAGAATACATTTATTATCAAAAAATTGGTGTTCGCGTGTAAATATTTTAATTTGCATGAAACTTTTAATAAAAAAAGTTGAACAATTCACAAATGACTATTCGTGTATTATAGAACCGACCAGTCCCTCATGCCTAAAGCTGCGTTTACACAAAAGTTATCAACAAAATGTTAACTTAATCCTTATAGATTCTATTAGATTGAATATAACTTATCATACACATGATGAACATAATAATTATGTGTTTGTCAAGTTCAGTTTAATCTAATAGAATCTATGAGGATTAAGCTATCAACATTTTCCTAATAACTTTGGAGTAAACCCAGCTTATGGGTGTGTACAAACAGAGAGCGGACATGCTTTAATTATGAACAAATTATCTAATCAAATACTAGCGTTCTTGTTGGATTTCGTACTGTAATCGAAGAAAATCAAGATACTATCGAATAAGAATATGTACCTTATTTAAAAATAAATAATCTGTATCTTCAGTATAAATTTGATAAAAATAATATATTAATAATTAACTTCAGCTTCCAAGAACGTTGAACTCGTAACACCTAACCGATCTCTGTTTTGCACTCACCCTAAAATCACTAGATAATATCGGGTCGCAGCCAACCTGTCTCCCTGACAACTAAGCTCCTCGCAATTTTGATTACAGGCGTCAGCAAATCCCCTGGCAAAATATACCATTGCCGTCAACTAGTCTCCCAGACAGCTAATCCCCTACTGGAACGAAGGTTCCAGGCTCCTCACACGCTCACGACAACCAAGCTCCCCGTCCAGCTGATCCCCTGCTGGATATGATCGTACCCGACAACCAACCTCCTCGCACAATAACGACAAACAAGCTTCCCGACAGCCGATCCCCTATTGAGCATTGAAACCAGCTTGAAGCGGGCGGGAGAGTAGTACAATCACAGACACTGTGATTATTAGAAGAAAATCTTGTTAATGTTATCACTTCTATCACTACAAACATTAAACTCTTTTGCAGAAAATTTTCAATAATGCTGCTTTGCACCAAGCGAGATCAATTCTGATCCATGATTAGCTCTGTGATTTATCACGTGCCTTCGACTGTGTCTCGCACAATATTCTATTGGGAAAGCTGGAGAAGTATGGCCTTGGAGTCGGTGCTGTCAGACTGATGAAATCATACCTGAGTGATAGGTTGCAGGTTGTGGACTGGAATGGTGAACTATCAAGTCCTGCACCCTTGAAACATGGAGTCCCACAGGGATCAGTTTTGGGACCTTTGCTCTTTCTCATCTCAATAAATGATATATATTATTCAGTAGATGGTGGTGTTCTGTTATTCGCAGATGACACATCACTATTTGCGGATCATAAGAGCGTAGATTCTGCCAGGCTTGCTGTGAGGGAGCTGTATCATAGTGCGTCTCAATGGTTTGATCTAAATAAGCTGGCTCTTAACAGTGACAAGACTCAGGAGCTATCATTCAGCCTCAATTCTGGGATTGCCACGGGTACTGTGAAGCTCTTGGGGTTTTCCCTGGATAGTAGGTTGACCTGGGAGGCTCACATCAGCCAGCTCTGCAAAAGGCTAAGTAGGGTCATTTTTCTGCTTAGAAGGCTTGTATCATGTGTGCCTGACGGTTTTGTGCGTCAAGCTTACTTTGCTTTTTTCCAGAGCCATATTGCATATGGTACAAGGCTGTGGGGGCACGCTGCGAGTGTGAATAGGGTGCTATTAATGCAAAAAAGAGCCATTAGAATTGTGATGAGAGCTGGTTGGATTAATCACTGCAAACCATTGTTTGTACATTTACGAGTGATGACAGTTTACAGCCTGTACATATACGAGTGCTTGGTTTCGGTTAGAGAGAATATTCATTTGTACACCAGGGCCAATCAGATCCACAGTCACGCTACACGGGGAAATGGAAACCTGGTCCTGCCCGGGGTGAGATTGGAAAGATCCAGGAAAAGTTTTCCCATATCTGGCATCAGATTTTTCAATAGGCTACCTGATGAAGTAAGAGAGCTGCCTCTGGTGAGCTTTAAGAAGCGGGTCAAGTCATGGCTGGTCGCCAACCCGTTCTATTCCATTCATGAGTTTGACGAGTCTGACCCAAGCACTATGTAAATTGACTGTGTAAAGCACCAAGTAAATTGCCGACTGTGATAATAGAGTTTCTATGGTTTTAGTTTGTTCACGATTTATTGTAAAAGTAGGTATAGATTAAAATTAGAATAGGCTGTATAGACTGTGATAGAATTGAAGTTTAGTAATTGTTTATTGATATTTCTGTATTATTATTTATTATTTTCTTGTGAGAAACCGAATAGCTTTGAAGCCTGCTCTTGCACTGCATGTTGTGTATTATCTTTATTTATGTATTGCTATTGTAATTCTGTTAGAAATTTTATTGTAATGACATGGCCTAGTGTACTGTATGTATTTTCTGGCTGTAATAAAATCATTGAATCATACCATTGCCGTCAACTAGTCTCCCAGACAGCTAATCCCCTACTGGAACGAAGGTTCCAGGCTCCTCACACGCTCACGACAACCAAGCTCCCCGTCCAGCTGATCCCCTGCTGGATATGATCGTACCCGACAACCAACCTCCTCGCACAATAACGACAAACAAGCTTCCCGACAGCCGATCCCCTATTGAGCATTGAAACCAGCTTGAAGCGGGCGGGAGAGTAGTACAATCACAGACACTGTGATTATTAGAAGAAAATCTTGTTAATGTTATCACTTCTATCACTACAAACATTAAACTCTTTTGCAGAAAATTTTCAATAATGCTGCTTTGCACCAAGCGAGATCAATTCTGATCCATGATTAGCTCAACGACAAGTGGTTATGGTCAATTATTGATCCAGTATATTTTGAACCTTGTTGCTTCCAAGTAAATATTTTCATCAGCTAACACTGTAATCAAGAAAAATTATAAATAATCAGAAATAAAATAATAAAAATGGATAAATTTCAAAACAGACAGTGTGTTGGAAAATGGATAGTTTATTTACAAGTTGAAAAATCGTACCTATATACACACATAATATAAATTATACCTCTATGTTAACATGGGCCAGATGAACTCAATATTTCCCTCTCTAAGAATCAAATGAAGGTTCTCATATTTGAACTTCGAATTATTGGCTTGATGTTAACAAGTCTCTTAGTTTATATTATATAGTAAAGAATATTTATCCTAATTTTTAGAAAGTCAGTTAACTAACATGGGTGAAGAAAAAATGTAAAATTTTCAAACACTTGTAACTGTAAAAAGTTATAATTAATTTTTTGTATGAAATCAATAGGTACATTAGCTCTAGGGTCACTTGGTTGCAAACCACTAGATGTCAATAAAAATATGTACCTATAATTTAAACTTATTGAATGTATGTATTTATCTACTTCATGTAGCCTACCATTAATTTATGTTATGTACAAAGTCAAAACAAAGAATTATTCGGCTTCTTCATCAAGAAGGTGATTTAATTGAATTTGATTGTGTGAACTTTCGGTTTTAGCTTTATGGTTACTCTTATTTTTCTTAACAGGCTTTTTGCCGACAACATATTCTGGCATTACCAATTTGCTGCCCCGGAAGTGAGTTGTGTCATTTTCTGTGACGGTGACACTGCTTGAAGTTTCGACAACAGTTTTGGAGATACTATTCCTACTCTTAGGTGGCCGTTTAAAAACGATTTTATCTTCAGACTTATCTTCCATTTCGACATTCCTCCTGGATTCCATTTCTTGGAGAAACGACATGGCGGCTGCAGTATTGCTCCTTTCTGACATATCATCCTCGGAAACATCATTCAACGAATATTTTGTCCATTTGTGTGGATTACGTCTGAAGTCAGGAAGGTTGTGGTTACGTCTGACAGGAGAAGGAAGATCAGGTCTCTTGAAAATACTTTCTTGGCCTCTCAAATGTTTTGTTTCAGCTCGTTTACGCTTTTTAGATGATATATCTGGTTGATTATCTATTTCCATCACTAGATTATGAGTATTAGTATTATCAACTCCATTCTTACTGATGACTGCATCTAGTTGGTCAAAGACGGTTTTCTGGCGATTTGTAAATTCTTGATCACCACTTTCAATCAAATAATTATTCCCTTCAAGCCGTAACATTATTATTAAAATTAAATGTTTATAAAGTCCAATTTTGATTAAACAAATTAGGTTATGTTTACAAGTTCCAGTACTATTGTGTTCACTCACTTAGCCTCTGCACTGTCTTCAACCAATAAATGGCCGCAATTTATGTACTGTGTATATAAGTTGTGAAAAATTATAATACTATTCTTTTTAAGAATATAATAATCCAGTATAAAGAAAGTTGAATTATTATTTTCAAGACAAGTCAAACATAACATAAAACGATCAATGAACAATGATATGTCGATATCGATAACTGTATTATGTCGATAATTCAAATTGAAATGATAGTAGTCGATCTAAGGAAAACTATTTGCTTTTCTAAAATTTTGCTAGAAATTTCCTTTCCGAGATATACGGTACTTAAATTCAAAAGCTTGTTGACCTTTATAACTTTCAAGCTGGAAAGTTAATAATTGTTATAGGGTGAGTTTGCATTAGCAAATAATAGAGTTTAAAGCATCTAATTTTGATCAATCCTTATTACTCTTAAAGTACATGTTTCAAACAACCGATGACCGGATAATCCTTATTCAAGCAATTTATCTTATCAAAGTGTGCATCCAAAAATCTTCACTTAGAAGCAATCTATCAAAAAACGGAAACATTTCAGAAATCTTCCAATTGTAAAATAAATTGAAAAAACTACATAACTTGATCTTCCATCACAATAAGGTCAATTACTAATTTTTAATTATTATTTTTTCAGTGTTGAAATTTCGAAATTTATTGTGTGTTCGATTTTTAAAATATCGATGTTAATAACATCGATTTTTTTAACCTAGTGAACATTTTGAAATTAAACAGCTGTTTCATTTCTTGACTTCTTGTTGACTGCTGTCGTAATATTCTCTTGCTTGTTCTTTTTGTAAAGATTTATATAGTATTTATTTACAATTTGCAAATTGAATAAAAATATTGCATCAAATTAAACAATTTTGCCAATTATGGCAGAAACTAGTTCAGACGATAGCTCTGCACCTGTAGAATTTCAATTGTCATCATCTTTAGACGACAACAGTAAAATAAGTTATCCAGTGGAGTGTCCACTTTGTAGTAAATATAGAAAATTGTTCTACTGTAAATTGTGTATTCGAAATGGTGACTTCTTCAATTCATCTTCAATACGAGCTGAAAGGTAAAAATATTTTCTTTTTTATACAATCTTTTAAATTGAAAAAATCAGTTCATAAGAAAAACTAATTCGACTATTTATGCACCCGTTTAGTATAGTCTACCGTAATCTTAGTTAGGTACAAATTTTTTTGCATTATGAAGCTGCTGACTTATAAGCTTCATTAAAAAATAGACGTGATGATGCTAACAAGACAACTAATAGTATTTTTTAACCAATAAGTTAATTTACTGACATCAATATGTTGTGTGTTAACTTATTGGTTTATTTAACATTAACAACATAATATTTTTTTACTTGAGAGCCAGAGCTCTTTAGTAATACTAGGGCTATACGAGCCGCAGGTCACAAAATACTGCAATGCTACCTATAAGTATCTTAATTGAGAAGATCAACTTGAGGTCAAAAAGGCCCATTTCTAACTTTTGACAGATTAGCGGAAAGTTAATAAATATTTATTTGCTCTAACGTGCTTAAAAATTGTTGAATATTACATACTGTACTGTTGAATTCAACTTGGAATACCATGTAACAACTATGAATTTTTTCTTGTCTCTGTTATCAAGAAGTAAGTATGCTGCTGATTTCATCTTATGTTTTAAAATGTAGATAGAGCATTTTATTGCTACTACTTCTGAGTTCTTCAGAGACAATACATTTGTAAAAATGTAGGATTAATATATTATTACATTATAATATAGAAGAATATGGTTATGAATCAATATCAAAGCTCTTATGTCCTATATTATATCATGTACTTTCCTCTATATTTAAGTCACTTATATTGTAGGCCTATGTCTAGATTCAGACTATTTCACAATTAAAAAAAAAAACATTAGTTCACAATTAAATAAATAAAAAATTTAAGTCAAATAGATCAATTGTAAATACTAATAACAGGATATAAGGAAAAGAAAGAAAGCATTTTATGTCACTTAACTTAGTTCCCTTTAAGACACAGTTTGTCAAGACAAAGCAACACAATCTCGAATATAATTAAATAACCTTAGCCAACTCATAAAACTCTTCCAAATTATACAAGGAGTTATCTACCAAGAATCCTCTGAACAGAAGTGAAGCTGTTTGGGTTCACTCTAAATACCAGACTTAGTTGGAGTAGTCACATCAACAATGTCTGCTTGAATCTCTTCAGGATAATAATTGTTCTCAGACGACTTAGATCTTAGAACCGATGGATGTATATGTTGTTAATTATTATGGTGTTCAGTTGTGCGGACATGGACTTTGCTTTAGAGAGGTACTACTCCTGCAGAAAATGCATTATCTTGAGGACAACTAAAATACCATCTGAGTAATGCTTTTACAGACAACACTATCTTACAAAAAGTTGAAAATAATCTTATTTTTAAAGGTTTTATATGTTTGACTAAGTTAAAAAAAACTTGCATTAGTGTCAGCATCAGCTCGTTGTTGGTAAACCACTGCTTGGCCTCTTCAAGAAGCTGCAACTGCTGCTAAGATTTCAGACAGATCTAGAATCTCAGAGAACCTTGGTCGTCAATCATTACCAGAAAAGAAGAGGATCTATCACTGAACCTTTAGGAACTCCATGGTGAACTTGCAGTCAAGCAATATGAATATTTACTTACCGGAATCCATGCTGAGCATCTGTGAATAATTTACTTCTCTCAAATGTAGTGCACCAGTTTTTTCCATGAATGCTTCAAATATCTTAGCCCGTGCTGGAGTTATGGAAATTTTTGGGATAGGTTGGAATGTTATTTAGGTAGCTTATAACAGGTCAAGGGAGTATGATTGTGAATGTGTTCTTGAATTGTTCTATTTTCTTGTTCTTGTAAAGAGGTCTACATTCCGCTTTGAGGAACTCGTTTTGATCGTAATAAAATTATTTAGATGGTAATGCGGGATCTCCTAGTGCTACCTTTACGTTATCCTGGTACAACACTCAAACAGTTCCTACATTAGTTTAGGTCGTTATGTCAAATACAGTATCTCCAAAAATGAAGAAATCTGTAATATCCAAAAGAAGCATCCTACAATAATAATTCTACGAAGAAGAAGAATTAAACAAGGAATTTGTCCAACTCCAATTCGAGCTCTCAAGGAAGAATTCCAATTCAAGGAAGTTATTTTTAAATAACTAGTTGTTTCAGCAAAATTAAAAAAAATGGAAATATATTCAAAGGTTTAACTATAAGCTATATATATATATAGCTTAACTCAAATTACTCAATTTAAAACATACTTTTCAAATTTCAACAGTTTTATATTGACGTAAAAATCCATAAGTTTATTTTTACTGTTTTTTTTTTGTATTAGATAGCTGGATGTTGCAAATTGGTTTGTGGCTTGGGTGAAATTTGTGTACTTCAATAGGTGGAGTGCAATCTTATTCTCATCACTGAATTTTGTAATAGGATTTTAGACGCAAAGTTGCAGCCCAGTTTACGGTTGTATATCAAGAAATACTACGGTATCTTATTTTACATTGGTAGATAATATTTATATTTTAAACAAAAATTAATTGGCATTATGTGAATGATACATGAATCGAGAGAGCTTATGAATGAATCCTTGTAAAGAGCTTATTTTGCTAAATTCTCTTTCTCATAATATAATATGACCTCTGACTTTGTTGAACCTTTCCTATATAATTACTATTATTGGAGTGAAGAGTTGAAAGTTAGTTATAAAAAATTGATAATCTGCCAATTTTCTCTCAAAAAGATAGTCAAAATGGACCAAAACTTGATATGTAACTTGGGCCTACTATCAAGAAAAAATGATCAACTATCAAGAGAAATGTTGTAAAATACTAAAGTTGAAACGATTTAATTTCCGGATTTCTCAACATTTTAGAAGTAAACTCATTTCAATTTTATGCATACAAAGTTTCTTGTCAAGTAGATAATAAAATCGAAATTTCACAATTGGTGGAACCTAAGTATTTGGAATTGATAATTATTAGAAATGATCCATTACTTGTTTTTGTCTTTGATATAAAAGATGAATTTAATTTTTCAATTAACTTAGACATTTTTTAAGTTCCATTGGTTTTAAATTATTGAAATTTTACTGTTGTAACTAATAAACATTAATGTATCTCACTTGGGAAATTGTTATTAATGATTCAACTGTCCATTTTGTTCATCAATTGTTCAAGCATCGTCACTCAATCATTTTTTTATTTAAATATACAACAATAATTATTTGGTGTTAAAATTTATGTAAAATATTTCTTAGATTCATTCCGTAGATGAATAAGGTAGGAGATCCAGATAAATATACAACGTAACTGATTGTAAAATTATGCCGAAAATTTCTATTTATATCATTAGGCTATAATATTTTATTTCATTTTCAGGTTCTCTGAAAAACGCTCTCGATTGAATCGTTTGAAGGAAGATAGAAAACAGGTGCAAACCCTTTGTGAGGATAAACTGGTTCACAGACAGAAGATATATAAAGTTGTAAGTCTTCCATTTTCAGAAACTACTGAATTATTGAAATTTAATTATCTAGTTTAGTTCAGCTACAGTTGTAACCCTCGTTTCATTTTTGGTACAATGAGTAATATTCCTAAACACTAATTATTATTACACTAATCTGAAAGTTTATTCTTCTAATAATTTCTACTCAGTTTCAAATAGAAAATTATGTAATTAATATTTTAATAGCCTACCTCACCTCATTGTCAATACACGGCTGCCATCTGGTTCTGAAGTTCAACATAATTTTTTAAAATGCATTTGTTGTGAACTCTTGTCATTTCAAGAGTGACTTACTCAAACATAGATCCTGTATGCCCTGAAGTATTCAGCTCGCCACAGAGTTGATCATATTCTGATCAAATCCTGTATTATGAAAAATTAAATGGGTATCAGACTGTTTCAAGAAAAAATCCCTGTACAGTGAACAATATTAACGCAGCCTGTATGGTATGACTTTCTGTTCTTTTTAATAGCAATACTAGACTAGGCTACTTAGCTATAGAATTGGAAAATAGAATAAGTACATGAGTTGTATTTCATGGGCTACATCTTACTACTAAATGTGTAAATTAAACTTATGCAATCCATTTATATTTTTTAATATTAATATTTTTTTCAGGCAGGTGAAATAGATAGTCACAAAGAACGTATTAAGCTTCTCAAGTTACTCATCCAGGAGAAAGAAAAGAAAGTTAATGACAGTAAGTGATTTTTAGAATAATACTTTTTAATAAGTTGCATGTTCATACTCTGAAGCTTCTTTGAGGAAGTAATTTGTAGTCGGAATGACATGTGTTTTCAATGAAAACTATGCATAATTTTCTAATTGAAAGTGTTTCTTTCTCTATTCTATCAAAAAAGCTTCATGTGCGATTTCATATTGATAGCTTGCAGTCTCGCCCGATAAGGCGACATTATCGATCAACTGCATTGATCAAATTCATTTTCTCATATTTCATAATATTCGAACATGAATGTTTCATTCATCCAAGAATCCAAGTAACCTTTCACTATGTAAATATACAATAATCCAGTGGCGGCTCGTGGATTTCAAACTAAGGGAAGCCTAAAGACCATAATGCTCCAAAAATAAGATATTTTCATACAATATTTATAATGAACACATAATTCAAAATTTAAACTTCAAGAATAATTCCAAATAAAGCATATTTAATTGAGTTTTCAGGCTACTCACATAATTTATGAAGAATCCTATTTTTAGTCACTTTCTTTCCACTTACTAAATGGAGTTTCAAGAACTAAATAAGTGAATATTCACTAAATCTATTGATGTTTCCATAATTAGACTTTTCACTTTCAACTCACGTCACTAAAAGCATTTATACACTCTGACAAATAACTTTCATAAGGACACGCGCGATACAGCAGTAAAACTGAACACATAACCTCTTCAACAAAGCAGTAGCCTATACCAAAGAGAAAATGAAATTAAATAATTATATTAAAATTTTTTGATAATATTCTTATTCATCCCATATTTTCATTTATTGTATACTTTTGTAGTTATCCCATTTTCATTTATGTAAATATTAATATTCTATTATTCTCTGGTGCAAAACAAACTGAGGTGCTGAGGTATGCCTCCTTCTTCATCTTAGTTTATGATGCGTACGCGACGGACTCAGATTCGAGCCAGGCTTCCTCTAGAACTGTATGTGTCTGCCTATATTCTATTATATAAACATGCGTTGTCATGGCAACCGCGTTTTTCACTGTACTATTCTATTCCTGTCGGACTCAGCGTTCAAGCAGGCTTTCTTTGGCCATCTATATGCCTTCTTTGCTATGCGTTCTATATACCATCACGCTTCCCGCCATCATTTAAATCTTGTTTTCTACATTCTCCCATTAATGATATGTTATGAAATCTTCTCAATACCAATAAATTATTCATTAATAATAATTAATATTCTAAATTTGAGAATCAACAATATCAGCTGAATAATAGGCCAGTAGGCCTAACAACAATAAAATATTAGGAAAATACGAGCAAATATCAGAGGAAGCCCGGCTTCCCTTGCTTCCTCTGGCGGGCCGCCACTGCAATAATCTATACGCATCCAATAATCATAACATCCAACAATAATTATCACAGTGAATATCAATAACAACAGATCTGAAATCTGAGATGATTGTAGTTCATGTGATTTTACTAAAAAAATTGATTCCATACTGTGCAAGATTTGAATCATTGATACTGTGAAAGTGAATAAATGATTGTCGCTCCAGCAATTCAAGTAACCTATTCCCATATTAATCGATAAATAAACGTATCTTAATGTTTCAACTTGGCCGACACAGTTTGTTATTTGTGAAGTGTGCAAATAAAATCATCATTTACGAAAAAATGCAATTTATTGGAAGTCTGGACTTTACGTTACAAAATCTCAAGGAGTTCAGTGTTTTTTCATGCTAACATTATAATAAAAAAAAATTTCATTTGATACTGTAATATTACTAATACTGGTCCAGTAATCCATGACTATAGAAGTCAGTTCCATATTAAGGGCCGGTTTCCAAGCTCGGGATCTATAGAATAGAATAGAATAGAATTGTTTATTGATCAACAAATATAACATAATATATATGGATCGTGTCAAGTTAAAAACTACAAATAAAAAATAAATAGGCTATAATAGGTACAGTCATGCCATGAGAAAATGTCTTAAATTAGTCGCGACAATAAGTTATTCCGTACAAGCAGGCAAAACAAGGTGAGTAGTTCATTCTCATTTTAAAGTTAACATGTGTACATTTAACATTGCAATATTTGACTATCGAGATATTCCTCTATTGTATAGAATGCGTTACGTCTCAGCAGTTCTTTTACTATTCTCTTGAATTTGCTGCTTGGAAGACTTCTAAATGTTAAGGGAAGTTTATTGAAAAGAATAACCTGCTGGTATTTATGGCTTTTATAAGTCTTGTGCAGCCTTATAGAAGGTTTTATCAAGTCAAATTTATTTCTTGTGTTGTGATCATGATTTTCTTGCTGTTTCATAAAGTTATCTTCATTTTCCTTCATGTAAATTAGATTTACATAAATATACATACTAGCAAGGGTTGGGACGCTAAGTTTCTTGAAAGCATCTCTACATGACTCGTTGAATTTGAGTCCTGCAATGCATCTTATGGCTTTTTTCTGCCATAGAAACACTCTGCTGGCAGAAGAGCAGTTGCCCCATAAACGGAGACCATAATTAAATGTGAATGGAAGAGACCGTAGTATGCCATCATCAAAACTCCAGGGCTGACTGATAGTTTAAGTTTACGTAGAAGAAAGGTGACTCTTGATAGTTTTTTACAAAGAAACTCGATATGGTCTTCCCAGCATAGCTTACTGTCCAGCATTAAGCCCAGCAATTTGACCGGCTTCGTGTAGTTTTTTAGGCTAGGATCTATTCTGCTCTTCAAGGAAAATAATATCCTCTCAGTTTTGGTCTCATTAAGACGGAGGCTGTTGGCATTGTACCATATTTTTGAGGTTTTTGTTGAAACGTCAAGGTCATGAATAAGATTTTCCGCATTCGCACCAGAATTGAGAATTGTAGTGTCGTCGGCATACAATATTGAAAAGCATGGTATATTACAACTGAAATCATTTACGAACACTAGAAATAAAAACGGCCCCAAAACAGACCCTTGAGGGACGCCTGTTTTCACGGCTTTTGGGCTAGATAGTTTATTATTTACTTTTACCACCTGTTGTCTATTGCTCAAGAAGCTTTGAATCAGAGTCAGCTCGCTACCTTCAATACCATAGTATCTCAACTTTTCAAACAATATTGAATGTGACATGGAGTCAAACGCACGACTCAGGTCCAGTAGATCACCAGCAACCATACATTGGCTTTCAAAGCTCTCAAGAATGTAGTTGACAACCTTTTCAATCGCCATAGTTGTTGAATGATTTGGTCTAAATCCAAATTGATTGGGGTTGAGCAAATTATTTTCTACAAAGTACTCATACAGCTGTTTCAGTAGACATGCCTCAATGATTTTACCTACGATCGAGACTATTGCTATTGGTCTGTAGCTTTCTGGCAGTTCCTTTTCACCTTTTTTATAGATTGGATTTATTATCGACATTTTCAAGCATTCAGGAAAAGCTCCAAGTATCATAATCAAATTAATTACACATGTCAGTGGACGGAGAATCGAATCGATAATGTTCTTCACCGTATAATTTGAAAGACCAAAGGTATCCTCACTTCTTGAGGAACTGAGATTTCCCACTATGGACTTCACCGTTTCAATGTCAACCTCTTTCCATGCAAATCTTGGTGCAGCCACATTTTTTAAATTGATGAGATTACATTTTTCCAGCATATCTTCCATTGTAACTGATGTAGAGATAGACATATCCTGAGCATGAACTCCTGCACTAAGAAAAAAATCATTCAGTTTCTCAGGAGGAATGTTGATTGTAGTTGATGACTTATTCTTGTGTTTAGATTCATTGTTGATGATTTTCCATGCTGTTTTACATTTATTGTTAGATTCTGTCAACAGCTTGTCGTTGAGTGACAACTTTGCCCTAGCAATCGCTTCAGTGTAAAGTTTTTTGAAATCTTTGAATCTCTCTTTGTCTTCATTGGCACCTCGGATCTTCCAAATTTTATACAAGACTAACAGGTGGTTCTTCATGGTCTTGAGTTCAGGAGTGTACCAACTATTAACATGCATGTTTGAGTCCTTGGCTCTATTTTTGTGGGTTTTCATAGGGCAAAACGTCGTCAGGTATTGAGACAGTATATTCATAACTGATACTTGCCGCCATCCATAACAAGTGAGGCCTCATCATTTAGAACAGTTTCAGTTGCTTGTCTAAAAGAGGCAGCTTTCAGCGAAGCCTTGTCGTTTATTTCAAGTTTAAAGGTATTGAATCTTCCACTTCATTGATTGCCTGCATGGATGCTCCACTTATAAAATCATATATGTAGCGCTTTCCCAGCGAGTTGAGGTGTAGCCCGTGTCGTGTATGGAAACGCCGACCTATGTTACTAATATCTAAAAGCCTAACATTTTTGAATTGTCGACAAATTCTAGCTATCTCTAAGTTTGTTCTCTCTATTTGATGATGAATGTTAGAAGAAATTGGAAGATCATATCTACGAGGCACATTCATGAGTATGATATTCACATGCGACAGGTCATATAAACATTTTTTTAAAGAACTTAGAATTTTTTTGCACCAAATTTTTCCATATCATTTCCTCCTCCCATCAGGACGACCAAGTCGCGATCTGACATATTTTTGCTCTCATGCTCACAGCTTGAAGCAACATCTTCGAATTTAGCACCTGGTTTTATCATTCCTGTCACCTTACAGTCTACTCTTTTTGCCGTGAGATTCACTATATTTTTACCATGACTGTCCGCAAATATTGTTATTTTCTCGAAATTTATTGACTTGAGCTGTTTCTAATTGCTACTGGGGGTGACGTAGTTTTGTGAGACAAGAAACTTGAATTTTTGAAGTCTCTAACCCGGTTTTTCACAAGACGATGAACTTTGGCCTGATCCGGACGTGAGTTTGACACATTAAATAAACTTCTTCTATTTTGCGAGATACTAATCATATGGAGCTGCGCCTCGTCCGCTTCTTCACACTCAGTCAACACCTCACATCCCTTCCTAGAAGTCGCAAAAGAACTGGAGAGACTCCCAGGAGCTGGAGTAGCTCCTCCTCTGTTGTTTCCAATGCTCGACGAATCATTCATGAGATTATCAGATTATAAGTTCTGGACTTACAGAGTCTAGGACTTGAGGCTGTGCAAAGGCTAAAAGTAAACTCTCTACTGATGATATTTTTCAAAGTTTTTCTATTTGTATTATCATCGAGCTATCAAAATGAAAAAAGTTTTCTTAGAAAAACATTTTTCCCTGATCATGACTTTTTGAGATATAAGCGCCTAAAAATTAAATTTTTGGGACAACATTTCAAATTCGGTAAGAGATAAATCCATGAGATTTAGAGGATAAATTCTTTATGTTATTGTTGATTGAATAAAACTTAAAATTTCTGAAAATATAAATTTTTGAAAAAGTTATTCAATTTACCAAAAATAACTCAAATAAAAGTTATTTTTCCATGACATCTATCTGACTATTCATCTACTTCAAAACAATAAATGAAATGTGTTTGCTCAGTTTAAGTACAGAACTTAATTTTAGGTCCAGAACCTACCTCAGTCGAGGGTTTAAAATCACGCAGTTTTTAGTTTTGGACTTGAAGATTTTTGATAAATCCTTGACTTGGAAAGAGGCGAGAATCTAATTCAACTCCTGGACTTATAAGCCCTTCACTCAGAAAGTGAAATTATAAAATCCAGGGTCTAACGTGATCTCTAAACTCCAGGGTCTATTTGAGTCCTCGACTACGTTAACGCTCTGTCTCGGAAAGCCAATTTTCTGACTCCAGAGTTTAAAGCCAGTTAAAGTCTAGAACTTAGCTAAATGCCGAGCTCGGAAACCGGCCCATAGTATTCTACTTTTTGGTCAGATAGTTATGTTCAATGTTTGTGAAAATATCCTGTTTTTTATATATAAACTGCCTTATGTTAAGAACGGGGAAATCTTGAAACAGTAAGTTTGTGGGATATCTTGCACTCTTCTTGAGGATTTTTTCCATAATAGCCTTCTGTGAGATAGAAAGAGGTTTCAAAACAGCTGAATATGAACCACCCCATGCTAGGATGCCATATTCCAGCTGGGACTGAACATACGCATAATAAACGGTTCTGCACTGAGTCACAGTCAACACCCGACTAATTTGACCGAATGCGTACAGTAATCTTCTTATTTTAATTTTGACTTGCTGGATATGAGGTACCCAATTTAATTTATTATTTAAGATAACCTCCAAATATCTGAATATCTGAATACGTTCAACAATACGGCAGTTACAGGTAGTCGACCGCGGCTCACCACACACATGCAATCGCAGTTCATGCCCCCCTGGTTCGGCCTCCCTTCTGGTGAAAATAGGCAGACATTTTGTCTTATTAATATTTAGGGTAAGAATATTCATGTCTAACCACTTTTTAATTTCTAATAGGTCGGTAGATGCCTTATTGTATACTTCTTCCCAGGAACTCCCATAGGTGACGAGGGCCATGTCATCAGCAAAGAGATAAAGTTTACCTTCCAATTTCAACTTTGATACATCATTTATGTAAATTATGAAGAGAAGGGGACCAAGGTTACTGCCCTGCACCACTCCATAATCCACATTTATTGAATTGCTTTCAATACCATTAATGGATATTTTCTGTTGTCTATTAGTGAAATAGCTCTTGAACCAATCCAGGGACCTGTTCAGAACTCCAATTGCTTTCAGCTTATCAATTGATTTATTCCTGTCAACCGAATCGAACGCTTTGGCAAGATCAAGGAATGACAAAAGGATACGTTTCTTCAATCCTACTTGTTGAGTTACAAATTTCATGACATCAAACAGGGCATCTGATGTATTCCTGTTGGATCGGAAACCATACTGTATACTGTCAATGATATGGTTATGCTCCAAGTAATTTGATAGTTGGACTTTAACACATTTATCTAAAATTTTTGCTAAGACTGTAAGGAGAGAAATTGGTCTATAGTTTGCCATAGATGATTTGGAGTTGAATTTATGAATAGGAATAACCCTGGCCACCTTTAGAGCATCTGTAAATTCACCACTGCGTATTCTCAAGTTGACAATATGTAATAAAGGAATAATAAGTGTATTTATGTGGTCTTTAATCAATCGTGCAGGGATAGAGTCACAGCCCGGAGCAGACGCCCCTCTTATGCTCATTATTATCCTAATTAGTTCTTGCTGAGTAACGGGTCTGAGGACAAATTCGGATTGTGTTGGAAGGTCAGATACCTCATCCACAACATCAACTGGATCAATCGCTTCAGCCAGTTGTCGCCCTACAGAGGCAAAGTAATTATTAACGTTTTGGGCAATGTTGTGAATTTGATTGTTATCTGTGAAGGCACCAGCACCGCCACCACAGAAGCTCTTGACCGGGAAGGCCTCCCTGCTGGAGGGTCGTCCCGCTAACTCGCTGATTACTGACCAGAATTTTCTAGGATTTCCATGCGCCTCGGTAACTTTTTGTTTGTAGTAGTTATTTTAACATGTTTCAGTAGGTATTGCAATTTGTTCCTATAATGTATAAATCTATTTCGAAGGTTGTCATTGAAAGGTTGTCTACTCAGTTGTTTTTTCAAGTTTATCCCTATATCTAATTGATTTTACCAGGCCTGATGTTATCCAGGGCTTGATTTTAGTTGTTCTTGCATTAACTGTAGTTTGGGATGTATTACGCCGTATTATTCCATTAATAGTACTAATGAAGTTATCAACTGATATACTTATGTCATGTGTTTCTGTGACATGATTCCAGTTTTGTGTGGATAATGAGTTATTGATGTTTGTCCAGTTTTTCTTATAGGTAATTCTTACGTTATCAGGAATGGAGTATCTAGATCCGGAATGATGAGTCCTGAAAATATTAAAACCGTCAATGCTCAAAAGGTTGCTGTCTCTATTACCAAGCCAAGCTTCTGTTGGGAGCATGAAATCAAAATTAACATTTAGTCCCTCTAGGGTTACTAAAAACTCATCAATATTTCTACTGTAGCTCCGAATGTTCTGCTGGATAAAACTAAGTGATTCATTTTTGCCTGGATTAAGGTTCGAGAGTAAATTTTTATAATCATAGATATCACTACATTTCCTGCACTCAACAAGTGTTTCGTAATTTTCGCCAAATACAGTGTGAAACTACTCACAGTTTTAATAGCCACCTAGCGTGCCACCAACAATAATTATACAAGTACAGGATTTCAAAGGAAATTGTCTTTCAAGTGAATCTATTGAGTATTCAATTAGTAATAGCTGAATTAATATTAATTTGTTCAACTAGAATTGATAATATAGTCATAATGTATTGATTGATATGATTGAATTTTATGAACATAATCTTCAAAGCTGTTATTTATTGTGTTGCTTTGTTAATTTCAGTAGGTTGAGCTTCATTATAAAATAAGTTAAATATTACTGAGATTAATAATGCCTACTTAATAGAATGAATTCAGGGTAGACTAGAAAAGGGGTTATTGATGGATCAGTTATAATATAGTAATTACATAAGTTGAGATATGTTGAATACAAATAACTTATGAAACAAAAGTACGCTATCACAAAAACGTTCCTTCGTAAACTTATTAAAAGATGTCGCTTTTGAGGTTCATTTGAATAATGTCACTTATAATCATTTATATGCAGTGGGTCAAAAATTAATAAAGCAGAATTCTTATTAGAGTACATAATTTGACAAGGTATTAAGAAATGTATATGTAAAAAATTAACATTTAACAAGGTGGAAGTAATGAGGAAGATTAGATAAGACCATTGAGAGAAAAGGAAAGCCCTTTACTATACATAACGTAATAAGAAATCAGCGTCGGTATACTGATTAATTGACAACATTGTACAATTAATTTCGAATTTTCGATGGAAATAATGCGCAACTTTTGCTCATATTTACGAGTAATAGATTATGTAATTACGAGATTCATGTCCTATTAGAATGCTGCAACGTTAGTACTGCAAATACGTTATCGCTATTTCAGGAGTTTAACAAACAACGTAGGCTTCTCTCCAATTCAATGATTACTTTCGTTAAAACAAACTAATTATTTTTATTGTACAGAATGATACAATAATAATATGGAAACAGCGTTTGTGAAATAATTACTTATCATCAACATTAATGTCTTCCTCTCCCTGTTCGCAATATATGAGTCTTGGTTATAAACAAATAAAATAAAAATAAATTCATGAAAAAAATATTAAAAAATTCTCACAATGGCACTCAATAATGCTTCTCTCTCAACACGATCTTGACCTTTATAATACTTCACCTTTTTATGGGAAAGTCTATTGGATATACCGGGTGCTTCAAAAAAATGTATACACACTTTGAACTTTCAATGAAAATTTATTTACCGTTCTACAAAGTTAAATTTCAGGAAAATAGAAAGCTGAAAGTCCAATGTAAATGAAACATAAATAACAAATGTTAATACTGTTCAAATTGGTGACCTGCAGCATCAATACAATTCTGAGTACGAGTCACCACTGATTCTGTACATCGTATCAAAACGTCCAATGAGATTTCTCTACACACTGCTTGAATCTCATTCCAAAGAATGTCTAGGTTACGTGGTTTACGTTTGTACACCTCATCTTTTACTGTGCCCCACAAGAAGAAATCCAGTGGTGTAAGGTCTGGAGAGCGTGCTGGAAACTCGATTGGCCCCCTGCGTCCTATCCACTGGCCTGGCAAATTTTGATCCAGGTAAGCTCGTACGTCCCTGTGATAGTGCGGCAGAGCACCATCTTGTTGAAAATAAAAATTATCATTACCGTATAATGCACGAATGGCAGGAAATATGGAATCAGCAAGCATTGTTAGGTAATTAATACCAGTTACAGTGCCTTCAAATCGAAAAGGTCCAATGAGTCCCCTTGAAGACAAACCGCACCACTCATTTACACCAGGCAAATTTACAGCTTTTTCAATTGTAATGTGAGGATTTTCTCCATCCCAGTAAACACAATTGTGCCTATTGACAGTTCCATTAAGTTTGAATTGGGCTTCATCCGACCAAATGATGCTACCCATAAATCCTGGTTCACGTATCACCATCTCCTGAATCCATTCACAAAATTGCAACCTTCGATCTGGATCGTCGTCATTTAGCTGTTGCACCAGCCTTGGAATGTAAACACGATACTTGCATCACTTTCACGTGCCTCTTGCCTTGAAGATTTGTTAGGAGACCGTTGAAACAGTTCCAAGATTGCCGTTGATGACTCATCACTTGTAGCTGTTCGAGGCCGACCTGAATGACCTTTATGCACATCACACACTGTTCCATGAACTTCGAATTTGTCTCGTATGCGTGTAATTGTTAATCTTGAAGGTGGTTCTGTATCATACTCCCTTCTCCACTGTCTTTGAACTTAATTTACATTCTCAAACTTCCAGTACCACTTAATAACCTGCTTACGTTCTTCAAAACTCAAACGTACGTCCGCCATGTTGATATTACAAATTCCAACTAACAATATAACATAGAGGGACGATTATGCTGCCACCTGGCGAAGAAATATAACATTAGCTTTGTAGAGCGGTAAAACTACGATTGTTTAAAGTGTGTATACATTTTTTTGAAGCACCCGGTATATCCACTAAGAATAATTGAAAAAAAATATTTCAACTAATAATTATGTGAGTTTGATTCATACTATCTTTTCAAATTAGAAAAATTGAAATAATTATTGTGTGGGATAAGCTGAGGAGTTATTAGTCAGCATTGTACTGAAACGTTCAGGGTTTGATTTGAAGGATTTGATTGACTGGGTAACTCAAACTATACTATATAGGTAACACGGTACATAAGGTTACTAAATCATATTTAATGCACCTTTGAGATAAATCATTCTATTCCTTTTTGTCTACAATCGGTTCGCCTCCTGATATTGAACTCCTCCAGCTGATCAATGATTCGAAGTGGGTTGCCTGCTTCATTTTTCTTGATCATCACTCGATAGTCTCTGGTCCAGGCCGCTGTTAATTTGCTGGCTTTGACCATCGCCCTGGCCGCGTTAAAGATGAGTCGGGTGTGCGGCGTCAGCTGCTCGTTCAGATATACTTGCGAATCCGGCCATGAGGTGTTGACTTCTTTGGCGTATAGATTTCTCCTCACTTTACGGGCCACAATCCATGCATTCTTAGTAGCACGTTGCACGAATGCGACTATGATAATGGGCGGACGGTTTTCGCCACGTTTTTGCTGTAGCCTATGGACTGCCGAGATATCATATGTATATCATAATGAACGTCCAGTAGTCTAGAGATCTTGTCAAGTATAGAGTACAAATTCTCTTTGGGAGTTACTGGGATATTCTTTATTTTCTTTTGTAAGACTCGCAATAGTATTTCTATCTGTTTCGGATTTGGATTTGATTTTTCGATTTCGGCTTTGATATGAATATTATCTTTAGCTATATTGTCCATATCTGTTTGTAATTTGTCTAACTTAATGTTCGTGTGGTCCAAACGTTGTTTGACGTCCTCTCTTAGAGCAGAGTTGGCGTCGAAAATGCGAGCTATTTCCGAACTAAGTTTATCTTCTTTTTTAGCACTTCCAGTTGCCACGTAGAGAGTTTTTCTTATTGGGATCACTTTGTAAGTTCTTTATACACGAAGTATGAAATGATGTACTACATTTTGAACACTTGAAATAATTTTCCTTTGAGGTACCCAGTTCTGTATTACACTGGTTACAGTTTTTTTTTTCAGCCATGACCGTAACAATTAAAAGTTCAGAGTTACCGAACACGAGATAATTATCGAGAGACTGTTACATGCACCGAAAGTAATAAATTATATAAAATAATTGAATAATTTTTAGGTATTCACTGTACTAAACACAATACTAAGCACGCCAGGCAGCCGTAGACAGGTTTAACGATAAATCGATAAGCGCTCGGGCAAACGATGTTTCTTCATCGGCTGACTGACTACGACTGATCAGGAGAGGAAACATAACTAATATAATAGATTGAATTTGATTATAGTGAGCCATTTATAATGTTGCAGGAAAGAAACGTTCGATGGAGCTGCATGCGTCGAATGAGACACTGAGGCAGCGCTTGCCGAAGTACAGAGACCGCGTTAGGAAGCTGGAGGAGTTGGTTCGCGGCTCGTCGAGTGACGCAATCAGCCAGCGCCGCAAACTGACGCAGCTACAGCTCGACATCAAGCAGCGCGTGCGCACCAACCTTCAGCATCTCGTCGAATACATTTTCCCCATTTCGGTCGTCCAACCGCAAAACAGAAGGTCAGTTCAACGAAAAAGAAAATGAGTTTATTTTAATCATCATCTTCCGCTGTTCACTTGCTGATAGGATTTTCTACACAAAACATATTATGGCCCGGTTGCACAAATTCCGGTTGAATTTTTATCCTGTTCACGAGAACCAATCAGAAGTTTTTTTCGAAAAAAGGCTCCTCTGATTGATTCTCGTGAAATTAATCACTATGAAAATTTAACCGTCTTTTGTGCAACCGGCACTATTTCGGATATGATTTTAGTCTAGTAAGATGCTGTTCTAGGAACAGTGTTGTGAATTAACAGCAGATCTCTATAAGATCGCCAAAAATGAAAATTTCATGCATAGAAAGTGACCACTTTTCGTTTACTTTCTGTCTATTAGATCATTTGACCACATTTCTTCATTGCACGACAAAAATACACCTGCATTTCATTGGTTCAGGGTCCTTCTTATCGCGCGCTACCTATATAGTTGATGAGAGGCTACAAATCCTATTGGAGGACAGCCTTCAGCGCTCCAGTGGGCGGGATTATGAAAAAAATCTTGAATCGAAATTTGAAAATTATCAAATAATTTTTGAATAACACTAGCTTACTACCATTTAAAAGCAAAAACTCAACCTTCAACTAACTTCTCTCTAATCATTATCCTAACGTCATTTAAAGGTGCGTGCAGACTGATGCGCTACGAACACGTGCATTCCACTTTTCATCAGTTTGATTCTGTACAAATATCGATATAATGAGAATAGCATCAGCTTATGAAAAGTGAAATGAGCGTGTTCGTGGCGCATTAGTTTGTATACACCTAAATATGACGTCCAATTATTAGCCGTTTATTATAATTATATCTCTGGCAATATCACTTCTTGCTGATAAGCTGTTTTTATTCACCGATTTTATAGTGTTGTGAATGTAGGTTATGTTTCAGATATGCATTTATTTTTTTTACTCATTTGCACTGGATTTGTGGCGAAAAATATTGTACGTGACATAACTGTGAACATCTGCTACGAACCACGGGACTCGCATGATATTCCAGTCTCGGCTAGCCTTGACTGCAAACTATCATCCTTGTCCCGTAAACTTATACTTCCCGACCTAGTTATGTACTATACTATTCCATGGTATCAAAATAATATTATCACAAAAGCCACTTTTCAATGTTCATTTTGATTTACATTGTCTATTTCAAAGCATCAGTGTCAGAGCATCAATCTTTTTAAAGTAACAAGTGTAATTTTCCACGTTACATGTTCTTTGACGTACACAAACGTTTTCATAACAATCAATGTATTGAATAACCTTTCTTTTGCTTACTTGGAATAATGCCGGGACAAACTTGTAGGCTATAGCTTTCCGATCCGACTTTGGTCATAGAACCGGGCCACTGAATGACAGCAGATCAGGCAACGGCCAAGAATGCTGCCAGCCACACCTGTCCGTCATATGATTTGTCCTACCACCACCCCTCCACTGCAAAGAAATATCGGATATGAGTTATCGGATATGAGATCGGAACGCTGCTTGACAGGCTTTACTCATGGCTAAGGCTAAGTGATAGATTAAAATTACAATCCAAAATTCGTCGTTCATCAAATGAAAAAGTAATTCTATTATATTCAACAATAGGCCTAATAACGTTTCTACTATATTTATAATATTGTTAATAGTTATTTTATTGAATGTGTGTATAGCCAAGAAGACTGTGATACAGTGAGTGCGCTGGCAGAGGCGTCTCGCACAGCGTACATGGGTGGCCGTTGGGTGTACACTGACAGTTCAGGTGAATTGCAGCACTGCATCGTCGCACCCACGCTGCCTGGTTCCGGCGATTATTCCTCTTACAATAGTTGGGGTCAGTTATCATCGCTTTTTAAATACTCATTTTGTATAGAAAAACATTGCTAATTAGCTGATTTGGTGGTAGATTGGAATTAGAATAATACTAGAAGAAACTTATCGGTACTTATTAGCAGGATAAGGAAAGAATATTATAATTATTTAGAACGGTTAAATAAGCTAGATTTGGATTTTCTATCAAAATTAGATCGAATAAAGTTTAGGCCTTGTCGGCTTCTTGCGTCCTACTACACTGATTTGCTATAGCCTATAACGATAGCTATATTAGCCAACATTAACAATATTCGTATTGCTTTCTGTTGGAGGAGGGTCCCTTACAGGAATGTCCTACTTAGCCTTAACATATAATTTGAGCCTTCAATTGGTCTTTCACATATATATTAAATGAAAACGAAAAGGTATTAGTCCATTAAATACAACTATATATTAATAGTAGGCTATACCTACTGTATTTTTGTAACTAGTGTACAAAGATCATCTTTGCTTTATTCAAATTCTTTAATTGTTGTGAACATTGATGCATTGTATAACAAAGTCATAGAAACATAGTATAATAAAATATAAAAATATGAGAACAATACATAGATAATGAGATCAACATAATAAAATATAAAATATACATAAAAGACATATCACATCACATATTCAAAAATAATTCATTCCTGTTATAAGGACATTTTTCAACAAGATAGGTTTTTATTTTACTTTTAAAACATTCAAAATCGTCAACCTTAAGACTATCTGGCAGGTAATTATAAAGCCTTGAACCAAATTCAATAAATCAGTTCAATGTATAGGAATAATTACACTGATTCAGTCTGAGTGAAGAGGCATTTCTTGTTTGATGAACCTATAGTAGGGGCCATCGAATCATTCTGCTCTGTTGTCAGAAGTTGAACGCGTGAATAGGATTTCCAGCAATGATATCTTGCTGTGATAGTGATTCTCAAATAACAATTGTTATATTTTCTTCTCTAGATGATTTTTCATTTCCTAGATTACATAATAATCTATTCATAAATGAGCTCTTCCAAATTCTAAATCATTTGCTAAATTATTCCACTGTCATAAAAAAGGTACCATATAACAAGTAAAATGGCAGTAGCTTGCAATTCCCACCAGTATTGGCAATGATTTCAGTATTCTTTTTCATACCTTACTGCTATTATTCTTCATGATTGAAATGACAAATTGAGAAGACTTTTCTGTTTTGTTGTTAATGTTGGTGTTTATTTTGCGGTTTCCAGTTGCTGCCAACAAGGACGGTGGAGTCCCAGGCAGTCACAGCGAAATAGTGAACGACAACCAAGCGTATAACATAAGTGCCGCTCTCACCTACACCACTCAGCTCATAAATGTACTCGCCTTCTACCTCGACGTCAGATTGCCTTCTAAATTGTGCTACAGGTCAGTTTTACTATAGCCATCGTCATTGGTGCCATCTTATATATTATTCATTTTCCCTCTCTTTGTAAATTGGTAAATGAAAAATGAGAAAACAATACACACTAAAATAAAACAGCCCACCCAAAAGGCTATAAATGATGAAAGGTTTCTATCAAAGTTCAATTTGAAAAACCTCAAAACTGGTTTCAAAACATGAAACTGGTTATGTGATTATCAGTTAACGGTTGGCGGTTTCTCATTCTTGAATGAAGGAGAAGAAAGTGCTCACTATTAAAATGTATTGGAAATGTACTCTCCCTTGAATATAACCATTAAAAAATATCATACGACCTTACGAAGCATGATGTTGAAGTGGGCGGGGTTAATTTATTGGCAGTAATTTGTCATTCAATTCATTCACGTCCTTGTAAAAATTATTTTGGAGACTTTATTCGAGTCTGTTTATTGTTTATAAATTCAATCATTTTGCATTTTCACAAAACGCCGTTTACAAGTACAGGGACACATAAATTTTTTTACAATAAATATTCAAATTAAACACTCATAGCGATTTGTTACTAAAATAAATAACAAAATAACTAATGTGGCAACACAAATTTTAAACTTAGTTCAGTACATGGCTTGCTATAGTTGAGTAGGTCGATTTCCTAGCATCAATTACACATTTTTAACTGCCTTCTATTTGAGGGGCCTAGATGCAAAAGTCACATTCTCCATTTTTTTGAGAAATTGAGTTATTTATTTATATAGTTATTCCATAGCTTTTTTTGGAGATTCGTATTAGCTTGTTTTTAGAGGAAATGTACCTATAAATCTTCATCCATAAATCTAGAAATAAATAATTGTGTATAGTTAGTCCAGTCACTATATACATTGGTGCTTGCAATTTTTATTGTAGTTCTGATTTTTGAACATATTATTTGGATAGGCCTACATGAGAGAAGTCCAGAACTAATTTCTTCATGCAAAATTTCCTTGTGCTAGATTCAGGTTGGTCCAAAAACCTCGTATTTTCGGTTCATTTTCCAGTTTTCAGTTATTTCTGCCAAATCCAGTAATCGGACAGAATATTTGCTTCCGCCTTTTTTTAGATTATAAAATTCTGAATAAAATGAGGTCATTTGGAACTCTCTATCTCCAATGAGTATTGAGTTATGATTTTTCAAAAATGAGTAAAATTTTAAGAAAAAATCAATTCTGTTGAATTTTTGTTTTTGATCAACAATATCTTCCGATTGTTACCATTTAGATGTATAATTTAAAATCCCTCTTGGCGTATTTTTGTGCTCTACAATCTGAGATCAGGTAGAGCGCTCTATCTCATATAGATTTCCAGGTACACCTGACAACAATGCTCCTTGTATTGTGAAAAACTCCTAATTTTTAGCTTCAACCATCATCACCAACTACATTGTCCTCACATTGATATTTCGCACAATGACATAAGTTCATGAGATTATGTTCTATGAGAATCACCCGTTAGATGCACTTCATTTCAGTATTTCCTAGTGAAGAGGCGCGCATAAGGACACCTCAAGGATCAAAATTTCAAACACTTATAGCTTTTGACACAATGCTCAGATTTCATCGTACTACACTTCATTCTACTCGGCTCGTCAAGGCGGTCCAAAATCATGCATCATAATTCAACTTCGGTCGAAAAATGGAAAATTTATAGTTAAGTGTACTTGAGCCCATATTCCAATACACAAAAAATTGCCAATTTCTATATTCAAATCTCTGTATATCGGTAACCCGTTATTATAAAAAACATTACTTTATCTTGAAATGTCCAATAGAATCTTCTCCTTCATTTGCTGTAAACGTTTTAAAAAAATATGTAAAGTATATAAAAATATGTATGTTCGTAAAGTAAGATTCGGTTGTTGAAAAAAATCTGGAAATTGTAGATATTATTCTTATATCAACGGTTCTGGCAGTTCTATGATAGGAAAAAGTGATTCAAGATGAATTTTAGGCAACTGAGTTCGTTTCTGTCCGATTTTTGGATTTGGCAGAAATAGCTGAAAACCGGAAAATTAACGCAAAGTACGAGGTTTTTTGGCCACTCTGTATCATCCTTATCATCCTGTATCATTGGGTCACCCTCTCATGTATCCAAATAATATATTAAATAATCAGAACTGCAATATAATTGCAAGCACGCCCCCTTTTTTATGTCTATTTTGACTGGACTATATATAGGTACCGCACAACGAGATGGGCCCTGGCTGACATTTGAATCAATGAAAACCAGGAGCCATCTCGTTGTGCGGAACCTACTTTTGCAATAATTAACCATATGAATAAATGATTTATGTTGTGATTTGTTGGTGTGTGTGCAGTGAGTTCTGCGGCTCGGAGGTGAGCGAGCATAAGTTTGCGCGGCGTGTGGCGCGACTCAACTGGAACGTGCTGCATCTGTGCTTCTCGCAACGCGTCGACGCGCGCCACCTCCAGCCCACGCACACGCTACACAACCTCCTCCTCCTGCTCGACACCTCCTTCAGCGATCTCGGCAGGTCAGACAACAATAGACAAGACAACATAGACTAAGCCTGCGCCATTTCTCTTCGAAATTTTGATGAAATATAGAATTACTTTTTTGAAGAATAAGATGTTGTCAATACCACTATATTTGTGCAAACTCAATTTAAATTACAGAACCAGGTTGCATGGCAACAACACCTGCCACATTCTCAGCTGAAAGTAGCAATATAAAAATAAAGAGGACATCAACGTCTTATTCTTTCAATTATGGAGAAATACCACATCATCTTCTAATTTTCAAATTTTTCATTTGTTGATATGGCGCAGCTTGAAAAGAAATGTCCACTCTACCTCTTAGCAGTACATACAAGTACTTTATATTCGATATACAAGTCTTGTTTTCCCTGTAAAGGTAGGCGCACACAGATCGTCATTGGACGGATCGGACGAATAGATTTGATGCATTGTTTTCAATTGGAGTGTGCATACCTATACGATGTGGATAGGTATACGCAATCCAATTGAAAACAATGCATCAAGTCCGATGCGTGCCGTCCGTCCGATACGATCTGTGTGCGCCTACCTTAAGAATTACAAAGATTTATTCTGTTATTCACCTTCAAAAACGTTTAGATATGTTTCTCGGAAACCTATGCTTTCCAACTTACAGATCACACAGTCCATCTATTCAAATGAACAGGCCATTTATATTGATTTTTGAGATTCCATTTTTGTTGATTTGAAAGATATTGGTGAGAGAATTGTTGTCTGAGAAAAACCAAACTCAGACACTCAGGCAATGTTCATTTGGAGTATGTTTTTCATTTGGAGTAAGAATCTGATATCTATTTTGCAATTCACTTTCAAAAAGGTTGGATCTGTTCCTCGAAAACCTGTATTTACACATATTCTAAACACACACATATTATCCAACTTATTCATAGTATCATGGGTTTTTATGCTTATTTATCAGCATAATTTGGGAAGCGGATTGACTAAGTGGTCGAGCTGATGAGCTATCGCTTAGATAAGTTAAGAATCATGCGCCTGCTACTCCACTGGAGTAGGTAACCACTTGGACCAACTCCTCTGAATATTATTCATGAGTTGTAAAATCGCTTCATGGTGGTTTGGAACCCACTTTACACTGTAGGTTCATTTATCTTAGGCATCGTAGGTTCATAATCATTCGCCTCATCACCCACCACAAGCCTAGAGCTCACGTGAGCATCACCCTCAGCAAAAAAATTGATAGTCTAAAATCAAAATTTATTGCTGTGAACTACTCTGAAGACTGCAATAAGTATTGGCAACAGGGAGAACAGCTAGAAGGAGAATAATGAGAGCTAATGTTCAAAAATTATTTGTCCTTGCGGGAATCGAACCCCCAGCACTTCCTGTTTGCCGAACAGGTATGCAATATCACATTTCTTTCAATCTGTATGTAAAAGGGTTTCGTTGAGTCTAGAAATAATGCCAACGTTTTCTGTTTTTTTTTTAATTATATGTAATATATCTAGCCGAATTATTTAAAGCTTCGTTTTCTAAAATCAGTCTTTTTCCTTTTTATATTAGAATATGTTGGCATAAAAATGATTATGTGTAATGTATCAATTGGAAGAATAAATGAATTTATTATTTATTATTATTATTATTATTATTCCTTGGAGGTTTTCTATCCTATACACAGGATAGGTGGTCCAATCACGAGAAAAAAACATGGTTACCATTAAGCAGCTGCAATTTAAAGCTCTCGTAATTGAACTATATTTACCTACCATTCCTTTGAACTAAATTTAGGAAGAGAAGAAGTTTTGGCTAGAACCTGTTTTTCTTTCAAATATTTTAATATTTTGACCTAACAAATAATTATTGATTCTGTGGCTCTGCAAAATATTTGTCATAAGGATGTTTTCATTCGTATATTTATTTATTTGAATTAATGAATTGAATTGAATAGTGTTTTGTGACTTTGTGTCAGGATGGGAGCGGTGGAGGTGGACTCGGCGATAGCGTGCTCTCTGGAGGACAAACTGCGTGAGCAGCTGGAGGCCAACACAGATGACTCGAGCTCCGAGGAGGACAGCGACCACTTGCCCAACGAATGGGAGGCGGTCAGTCACATTTATATGTCTAATATTTCCTCAGGGGAAGTCAAGGCACCAATTTCTCCCAGGGAGAAAATGAACTTTTGTGCCGTGATGTACATAACATTTCACATTTTTTGTCAAAATATTGTTGTAAATGTGCTTTTTTAACTAACATTTTATTCATTAAAAGTTTACATTTATGAACAAGATAAAAAAAATCTGGTGTGGTACTGCACTCACACAACTTTCCTTGCTCATATTTGAAACTACGATCAGACTTCTGTATATGTGTATATATAATTGTTTTCAGAGTACTTTTTCTTTGTGTGAATTGTGAAATTCTATTATTTTTTTAGTCGTCATTTTTTTAAAGTCGTCAAAACAGCTGTTCTACAGATGAAATATCTCAACTATGTGTTCTTTTTATGAACTGCGCTACCTACCCACCTCATGCACGAGAAGGAGGTTACTAAGTCCATTTCCCAAGGATGGGGTGGACCCCCATTGGTTTCCCAGAAAGAAGACTCATGCCTGTTGATAGAGCTGATGAATAAACTATACAGGGTATGAATTTGAAAAAAATCGGTCAAGTTATTTTTGAGAAAATTGTGGAAAACATGGTTTTTTAGTACGCCGCCATTTTTCTCAAGAATATTACGGAGCTCCTGCAATTTTCCCAGAAAAAAAACTCATGTCATTTGATAGGGCTTATAAATAGCTATCCATGGTATAAATTTGAAGAAAATCGTTAGAGCCGTTTTCGAGAAAACCGTGAAAAACATGGTTTTTTAGTAATTATCCGCCATTTTTCTCAAGAATATTACGGAGCTCCTGGAATTTTCCCAGAAATGAGACTCATGCCAGTTGATAGGGCTTATAAATAGCTATCTATGGTATAAATTTAAAGGAAATCGTTAAAACCGTTTTCGAGAAAACCGTGAAAAACATGGTTTTTTAGTCATTATCCGCCATTTTTCTCAAGAATATTACGGAGCTCCTGAAATTTTCCCAGAAAAGAGACTAATGTCAGTCGATAGGGCTTATAAATAGCTATCCATGGTATAAATTTGAAGAAAATCGTTAGAGCCGTTTTCAAGAAAAAAATGAAAAACACGGTTTTTTAGTAATTATCCGTCATTTTTTCCGCCATCTTGAATTGAATTTTATTGAATTTCTTATTGTCGGATCCTCATGGTATAAGGATTTCAAGTTTAAAATTTCAACTCAATCGGTTAATTAGGAATGGAGTTATCGTGTTCACAGACATACACACATACACACACACACACATACACATACACACACACAAACCAACACCCAAAAATCATGTTTTTGGACTCAGGGGATCTTGAAACATATAGAAAACATGAAATTAGGGTACCTTAATTTTTTTTGGAAAGCAATACTTTCCTTACCTATGGTAATAGGGCAAGGAAAGTAATAAAATACTACATCATCTTTGAACGTAACTCATCAAACTCCAACTTGCTATTTACTTGTAAATATTCGTTGCTAAAACAGTCACCTTGACAACCGTGCTCACATGATAAGTAGTGCTAGCCTACATCATTATCCCCCCCTTAGGGGTGTTGGTCTCCAATATCCAGATTTCCTTGATAAGAAGGTAGACAACTAATGTCTACAACCTTTGGTTTGATTCTTCATTCAGTTTTCTTAATCCTGTACACAATATCCTCTTCACAATGTAGTACGGGCCTTCTCTTGAGCAAACACATTTTTTTCTAAATTGCCAAATTTAATTCGTGCTAATAACAAACTTAAACAATTACATATAACAGCATTTGATCCTCTACTATACTTTGTGGGCTTCATCGCGTCCCCACCAACGATGTCTCAAACCTCTAAATCGAACAATACTCTGCTCAGTCAAACCTCAGCACAGACACACTTCCTCCCTGGCAGATAGTCATGCTTCTGCAGTTCCGGACAGTTGTGCTTCCTCTCAGCTACATGCTGAGGACTGAGGAGTCCCATTCGAGCTAGTGACACCCTTACTTGCATCTGATTTTCTCACTTATTCATACCCTAGTCGTAATCTGCACCTACGATAAGCATCCGTTTTTATGTTACATTGTTAGAGAGTTATGAGCCCTAAAAGAGCAAAACATTGGTTAAAAAACCTGCTATTTCAACAATTACACACCTTCAAGAGCGAATATTTCGAGAACTGTTGGGAATATCACAAAATTCCACTGATCAAAAAGTGTAGAGAATTTATCAAGCTTAATTTTTGAATAGTTATTTATGTCGGTTGAACGCATTGTTCTCAAGATATGAGCGTGGAAGCAAAACGCTGAAAATGCAACTTTTAAACCACCCTCATCCCCTTAGCACATGAGCTATGAATGGGGACTTTCGATATGCTCTCCTAAATAGTCTCAACAATGCTGCAAAGTCAAAAATTTTGTTTAAAACATTCTCTCCAAATTCCTTTGTCAATTGGTCTATTGTTGCAAAAATTGAGATTTCACACTCAAAACTAAAGCTGCTGCAAAAGGAGTAGGGAAATTCGTAAAAGTGTGAAATTATACATCAAATTGAATAGAATTCCCGTCGATTTTTAAAAAGTTATAAGAGCAAAAATAGAAACAAATTGGTGGTAAACGTGTTTTTTCAAAAATTTCACACCTTCAAGAGCGGATATCTCGAAAAATAGAGGAGATATAAAAAAATGTGGAATGAATATTGTAGGAAATTATGTAAGCTTCAATTTGTTATATGACAATCAAGTCCTTGGGATGCATAGTTTTTGAGTTTTATGCGAGAAACAAAAAAATTGTACCTTGAAACCACCCCCACCCCCTTAGCACAGTGAGTAGGGGTGGGGACTTTTGATATGTTTACCTCCTTACTACCCTAAACAGAACTGTGGGGTCAAAAATTATCTTCCAAACATTTCTCTCTATACCAGTTTTTGAGCATTCATTGCCTGGACTACTCCAGCTGTTTAAAGTCTAGAACTTAGCTAAATTCCGAGCTCGGAAACCGGCGCTTAGTGTTGCTTCTCATGTTATTCAAATGCAGTTTTACTTTTACACGTGAATTCACTACTTCTCTCACTCGAGAGAAAAAAGTAACGCTCGAGTATTCTGTTATAGAGAATAAACTGAGACTTTAAGGCCTTATTACATAGTCATACAGATCAAAGATATTTGACCAACTTTTATCAAATATTAGACCCGTGTTAAGATCATAAAATGTTTCATTACTATCAAATACCTATGATTATGTCTATGATATAGCCTAATCATGAATATAAATTTGTAATGAGGTTCTTAATTGTTGTAATTATAGGAAAAATTTATTATACAACTTACCTTCATCGATATTTTGTCCACCAGATCCCTGTTGCATGAGAGAATACAAGCTAATATTCTCGTCATTTCCTATTTTGTCCATTCAACAAAAGATTATAGAGGGAAATGTTTGGAACACAATTTTTGACACCACAGCTCATTTAGTGATAGTAAGGGGGTAAACATATCAAAAGTCCTCACTCCTACCCACTGTGCTAAGGGGGTACGGGTGGTTTGAAAGTATCATATTTTGGTTTTTTACATAATATCTCGAACAATATGCGTCTTTCGAAAATTTCATTATAATACAAAATGAAAGCTTATAAATTAGCCTACAAGTTTCATTTGTAATATTTTTCCATATCTCTCATAGTTTTCTAGATATGAGCTCTCGAAGGTGTCACATTTTTAAGAAAACCCTCCCTGCTCCGATTTCTTCATCTTTTTGGTCTCATAACTTTCCAACGATTAATTTATGAAATCTGTGCTAATCATGAACTTATAGAGCATCATATTCTCTTCGATTAAATGTATTATTTCATTATTTTGCGCATCTCCCTACGATTGCTGCAGCTCTTATAGTGTTGAGCGTAAAATCTTCATTTCAACAACAATAGTTCGATTGACAGGGAAATTTGGAGGGAATGTTTGGAACACAATATTTGATTTTAGAGCTTCGTTTGGACTAGTAGTTTTTGAGATATTAACTTTTGAAAGAGTAAAATGTTTGAAAAGACAGTGTTTCTTTCAACTTTTTAAATTTTCAGGGCTTATTACTCAACAATGCATTGAAGAAATAAGTACTGAACGTTAGGTTGTAGAGGATTTAATTCTCTTCAATTTGATGTATTTTTTCAAAATTGTATGTATTCCATCAATTGTTATAGCATCTTGCAGTGTTGAGTGTGAAGTTTTCAATACAGTTAGTCAACAACTGTCAACTTGTGGGTATCCCACCTTTAGCACAAGGGTTAGGGATGAGGATTTTCAATATGTTCCGTTCTCAACTAGTCTCAATGAAGCTACATAGTAAAATATTGTGTTTTAGATATTGTATCCAAATTACATTGTCAAATGATCTATTGTTTTGAAACTAATGATTTTACACTCGACACTGCAAGATGTTATAACAATTGATGGAAAACATAAAATGGTGAAAAATACATCAAATTGAAGATGATTAAATCCTTTACAACCTAACGTTCAGTACTTATTTTTTCGATTGATGGTTGTTGAGTAATAAGCCCTTAAAGTTCAAAAAGTTTGAAGAAAAACTGTTTTTTTAAATTATTAATATCGGGGCACCGAGCTTCGCTCGTTATTTTTACTTCCCTTGCCCTATTACCATAGGTAAGGAAAGTATTGCTTTTCGAAAAAAATTAAGGTACCCCAATTTCTAAATTTCTATACGTTTCAAGGTCCCCTGAGTCCAAAAAAGTGGTTTTTGGGTATTGGTCTGTATGTGTGTGTGTGTGTGTGTGTGTGTGTGTGTGTGTGTGTGTGTGTGTGTGTGTGTGTGTGTGTGTATGAGTGTATGTGCGTCTGTGTACATGACATCTCATCACCCAATTAACGGAATGACTTGAAATTTGGAACGTAAGGCTCTTACAATATAAGGATCCGACCCGAACAATTTCGATGAAATGCGATTCAAGATGGCGGCTAAAATGGCGAAAATGTTGTCAGAAACAGGGGTTTTCGCGATTTTCTCGAAAACGGCTCCAACGATTTTGATTAAAGTTATACCTGAAATAGTCATCGATAAGCTCTATCAACTGCCACAAGTCCCATATCTGTAAAAATTTCAGGAGCTCCGCCCCATCTATGCAAAGTTTGATTTCAGATTCTCAATTATCAAGCTTCAGATACAATTTAAACAAAAAATTTTGAGTGGAAAAGATTCAGCATGAGAATCTCTACAACTAATGTTCAGTAACATTTTCACCTAAAATTGAAAATAAGCTCGAAATTCGAGAAAATGTGATCCAATTGCAAACTGTTGGCAACTGTTGATTCTATTAAATGATTCACTATGAAGAGATAGCAGACCTCGTATGTCTCCAGCGTTATTGTCCTGTCACCAGCTGGCTCAGATCTTTGTTTATAAGTAGACTTGAGATGCGCTTGCACACTAGCGTCAGGTGATCAATTTTCATAACGGCAAGGAAAGTTGTGTGAGTGCGCCACAAAAATACAGAAATTACTCGCTTAATATAATAGGATACTACATTTGCAAAGGCCAACCAACAGCTGTGTGCATCTGCTAAAAGAAGTTTTAGTGTTGAAGAAATTAAAAGGAAATTTAACTATTTAATGAATTTGGAAACATCACGAAAATATGTTTCTATTTTGAATATGATTATTATTTTTGATTAATTATAATTAATTAATTTCACCTTTCAAACCTTCAAGGTTTCTTCATCGTTTAGGTCGTGTTTATATTTCACAATTTGGCTGTCAGCTTGTGAATTTCGGGGATGAGATATTTTGATTTTCCACAGATGCTTTCGCTCACTCATTTTCATATCAAAAAACGACGAAAATCTCAGCTGTTTTCCAAATATGAATTATCCTTTTAATGTGGTTCAGCGAGTTTTCCTAGGGATGAGACCTAGTGCAATCGAATTTCTATATCATAAACCTACTATGTTCCAAATTTCGTGAGAATCGTTAGAGCCGTTTTCGAGATACGATCACATACAGATATATATAAACATAAAAACATCTAAACATATAAACAGAAATTGCTCGTTAAATAGTAAAGGATAACTTCTCTGTGATAGTTATAAGGTACAGTGATTTGCAAAAAAAAATATCTACTGTGAAAATCACTTGATACACTGAAATTTTCGTTCCGTAATGGTGGAATAAGAATAAATATCTTGGACCGAGCAAGCTTCGCTCTGGAGTACAAAAGCATGAAAAATTTATTACGAAAGAAGAAATTATAATAACATTCATGGTTCATACAGAAATGTTCTATCTAATCACAGTAAATTGAGATTAATTCCCAGAGGATTGCAAAAATTTCCATCACAAAGGCCCGGTTGCACAAAAGCTAGTTAATTTTTTATCCTGATTAATTTCACGTGAACCAAATCAGAGAAGACCATTTCAAAAATATGGATCTACTGGAATTAATCAGGATTGAAAATAACCCGACTTTTTTGCAACCGGCACTAAGTACCTGATTATTATAATAATTTTGACAGTCCCACACACATGAACTCGCTCACTCACTTCCATAATCAACAGACGACAAAATAATTATTATCAGCTGTTTTTCAAAGGATGAATAATAATAATTATCTTTTTAATGTCCTTCAGCGAGTTTCCCCAGGGATGAGACCTAGTGCAATCGAATTTTATATTATAAATCTACTATGTTCTGAATTTCGTGAAAATCTTTAGAGCCGTTTTCGAGATCCGGTGAAATACAAACATATAAACAGAAATTGCTCGATTAATAGTATAGGATTAATTCATTAGCATTTGAATAATTGCAATGGGCCATATGAATAAAGTTGAGCATTTGCTTATACTTCTAAAATATGGAGCATTTGCTTCATTTTCTAAGAATAAACGTGAGCAAAGCCTTTTGCTCATGCTCATCAAAAAAATAGTTTGAGCATTTGCTCAAAAGTAAAAGCTTATACTCAAAATTGTATAAAGTAGAGCATTTGCTCAACTTTTGAAGCAAATGCTTCAAAAAAGGTGAGTCTAGGCTAGAGCAGCTTTTCACCTTTTGCTCATAGTAAAATGGCTCAACTAATTCGTATGAGGAAGAGGAAACTATACCAGATACGATCACAACTAATAGTTGAGAACTATAAAACTCTTTTTAGATTCAACCATGATATTATATATCATCATGATTCCTACAAAAGAATAAATACAAAAGATAGCCATCACAAAATAGGAAATAGGCATTTAAGAAGATGAGAGTGTAGACGATTGTAAGAAGGCTATTGATTTTAGAAGATTATGCTGAAGATTATTATAGAGATGACATTTTTTGACGCTATTATTTCAAAATTCTAAACTCAACTAACCTAAAACTCAATTCATAAATAGAAAACATAGCAGACGAAGCAAACAGAAGCGGTGTCTCCTACTTGCATATTTAGCGCTTACGTGAGCTATTGAAACGAAGTAAAGGCCATTCAGCTGATGAAAAATCTTTAAAATACGTGAGCATTTGCTCCAGAGTTCAGGAGCATAAGGTAAGAGTATAAGGTAAAGCTTATTCATATAAAAATGAGGAAATAATTATGCTTCCACCTAATGCTCATGAGCAAAACCTTATGCTCCATGGTCTTGCTCATTTGAGCATTTGCTCTGATTTTATTCATATGGGCCAATATCTCAGTAATTTCCACCTGTGTCTTTTCAAACATTTTACACTTTTAAAAGTTAATATCTCGAAAACTAAAGAAGATACCAAAAACCTTTACTAAACAAAACTTGTAGGAAATTTATCTAGCACAATTTTTGTTTAGTTAGTCATGTCGCTGAAATGCATTGTTCTCAAGAGATACATGCGTATACTTTTCCCTCTTTACCTTTTTTTGTGCATTCGTTGCTGCTGACTGCTAATACTATTAGTTTGTATTTTCTCATGTAAAAGGTCCCAGGGGCTTGTAAGTTGGCTTTGGTCAAGGCTTCTATGGACTAACATTAGTTTTTGAAACATTAGTTCTTGAAATATTTATAAATAGTAATAGTGTGTGTGTTGTGCGCTGGCAGGTTCCGCACACATGTCTGCCGGAGGCGGGCACTGGCGGCGGTGTGGCGGGGGCGGTCGGGGGTGGCATGGTAGGCCTGGGAGGGCTGTCGTCGCAGCAGCAGTGGGGAGGAGGTGTGGGCGGGGGAGGACAGGCCACCAGTGTGGCAGGCGGACTTGTCAACTCGGCCTCTGCACGCATCGCTTCCTTCTGGAAGGGCTGGACCCAACACAGATAACAGGTAAACTGTCGTTCACATTGGTCAAGTTAACTTGAATTCAGGTTTTTAAACGTTTGATTTAAATGGACGATTTTGAAAACTTGAATTCAAGTTCACATAACCTCAAAAGTATATGATGATGAAGTAAAAAATCTAATTAATTTCAATGTTTTGTCTTTTCTTGCATCAATATAATATTCTAAATTGATGGACAACTGTTTTTATCTCATTTTCCCATGTGTAGGTTGGATTGTACCTTCAAGTTGGATCCAATAGTCAAACATGTTCAACATCTACTTGAATCAACAACATTCTTGAAGAAGGGTCTACATTGGTATAGTGGATTCAAGTTTCTGTTCTTGTAAATTTCACTTCAAGCTTGCAAAATACATTCATTTTACACACAACTTGAATTCAAGTAAACTTGACTAATGTAGACACCCCTTGAATGGGAAAAGTTAATGTTATTTGTAGAGAATGACCTTTTATATTCTTGTATTTTCAATGTTTTTTTACTACACTTTTGTGAACTTGTAATAAATCGACACCTATTGGAAACCGTAAATAATCTAGAAAGTGAGTTTAAATTACAAAATAGTTGAATAATCTGTTGGGCAGATGATAATTCAGACAGATAATTCATTGGGCAGATGGATTTATGTAACGAATGTTTTTACTAAATTGTCCAATGTAAGAAAATAGGCAATATTAGTAATCCAATTAATGTCAGTTACTTTGTTCAGTAACCCAATCATAATCCAAATATTTTCTCATATTTTTCACAAGCTTAGAATCATGTAGACAAAAAATTACTGTGTCTGTTTACCTAGAATATTATTCAAATACTGTATTCATCTATTGTATTCTAATTTTCAGGCTCTGTGTCCATGACTGTGAACAGATCCTACGGTTTCAACAGAATCATATTTATCATTATTCTCTGCAAATGAAATTCTTTCAGATTGTGTACGAAGCTGATATTTTTGATACATCATAATTTTTTCGGTATGTTATAGTTTCCTACTTGTATTTTAAGACTTTCATACGGAAAAATCAAGAATTTCATCAATTGAATGTATTTCTGAAAATGTTAATTGTTACAATGGAACTTCTGATACATTTTTATAGGTACTGTATTTGATTGTTTGTTGCCATACTATACTTCCAGTTATCTGTAATTATTATAGTTCTTTTACACATAATAATTATTTTACTCATGTTTACTGAGTATACAAATGAAATTGTCCCAAGTTCGAGGGGTTTATTTGTTAACATAAATATCATGTATAATAAATTATGCTTGAGTAGTGAGATGTTGATTGGAGGATATGTATAACAGATGTTGGGTGAATTTTTCAAATGTATGACGTAATTTTTTATTATTCAAGTGACCATAATTCTCAAAATACAGTATGTGAGAAACAATTGTAAACTTGAAAATCCATAGCAATAATTCACCTTGAGTGCACATTTTGTAGTAAAAGAATTATAAACCATTTGTCTCATTCTATGAAGGTGTTTTTAATTTTCCTGTATGTTGAATTATCAAGAATAATGATTTTTGGGACCGTATTATACAGTATTTCAATCCTACACTATTTCTATATTGTGTCTTCCTAAAACTTCTGACAAGAGTACTCTCAATTACAACTTCTAGGATATAATCGTTGAAAACATCTCTCACTTTAAATCGGAAAATCCAAGAAACTTTTGATTGTTTGATTTCTCGCGGTTGAACCAAACAACTTGAATGTTATGTTGACATTTTGCTTTTCCTTCTGATTAACATAACATCGATAACTGATTAATAAACTCGATTAACCGAGATGCAACTTGTTTTCCCCTACCTACTATTTAAAGTTGTATTCTCTTAAATTAAATATTGCATTTTCTCTCGAACTGACTACTAGAATACTAATTTTTTATCCCATGGAACTAAAAGAGACACTGTCGATTAATTCAGTAGCGTGGGAAGAAATCGTCCAACGTGTGCGATTTAAAAGATTATCATATAATAAGTAGGTAGAAGCGTGTCCCTTTGTAAGTGGAGGAAAAATGTGTACTATTTACTATTTTTTATTCCCCGTGGAATAAAATGGAAGTGGATAAAATAAAAATGAATAATATGGAAGTGGAAACCTCTCCATGGCTTTACTTCCCTGGATTTCCTCCAGGAAAAAAGTTGCTCAACAGCGCAATACGTTATTTCTAATAAAATAAATACTAACAGGAAAATTATGGGAAAAGGCTGAGAAAAAGAAGACTAACATGAAAAATATCTACCAATAATATATAAAGTATTCGTAAAATTGAACAGATAAAACTTTTGTTTGCAATATAGCTTTTGATTTAATTTAGATTCAAATAATAGATTCATGATTCCTCTAGAATAATTTAAATACAAATCAATTTATGATGACGACGAAGAAAACATAAAGTCAACTTTTCATTCATCCTGTTCAAATTATCATGTTATGGAATGAACAAACAACTTGAAGTACGTTATGAGTTCTAAAACCTGGAAAAATCAATTGGATTACTAGTTTATCGAAAATTACTGAAATATATTAAAAAATGATGAAATAGTTTAGGAACAAAAATATGAAATGCAAATAAACATCTTTAGAACAATTCATTACTTCCTCAAGAAAATATTCCACCAATGCTGGTGTTGAATAATGAAATCAGTGTGCCATTCAACTTTCTGACCTGTATTATGTTGAGACACCAACTTAATACATGCCAAAATTCAGCTGAATATACAGATTAAATAGACAATTATATAATTTGTCTCAAGCTTTGTTAAGTTTTTCAATTATTAATTATATTTATTCTTAAATTATCTATAATTAAGGAGTTGGATGTTAGAAGGGTGTGAGACGTGAATAATAAAGATTGACTTCCATAGAAACAGTTCAATGTTTTTTTAACATTTTAACTTCCAATCAGCTATTTGCAATGAAAAATGTCAATTTATATTATCGATTATCAATATACTCTTATTTAATTTATTCTCAAAACGGTATTTAACTATCTTAGGTCATCTCACCCAGTATTTGGCTATATTAATTCTCAAAATTTTGTCAATCTTTGGTGAAGTGACACACTGTATTGTGCACTCAAAAAAAAAAAAAATGAATGGAGCTGGTATTTTCTACCAACGTTATTGTTATTTCTTGCATCGAGCTCCTCAATTCAACTACATTAACTTTAGCTGACGTGCAGAGCTCCTCTAGCTCTTCAACTGTATTAATATTTAGGTTATAATCTTATTACCTAATAAGAATATCTGCCAAGGCAGCAGCTTCATTTGTGATGAGAAAAGGAGAATAGCATAAGTCAAATGAAGTGTCACTGTCGGCATCTCTACTATAAGATAAACCAAGTAGAATGCTAATATGTCCTGAAATCAAAAAATAATCTTTCTTATGCACGGAATAAACATTAGCGATGGTTTGAATGAACTGAGTACTCATTCATAAAAAGGTAAACTATGTGCTCATTATTTATAATAATACAGCCAAGTGAATACTGCGTACCGATATGCACTTTGGCAGTTTCCAAGTCTGAATAGCCGTATAATATTATCACATGTCTGTACCAATTTGTGTTAATATACTATCACCAATAGTGAATTATTTATTATCATATACATAGCTTCATAATAAATTAAGCTAGGATAACATTTTAGCACGAATAGAAATTGTATTATTACAAATCCTCAGATTAATACTTATATACTACATAAATAATGTAATAGAATATTTTTAATTGAAAATTGAAGCAAGTGTTAACTATGCAGGCAGATTTCAACTGAATCAAAAGGCTGATGATGCCTTCAATAAGGTGATGATGCAATGAAATGCTTTTAATAGATATCCTTTCTATATAAATAATGTGGTAAGGATTTGAAATATATATTATTTAATTATTTATAATTATTATTTAACTATTTCAATATTATGCAAATTATTGACTTTAAGAATGACAAAACAGATATCTACGGTATGAATTATTTTCCATTCTCTACTCATTCCAATATAAAATTATCACTTACATATTTTACTCCAGCAAGTAGAAGAATATTTATCTGCAAATTCAAGAGTGACATGCAGAACTTCATGTCTCTTTCAATATGTGGAGAAACTGTTGAATCGGAAGGCATTGATTAACATTCTTAATTTTTTTCTTTCAGATAAAATACTATATTAATTCAATAGTTCTTAGCTACAATCAATGTTTCTAGTTGAAAAAGTTCATCTCATCATTGAGATGATGTTCAAAATCGAATTCCCTCTTATCATCCCCAATACCCATAAAAATAAATTAAAAAATACATTTGAAGAGAAAATTGGATTGAGCCATGGCCAACCAGTTAAGTCATTATATGACTGTTTAGTCTGATATGGTTGGGCTTATCAAGTTTTGTGAATGCTTCATAGGCTAGTATGTTCTGGGTAGCTCCTAGCTTCGTAAGACTCTTCGATAACTCGTACAAGATATCGAGTTTTCTTCGATCCCAGACTATCTCTCTACAACTACTCTGAAAAGTCCACAAAAACCTCATATTTTGTTACATAGATCTATTGAGTGCGACTGCATTGATGCACTAATTTTCAAGAAATCAAATTTCAATATAATGCTCTACTCACTTCTTAATACTAAGATAGTACGGTACGGCCGTACTGCTTGCTTTCATATCTTGAAAAAAGAAAATTGTGAAATAATAAATTTTATATGTTCTTACTGATGAACATTGATTGAGAGAGGATATTAATTTATCTCTGGATTATTGTGATGGTGCATAAATTAAGGTTGTTGAATTCCAATTGAGAGCTGAATATTATGCTATATGGTAGGCCTACCGGTAATGAGTGTAGTGAGTAGCTTGTTTAGTTGAAATAATATGTGTGACTGAATTACTAACAGTGGCTTTTCATGCTGAGGCTTGATGATTTCCAGATTTTCTTCAAAGCCAATCCAGACCTTGAAATTTGTAGAATATCTATTAAAGCAATAATCTGCAAAATATAAGTGAGTAAAGAACAGGTGAATCTATTGGTAATGTTATTGGCTAATCAATTTTAAAATAGACTAGGCCTATTGAATTTTCATAGTATGATGTCTAATACCCGTTGATAGATGCCTTTACTTGTGGTTAATTAATGAAATGAAATAATTAAATATCCGAGTAGGCCTACACGGGTGGATGCAAACCGACAACCAGGATGAAGAAGTGAACAAATAGACTGCTGTGTCACCATCACCAACAATGACAACACCACTACTGGACAACAACCGTAGTGCTTTCCAAAATGGAGTCCTCATGAAGATGGTTGCCAGGTGGCTCCACCACTCTTCAATTTATTTATCAAAATAAATTCTCCTTGTCTTACCCTTCTCATTATGAGTTTTGACAGATAAGGTGAAATTATACGGATATTTAAATCTATAAGTTTCATCAGTTAATTTCTGTGTAATTAGATCAATAAATAAATAAAACTTTTTATATCTAGTTACCCTGTGTAAACCATGAAACACAATAATTCTAAAATATAAGATAACAAATGAGTGAATATAGTTTTATAAAAAAGAGATGACAAATCATCAACTTGATGAGTTTATCTAACAAGGAAAAAATATAAATTTTAAAGAATTTATGTGACACATAAATAGCTGAAAGTTCTTAAGATACTCACCATCCCAAAGACAGCAAGCGCTTTGATGTAGTCGTCATTACCAAGAACATTACAAAGACATTTGCTTCCATTTCTGTATTCCTGGGATAAAATACTGTATTAGAGTATAAGCCTGATACTTAAATCAAAAGTCTCTTTATTAAAAAAACGTATGAAAAAGGGGTTTATAGTGTTGTAGATATTAATTATATGTCTGTCTCTTTGTTATCATTTCGGCGATACTAATGTAAAAAATTTATTTGTCCAATCTTCAAATTTGTTAATATTAGATCTGAAGATTCTATTATTTGTTATTTTGTTTGGAGTGTTTATTTTTTGATCATAGTATAGCAAAATATGCCCATTATGGTGGAGTTATCCAGGTGGAGTTAAGAGAGGTTTTCAAATGCAGGAGACCTGGTAGGTCTGTCTATAGTGAGGCGGTCCACTTTATAATGGCAGTTTTTGATTAGCAATGGTAGGCCTATTGCTATTCTTGTCTACCATTCAGCAAAGCAGATAGCGCTTTCTCTTTCTCGCTTTGCTTTGTTTTTTTTGCCAGATCATCTTCTAACAACGTGAAATTGATAGTTCATTAACAAAATATTCATCTTAATTATAAAAATTCATTATGAAATTATTAAAAATTATAATTAATATAACAGTTAATAAACCTGTATTAGCTACCGTCTATAGAAGACATTGACAAGACAGAGGATTGGCAACGTTGTTCCCCTATCTTTTTCCACTGCCATTATAACGTGGACCACACTTATTATTTTTTGTAGGCTTGCACTATCGATATTCATCATTGAGTGGTAAAGTAGTGGTTTTAGAGTTAAACTTGAGGGTTGTGTTGACAGTAAGTTGAACTAAAAATTGAGATATTTTAATAAATTAAATTGCTGAAAGTTAGGTTTTGTAGTTGGATGCATGATAGATCTATAGATACTAGGCTAAAAAACTACTTGTAAATTTATTATTTTAAATATCAGCAGTAAAAATAGAAATATACTTACCTTGAAAAGATGTTTGAAGAAATTAGCAATTGGTTTGTTTATAGATGTTTTCATTTTAATGAATTACATAAAAATATTTTAATTATCTTCAAAAAATTCTCGATACTATAATTTATAAAAAAAATTCTTCATAATATCACTATGGCAACCTTGACTTGAAATAACTTTGTTTTGGAATTCTACATAAACATACAATATATAAGTTAATACAAACCAAATTCAACCTATCATCAGTGGGTATGATGGCCATGGATCCTCTACCTAGTAGTCATTCCCACCAGTTTTAACTAGGATGGATATACCTTTGGTAGTTTTGTGAACAGTAGACCTGGCTCAGTTATAAACCACAGCCTCCTCTAAAGCTGCGTTTACACCAAAGTTATTAACAAAATGTTAATAACTCAATCCTTATAGATTCTATTAGATTGAACGGAACTTGACAAACACATTCATATGTTCATCATGTGTGTGATAAGTTATGTTTGAATCTAATAGAATCTATAAGGATTAAGTTATTAACATTTTGTTGATAACTTTGGTGTAAACGCAGCTTTAAACTGTCAATCAGAGTAAATTATGTCCTGCCCTGTCGTGTCGGCGAGATATTGGTGTGTAAAAAACTATTTGGGATGTTGCATCGACAATAATTTGTTGTAAACAACTATGCTCGCTATAGCCCTACTATCATCAAAATAAGCTTACCGAGTTGAAAGCAGAGAAAAGTCGGGAGAGTAGTATACTATGCTATTTCGAGTTCTCAATTGCATGACTCATTGAATGCAATTAATAGTCCACACACAGTTGATTTTTTATTAAGTTACATTGATATATTAATTGCATGCAATTTATAATCCACTCGACAGCTGGTTCATGATGGATAATTCTATAGTCTGATTCTTACTCCAATATTGGTGTATGAAGGAGGCTCCTTTTCTTTTCAAATTATCCTTGAAATGCAAAATTTCCAAAAACATTGTATATACGACGACGCGCAATTTAAAAAGAAACATACCTGTCAAATTTCATGGGAATCTATTTCTGCGTTTCGCCGTAAATGCGCAACATATAAACATTTAAACATTAAGAGAAATGCCAAACCGTTGACTTGAATCTTAGACCTCACTTCGCTCGGTCAAAAATGTGAAGTTGCTTGATTATTATAGAAAGGCATGGAATAAACTAGTAGTTCTGTGAACAGTAGACTTCGCGTTCAGTAAGTTACATTGCTGTTGTTATGTTTTCTCAAAAATTAATAAATAATTTATCAATTTAAAATGTCTAAAAAAAATCCTAGATAAACATAGAGCTTTCTGTTCTATCGTACCGTGATGTGTCTTCCCGGAATGCAATAGACTCGATATGCTATTTTAAATACCGTACGGTATTTGTCAGAACGTTTGTCAGAACCGCTCACCATTTCAATTCCTACCTAAATAGAACACTAGACTAAACCCATTCCTTGACCCCTTCTATGACCACTACAATACATTTAAAAAATCTTGTGAATGATTATGATGCTCAATTGATGATTTAATTTTATTATTTTTGAGCTCCACTGTCTCTTTATTTTTTCTATTGTTTCTTCTTTCTTTGTATATACACATAGACTATTTTCCATACCCCTTCACTAACTTTCCTGAATCAACTCAAATATCGTACTCTTCTAATCTTATTAGTTATACTGAATCGATGTGAATATTTCATGAAGTGCGATATTATTTTATTTTGCTTTTCTTTTCAATTGTAAAGTTATAACATCAAATATGTCATTATAGTCCAGTCAAGAAAAGGTTACAGAGGGAAAAGTTGGGAAGACAATTTTTGACACCGCAGTTCTGTTTAGGGTAGTAAGGTGATAAACATATCAAAAGTCCCCACCACTACCCGCTCTGCTAAGGGGGTGGGGTGGTTTAAAGGTACCATTTTTTTGGTTTCTCGCATAAAACTCAAAAACTATGTATCTTAAGGACTTGACTGTTATATAACGAATTGAAGCTCACGGTACATAATTTATCTCAATACTCATTGCACAACTTTTTTTTATCTCCTCTAGTTTTCGAGATATCCGCTCTTGAAGGTGTGACATTTTTGAAAAATCCACGTTTGCTACCAATTTTATTCTATTTTTACTCTTATAACTTTTTAAAATCGACGGGAAAAATCCATGCTGATTATGAGCTTGTAAATTCTCTTCAATTTGATGTATAATTTTACGCTTTTACAAATTTCCCTACACCTTTTGCAGCAGCTTTAAGCAGGGAACCCACTATGCCGTCACCGTCAGGCACCGTCCAGCACCGACCGTCACCGTCAGTCGCCGCCTTCACCGTCATTTTTCCGGCGATAACCCACTTGCCCGTCTGGTTAGCTCCGTCAGAAACCGGAGCTCAATGCATCAGTTGCTATGGAGAGTTCATCAGACGAGGAATTGCTAGTAATAGCCGCAGCATGTGCTGAAAAAGAAGAGATACAGAAACGGAGGAAGCGTACTGGGTGCACGAAATCTTCAGAAGAAGAAACGAATATGGTGAATTTCACCATTTGTTTGACGACTTGAAAAAAGACGATGCTAAGTTATTTTTATATTTCAGCATGACTCCAAAGAAGTTCTACGAATTGCTCGAGTTACTGAAATTCCCAGTGAAACACAGTAACTTCCGTGAGGTCATTGGTCCTGAGGAGCGGCTGGCCTTGACACTGAAGTAAGTAAATTTATAAATGTCATGTTACTTTTTCATTTGATTTTTTTAGTGATTCCATTTACGTTTGTCGTGATAACTATTATCACAAGTATTATACAGGAAGGGATACTCCCTAATAGCCTCTATCAACATTTCGTCCGTACTCATCGCTCACAGAACAAAGGCGCACTACAACAAAACACTGGCGATGTGACTTCAATGATAGTTGAATGTCGACTGGAAGAATGATAAAAAAACGGACCGGCTATCCGGCAAGAATGCCCCAAACAGCAATGGTGGCCGACGGTGACTCACGGACACGGTCGTAGCAGGTGACGGACGGGTATTATAGTGGGTTGCCGTTCGTCTAAACAATGCGAAGCAAACGGTGACGGTCGGTGCCGGACGGCGCCTGACGGTGACGGCATAGTGGGTTTCCTGCTTTAGTGTTGAGTGTGAAATCTCCAGAACTTCTAGTAATGAATAATCATGTCTGATTCAACCAAGTTTAATCAAGATAATTTTTTTGTCAATCAGGCAAACTTCCAAACAAGTGCTCTGAAAAATGAATTATTTCCATGACAGTAGATCATAGATACTATTGATGCACTCTTGTAAATCGTAACCGGCTTGACTATGATCAAATTTCGGGGTCACAGAAAACCACCAGCCCTGAAAACCTGCACAACCCAAAAAAATACGCGAGGCTCGCTGTAGAAATGAGCAGCTTCTCTTTGTCTCAGAAACAGAGTAACGGCCAGCAACAGTCACAGTTATAACATAGTTAATCAAAAGTATTCTTTGAGTATCTATAGTGAGGTCCACGTTATAATGGTAGTGTACGATTTGCAATGGTGTTGCTATCCTTGTCTATCGCTCAACAAATTAATGTGAAAGAGTTGGGGGTTAGGTTTTATTTAGGTTATATTTAATAATGTTTCATTAGGATAGGTTAGGTTTTTGCTTAAAAATTGCAATATGCTAGAAGGGGCTAGGGTCTAGGTAGAGTTATGTTTTTTGATGTTCCAAAGGTAAAAGGATTGGTTAGGGGGTTAGGATTTTGCTTTGAACCACATGTTTGTGAACATGTTCATGAAATGAACCACATGTTTATGTTTTGTTCTAAAGATGACGAATAAATCCAAAGTATTAAATGTGAAAGGGTTAGAGGTTAGGTTTAATTCAGGTTATATTTAATAATGTGTTATTAGGATAGGTTAGGTTTTTGCTTTTGCAATCTGGTTTTTGGTTTAGGAAATTGCAATATGCTAGAAGGGGCTAGGGTGCAGTTGGAGTTATGTTTTTTTATGTTTCAAATGTGAAAGGATAGGTTAGGGGGTTAGGATTTTGCTTTGAAATCTAAATATTATTAAATGTGAAGGGGTTAGGGGTTAGTTTTTTTGGATTATATTCAATAATGTTTCATAAGGTTAGGTTAGGTTTTTGCTTTAAAATTGCAATATGCTAGAAAGGGCTAGGGTCCAGGTAGAATTATGCTTTTTGATTTATCAAAGGTGGAAAGATAGGTTAGGATTTTGCATTGAAATTGCAATATGCTGGAAGGGATTAGAGGTTTTTCAAATAGTTATGTTTATTGATGTTTTAAATGTAGAAGGGGAGGTTGAGGATTCGGTTTTTGTATTGAAATGACAATAATTATGCTGACTTGGTTATAGTGTTTTTTAACATCAGTTAAATAACAACTGTTATATTTTAGACTATTAATTATATTTTTCAAAAGTACTCTTTCTTTTATTAAATAAGATGATAATATATTGATTATTATATTGGATTTAATGATAAATCATCATCATTGGATAATAATATCTTCATCAAATAGAATGACGATTGGCTCCAGTTACAGTGCTCGGTAACCATCATCACAAAGAACGTTACATTCAAAGAACTGACTGAATGGAACGGGAAAATCCCGTTGCTAACGCATGCGCGATACGGTGCTGTCTGTGACAGAGTGCACAGAGAAGAGGACAAAGAACTCATCTAATGTTGCGCTTAATGGGTGACCAGCAGTGTGGAGTGGGTGTGGAGGGGGGTAAAATGGGTGACTAACAGTTAGTTCTTCAACTCACTACGAGAGATCAGTACCATCGACAGGCCTTCCCCGCTAATTCAGTAATCCCCCTCCAACAGTTGTAGTACTCTGTCACCTACTCCCCTTGCTCCGCTATTGTCATTCCACATCCACATTCAACAAAAGAAAAACAAGTCACGATTAGCAATTATCCAATATTACTAGTAGATGATCGATCGGCTTGCTCTGCTCTGCTGTACAAGGCTGTACAAGGCTTTAAGCCTTGTACACACGTCCGTACAGATTCGCGCGAACAATCGTATGTACATATGCCTCAACATTCACTGTACGTCCTTGTGGACGCGATCCACGTATGCCTCAGCATTCAAAAAGCTATCTGATTTGCAGACGACACGAAGACATGGTAGATGTAGATTTTCCACATGACAACAATGGCGTCATTCCATCATTGAAGATAGTTATCACAAATTGCAGCAGTATCATTTTATTTCAATGACTTATATAATAAAATCAAAAATAAAACTTGACAAACGATGTTGGTGGGTTGAACGATTGTAGGTTGAAGTAAGGAAATAAATTGCTACATGACATAAGATTGACAGTTCAAACTTTATTAGGTTGTCAAAACATTGTCTTGTTAATAATACTGAATCTAATTCAACTAGCTATCTAAACAATAATGATATCATCATGAGGGAATCAATAACTCCACTAGAACGATTGGCTCTAACTTTGAGATTCTTGACATTAGGCGATTCATTTGTTGGTTTCCAATATCTATTCTGAATCTCAAAAAAATAAAATTTCTATAATAATTCCAGAAGTTTTGATGTCCTAATCAAAGCACTTAACACTGTCTCACAAAATTGACAGTCTTCTTCAAGGAAATTAGCCATAAATTGAATCAAATACTAAATTGCTGCCCATTTTAAACTAACTCTGCTCATACACATGACAAAACAAGATTCTCCAAAAGATTAGCTTCAAGATTTAGTTTAAGGGAATACTAGTGTTCAAAGTTTGAATAAATCTCTCTATAGATAGCCTAGCTATCTAAAACGTATAATATCATATTGAAGATTACAATTTTAATTAACAACTGAAAAAAATATTTCATGCTTTTTCTATTTGACTACTTGCTAGACAGCCATATTTATTTCTGAGTACAAAATTCATAGACTCAAATAATGAATAGATCACGAAGAAAACAGAAACCTCCATAATTTATTTCCTTTCAATAATATATTTTATAGAAAAGAAATATAAAGTAATAAATTTGTTGACAGTGTGTGACATAATACGGTATATCCCAGAATGACAATTCAATGGAATTGATGAATGCAAATTCTATAAAAATCTGCATAATAAATAATTTACACATTCTATGAAACTTATTTAGTAATAGGCTATATCAAATAATAAATAGTCTATTATTTTTGCAATTACTATAACCCACTATTAGCTATCACTATATGAAAAATTACTAATAACTACTGATACTATTCTAGCATATTATGATAATATACGGTTAAAAGAATTTATCTTTTTTCTATCTGTATGAACTTGTGACCCCCGTGGTTCAGAGAACTCGCTCAAGAACTGTTTTGCATTGTAATCTTTGAAACCCTCAACTTTTGATTATACAGAGTTTATGAAAATTACTAAAGCTGCTAAATATTTCTCCTACAATAATAATTTGACAGCAGTTTCCATTGGGAATGTTATTTGAAATGAAAAATTACTCTAAAAATATTACTCTGTTGCATGTAACATATTGAAATTTGGATAGATAAATAAGAATCCCTAGCTAAAATATTTATAGGTCTGAGTAAAGTAACTGGCTAATATCGCCAAAGAGATAACATAAAGATTAGATAACATCAGCTTGTCCTGGCTAAACTGTACAACAGCCTAAGAGGAATTGGAATAATTTTTGCTAATATATAATATTATATAAAATATTGAAGGTTGAGGTTAGGCATAAACATTTAGTGATCGGCGACCTAACGATCGACCGAGCCATGCAACATAGAATCTGACCAAACACCTTGGCAGAAATCTATTGCGGCAAAACGGTATGCATTTTGAGGAACCAAAAGGTCACGTGACTAACTATTATGATGCATGAAACAAATAGTAATGTATAGAAAATTAACTAGCATGTAGAGGGCATATTTAAAAAACCTAATAAAAATAATTAAATGTATCCAGGAAATAGGAGGTTACCAAGCGCATGAATACTGAAACAATTTGCCTTGCACCAATCACATAATGGCAATTGATAGGTGGCAATAGTATGCCAATTCAAAAATATTTATATATATTTCTACAAATGATTGGGATTTATATAAAATTGTTGTATAGTCTATGTTATGGATATGGCCCGAAGGCAAAGAAATTATTAAACATACAACATAAGTAATAATTTAATATTTCAGTATGGTCTATTTGAACCTTGAATGGCGGAGGACTAGGATATTCAAATTTTATGTAAATTTGAAAGTCGGAAACGAGAATTGTAAAATTGAGAAAGGAGAACCAACACTCGCCTGCCAAATGCCACCATGAGAGGTCCCTAAATATTATAGAGCATAATACCTTGCTATAACTTGTAAATTTAAAGTTAGTTTGAATTATTAAATTTCTTAATGGACTTTGTGATGCTCTTATAAAGCAAAAGTCACTTTCATTTCAAATAATTTTTTAACCCCTTGGAAAAGACGACTCCGGCTACCATAGTCCAGGACCACCAGGAGTTGGATCGACATCAGCAGCGCATAAGAAAATTTCGACACGTGAGTGAGAAATATTGAAATAGTGACAGGGCGCCCTCAGTGCTTCGAAAATACATAATAATCAAAGCTAGCTTGTCGAAAGGGTCTTCTTATAAATTAAGAATTTAGTAAAAAATACTTGCGCAAGTAAATATAGTATTTAAAGTATTTTATTAGAGGAGCAATGAGTCAGTACATTTCAGAAATTCTATAAAACAAAGAAGTATAAAATCTAGGCCAGTAATACATATTCATATGATCTTTAATTTTTGCAATATAATTTGCGATAGTTTGTTGTAGCTCTGATTCACTAGATGAATGGCTCTATTTATTCCGTCAGGTGCCAAATCTTGCACCCTGAGATAAAATATATATTCATTGCAAAGAAATCTATTAGAGACCATAGAATTTAATATATATATATTTGGATTATTGGTTGTCAATTTATCAAGCTGATCTCAAGGAATCTATTTTTAATGGAATTGTCCAAGTCGACAAGTATTAGCAAGCTAATATCGCAGCTACATGCAAAAGGATGCATATGATTATAAAATAAAAGCACATGGTAACGTTTCGTGCTATAAATTTAGAGAATAGTATTTAGCCTGTGATATTTTACTGATTTCGATTATTGCTCTATTTTTATATTATATATTTTTTATCACTCTTTATATTTTTTGCCCTGATCTATTTTTGCAATATTTGTTAATATATGTATCAAATTGTTTATGGTGTGCAATTTATTTTAATTCCTCAATACTATAGGATAAGTACCATATATATATATATATATATATATATTATATATATATATATATATATATATTTTTTTATATTTTTTTTTTTTAATGAATTATCAGAATTATAGTGGAAGCTTATATCTGGGCCTATAAAGATTTTTATGAGACTGTATCCTATTAAAAACCACGACCTAATTTTTATAATTATATTAAAATATTTCATGCTCTACTGACTGATGCCAAGCAGGAGGCTAATCGTTATTTAAATATAAAAAATAACGTGACACGCTTCAACATCTTTGACACTCAAAGATTTTTTTAAATGTTTGATACATGATTTCGATACATAGTTCCAAGAGAAAATAAATAGCCAAAACCGCAAATTGATAATTATATCAACCCATATCATTTTGTTGATACAAAAGTTGTAAAGTATAATGAACCAGCTAAAATCATATTATGTCAGTGTGCGTGATAGCTCCCAAATCAATGTTAGTAGACAGTCTACTAACTTTGCTCCCAAATAACCTCAGATGATGTTACAAATGAATGAATGAATGGAAAAACTGTAGTAATTGCATGCAAAGAATTCTTCAGCTGACCAAATGATAGATCATAACAATTTTTTTCTAATGCATTGTAATAGAATTGGACTCAACACGAGCTTTATTCGACATTAAATATGTGTCTTAGTAACAGAGATAACAGATTATAAATATTACAGCTGTTTTATCATCACAATCTTCCCCCCTTAATATCAATCGGCACTCGTGGGGTATGGGGCGAGCTGGCGAAGTGAGACTGTCGATTCTCTGCCGTCGTTGTGGCGAACAAACGCATATTCAGGGTTACTCTCGATTAATTCAACTTTTTCAACTTGCGATTCTTGTTTTGAGTTTTTTTTTATCTTCTTCAACCATAAGATGACTGTTGTTCTTCCCAGTGACTGTTGTTCAAACCTCTCGATTTTAGGGCTAGCATCACACTTTTCCATATAACTCCATTGTACCGTTCGACTTGCCCATTACTGGCTGGATTATAGGGTGATGTTCTGCTGCTGGCAATTCCTTTTGATAGTAGGAAATTTTTCAAAGCTGATGACATAAACGATGTTCCTCTATCGGAATGTATGTAAGACGGTACACCAAAAAGAGAGAATAGTGATGTAAGGTGTTTTATTACTGTATTAGTAGTCATGTCAGGACAGGGGAAGGCAAATGGGAATCTGGAATATTCGTCTATAAGAACTAAAATATACTTGTTCCTTGAACTTGATTGTAGTGGGCCTTTGAAATCCATATTAAGACGTTCAAATGGTCGAGTTGCTTTGATGAGGCGGCCAGTTCCTTTGGCATAGCGTGGTTTCATTTCAGAACATGTAATACATTTGGAACATACTTCTTTTACATCATCTATTGAATATGGTAAGTTCTTTGTTTTGGTCTAATGATGGAGTCGAGTAACTCCTTGATGACACAGGTCCTCATGAATTTTTATCAGTTTCTTTATATCTGTATGGCATCCAACAGTGGCACAGACTCTTGATAGTGTATCTGCTGGTATATTCTCTTTTCCAACTCTATAAATTATATTGAACTTATATTCTGACAATTCAAGGCGCCATCGTTGGATTTTGTCATTCTTAATCTTGCTGGTTTGTTTATTACTAAACATGAATGAAACTGATTTCTGGTCTGTGATAAGTGTAAATTCTCGTCCAAGTAAGTAATGTCGCCATTTCCTGATTGATTCCACAATGGCATAAGCTTCTTTTTCCACTGCAGAGTGCCTAGTTTCAGATGTGGAAAGAGTTCTTGAGAAAAACGCCACTGGTCTCTCATTCTGTGTTAATACTGCTCCAATAGCGTAATCTGAGGCATCAGTTTCCAAAGTGAACGGGACTTTTTCATCAATGTGCACTAGAACTGCAGATCCTATTTCTTTCTTTAATGATTCAAATATATTTCTGCATTCTTCATTCAACGGGAAGTGAGTATTATGCACAAGTGGATGGATCTTTTTTGAAAATTCTTTTATCCATTTGGAGTAGTGTGCAAGCATTCCAAGGACACGCTTCAATTCTTTCTGATTTTTTGGAGCTGGTAAGTCAAGGAGTGGTTTCAATCGATCTGGATCGGGCTTAATCATACCCTGACCAATTTCGAATCCCAGAAAGGTTAAATTCTCCATAGATATTTTACACTTTTCTTCATTAATCGTGAGGCCATATTTTTCTGTTGCTCTCCAGAAATTTTCAAAATTTTCATCATGTTCTTCTTGGGTCCTTCCGCATACAATAATATCATCTAAATAGGCATAACATGATGTCAAATTTTCTTGTTCTATGATTTGATCAATCACTTTCTGGAAAGCAGCTACTCCATTCGTGACTCTGAACGGAATTCTTTTGAATTGATACAGTTTGTGTCCAACTTCAAATGCGGTGAAATGCCTTTCCTCAGGCAAGATTGGTATCTGGTGATAGGCAGATTTCAGGTCAATAGATGAGAATATTTTATATTGCGCTACCTTATTGACTAATTCTTCCATTAGTGGTAGTGGATAGGCATCCAAATTCGTGAATTTGTTGATGGTCTGTGAATAGTCAATCACCATACGTTTCTTTTGGTTCTCTCTTGAAGTAACAAATGCTTGAGCTCTCCAAGAAGAATGACTATTTTCTATAATATCAGCATCTTTAAGCCGTTTGACTTCATTCATCATAAACAAGTAATCCTCTTCTGAATGTCGTCTCGATTTAGTTATTATAGGCCGACAGTCCGGTTGAAGATCACGAAACAATGAGACAGGTTCTACTGTAGCTTGGGCTAGAGCACACTTCATAAGTAGGCCTTCTTGCGTCATTGTCTTCATTCAGTTGTAGTGCTGCTTTAGATCCACCGAAATCAAAAGTGATGGATGAAAAGTTCTTTAGAAAATCGTGTCCCAAAATTACACTAGCGCAACATTTGTTCAATACGATCAAAGGAAAATCATTATATTCTTCGTTCTGGAAATATATTTCACTCAAAGCGCACTCAGTTGTTTTAGTGTTGCAGGCACTTGAAGCAAATGTAATCAAATTGGAATATGGCATAGTTTTCATCTTCGATTGTACTACTAGTTTCTTATCTATAAAACTTGCTGTGCTCCCAGTGTCTAATAGTGCCAATGTATCTATTCCATTAACACGTATAGGAACAAGACATTTTGAGAGGTCAGTGCTGGTATTTGCTGCTGAAATTACTGTGGCAGATACCATTTGGTTTTTTTTATTGTTTCGTGCTCTGCATACTTTTGAAAAATGGCCTATTCGATTACAAGTTAGGCATGGTTGTCCTTTTGCTGGGCATTGGCTATTATCAGTATGATTATTATAGCCACAAAATCTGCATTGAATCTTCTTTTGGTAAGAATTATGGACTAAAGTCGTTTTCTCGGTATTTTTATTCTCGTTTGCTAGGACTGTGTTAACATATTCTGAACTGGTTTCGTATTCTTTAGCAATGTTTTCAGCATTCTCTAACATTCGTGCTTGTGAGATAGCGTCTTGCAAAGTTAGCGATTTCATTTCGAAAAGATGTTGTCTGATTTTCGATGATTCTAATCCGGAGATGAACGCGTCTCGGATATATTCACTTTTGTTATCGTCAGCCGTGACTGCTTGAAAGTTACATGGTAAACTTAGCCGTTTTAGTTTATTATAGAATTGATCAATTGATTCTCCATGGGTTTGTTTTGCTTTAGATAAGCAGTAACGTGCATGTACTACATTTTGAGGTTTTATAAAGCTTTCTTCAAGAGTTGTTATAGCTTCTTCAAATGATATACAATTGCAAATACTTTCAAAAATATTCGGTGACACATAATTGATCAAAACATTCAATTCATCCTTTTTCGGGATTGAACTGTTTTTTAAGAAGTTTAAAAATGTTACCTTCCAATGTCTCCACGTTTTCGGTGCTTCATCTGAATCTTGGTCAATCGATAAAACTGTTGGTTTCAGTATTTTTCCAAGCATTTGGTTTTGCGAATCGTTTTCTCCTTCACTGACTAAATCTTGACGTTTACTCGTTTTTCTTTTCAGACCCATTTATTTTATATATTTAATGTCGAATAAATTGTAATAGAATTGGACTCAACACGAGCTTTATTCGACATTAAATATGTGTCTTAGTAACAGAGATAACAGATTATAAATATTACAGCTGTTTTATCATCACATGCACTTTCAATGTTATTTTTATATCCTGAAAAAGGACAAAAGAGTGAGTCAATTTGTTGTCCAACAAACTTGACCTGTAAAAGGGTTCGGAGAATACATGTTCATAATTTGAGAAGATTGATCAATTCTTTCTAAAGTTATTGTAGAACATACAAACAGATGGACAACGACTTTGTGTTTGTCCTTCAGTAAGTCAAAAGTTAAAACTCACGCTAGTTCAATAATATTATTCTATACAAAACCACTATAAATGAACAAAATATATTTACCAAGCTTAATTTATCCTGAATACCAATAGAATATATGAGCCCAAAGTTAAACAATAATATTCAACATTCCATAATAACATCTATATTCACAACCAGAATAGAAAATACTTCGAAATTCATCAGTCCTTTAATGTTACGAAAAGCAATACTATGAAAATGAAAATACAGTCGAACCTCTGTATAACGAAGTCGATTATCCCGAGAAAAAATTCGCTGCTTAGAGGTATTCGTTATTGAGAGGTTCTGTCAAGAAAACTGCCACGATCCTATAGATCTTATAATATCGTATCACAGCAGTAAATAAATGAATATGGTACATAAAACATATCATCGCGAACGTAGGTAGGGTACCTATTAGGCCAATATTAATATAAAAAATTAAAAATTTATGCTGTTGAAAAAACATGTTTTTTAATATTTGTAGAATCTAATAAGTAAACTCACCAATTTATTTCCAGAAAGCTTGATTTGTACTATTAGTAGATCTTAATCAAAGTACATACTCTGTAGCAATATTTTTCAACTTTTTACACTACTATTTAGATGGAACGCAAAATATGGTTATTTTGTCAATAACTACACTATAAATACTATAATAACTCAAATTTCCTATTTTTTTTGTTTTATATTTGAAAAAGTGAGTAATATCGGTTGAATTTTGCATTTGAATAAAACATCATGTTCAATAAACGACTCACATCTATTCAAACAGTCGGACATGTCTGGTACACTATTTTTCAGTTTTAATCCTTGCCTGATAATTTTGAAAGCCTCTAGAACTTCATGATCTGACGGATTCTTCTCCTCAGGTTCGTCACAGTCATCATCATCATCATCATCATAGTCAGTTCGAAGAATTGTGAATGTGTGACAAAAGCAAGAATGGGAAAGTCCAGTCGTTCACCTGCCTGGTCTACAATAATGACAAGCTCTTGGAATTCAATTTCCGACATGTGTTTCACCCTCTATTGACTGTCTACCACCCTATCTTCTTCCTACCTGAATTGCCATTATTTTTAGTCTATTGACCTTTCTGCTGAAACTAAAGAATTCCTTGAAAATGACCGTCTGCTTCCTATACACACTACACTTTGTATGTTGAAGTCAAGAAAAAACTTTGTTGTTGAGAGGTCCGAAATTCGTTAAATAGAGGTAAATAAGCAGCCAAAACTCCAAAATGTCATGGGACCAGGTAAAAATTCGTTGTGTAGAGGATTTCGTTAGGTGGAGGTTTGTTATAGAGAGGTTCAACTGTATATTAGTTTGTTCAACATCCTACAGTTTATAATAGACAGGCCCTTATTGACAATTACTCGTGAAAAGCTCCTCGAATAACAATGTTTTGAAATACTATTGTTCACGTAGGCTTCAGCAACACCTTTCTGCAAGAAGGGCGTTGGCAGTTGTGCGTGTGTCAAACTGGTTGGAATCTACAATCTACAAATTGACACCCTGGCTCACTAGAGCAACTGTTCAAAGGTAGTTTACAAAGAATAGCTGTCACGAAAGGCAATTCATTCATTTTAAACAAAGACAGCTCATTATTTGACATTGCAGTTGAGAGCGTATTGGAATATCAACATACAATATGATAAACAATATAAAACTAAATTTCGTATTAGGTGGATAAAATAATTCTTTTAGACTCAGTATGAGAAGCAGAAGGTGATATAATTGAAAAAAATAAAATATCCCTAATTCCATGTGCTAAGAATTTTTGTTGGAGAAGATGGAGATGAAGCCCTACCAGACTGTTCTAGGGTCCCAAACTTTGTCCAGGTATTTTATTGTCTAGGCCTACTAGGGGTGGATGCGTTTGTAATCGTGTTATCATGGTTCACTGCAGTTATCCTACAAACTTGTCCTGCACACTCGCACAAGCGCCAATTACAGAGCGGAGGTGCTCAATAATTAAATTATTAATTAATTAATTAATTCACACCTAATTTACTAATTATTAATCAATTATTTATAATCAATTAATTAAATTGAGGTGACATGGTCAATCACTTTATTATACAATTTTCGTTTGGAAAACTATTTATAAACCATGAAGATAACAGTAAATCTTTTAATTACCATTGTATCATAAAATCAGGAAACGGGTATTCTACTTTATATGGTTATGAAATGTTTCATAACTATTAGTTCGGAGAACAGTAGAACTCGCTACACTCACTAACATTTATACTCATACACGTCTGCCTATTCACACACAAACACACATACAAATTGGATTTATGATGATAATTATATGCAATAGGATCGGTGGAGAACGCTGAGAAATAGAAGTTCTCTACACTTTTGAGCTTAGAAGCACGATTGGAAAGATAAAAAATCTTACAAATAGACGAACGCTGATTGACTTGAAACATAGAATTCGCTTCGCTCATTCAATAAACATACCTCAATCTGGTCTCCAACCCATTCCAGCATATTGCAATTCCAAACAAAAACCTAACCCCCTAAGCTACCCAACTCTAATTTTTCAACACAAAAATCTGTAACATCAACATGCATGAGCATAACGCCCACACAGCCGCACACAATCATGAATGTTCTATTCTATCTGGTACGATTTGTAAGGTGAAAAAACATACTGTAATACCTATATCACGATAAATATGAAGTATTAAATCACTTATTTGAAATATGAAAATATAAAGATAAAACTAAGTGAAAAACATCAGTGAACAACAATATTTACAAAAAATATGCACATACTCTATCACTACGCTTGGCCCTTGATGGAAAAGCTTCCTTCTGACTTGACGGTCTTTGGCCAAACCAAAAACCTATAAACCCTATAACCCCATTTTTTAGGGTTTGTATGCATAAAAGAAGTCCAGAACCAATTTTCGCATGCAAAATTTCCTTGTACAGAGTGGCCCAAATACCTAATATGTCTGGTTCATTCTCCAGTTCTGAGCTATTACAATCAAATCCAGTCATTGGACAAAAAAATCCTCTCTCTCCTTTTTTACTGTATATAAAATTCAGAATAAAATGGAATCATTCAGACCTCTATAACTTCAATCAGTTCTATCCTACAGTTTTTACAAAACGAGTAGAATTTCATGGAAAATCAATTTTGATAAATCCTATAGTACCTATTCAATCAACAATATCTTCCGATTGTCACAATTCAAAAATGTATAATTCAACATCCTACTAGGCGTAATTTTGTGCTCTACAATCTGAGAACGCTCTATCTCAAAGATTTTCAGGACACCTCAAGGATCGAAATTTCATTCATAACTTTTGATACAATTTTCGGATCTTCCCGTACGCTCTTTCTTTTTGGCTTGTCAAGGTAGTTGGAAATCATATATCATGAGTCAAGTTCCTAAGAGAAATGGGAAATTTTTTGTTGAGTGTACATTGTACTTCAACCCATATTCCATACACAGAATAACGACAATTTATTTATTCAATGCTGCATATCTTATGAAATAATACAGATATAAAATCAAAATCTAGTCAAGGATGTGAGGAATTTCCTCCTCTTCTCACTCCAATCAACAATACTTTCGATTTCAATACCATTAGAAAGTTACAACCGATTGAAAAAGTGACGATTGAAGTTTTACCATTTTTTCGCAATTCCACTGTTAATCAAGAGTCTCTTAAACGAGGATCATACATCATAGAAACTCATGATTGGTTCTAAATTTTATTCTATAGGAGCTCAGTTACCATAAATATTTATCTTCAACTACTGTTTTCCATCTTAGAAATACCGAGATCGTGAATATGAGGAGAATATCTTCAATCTCTTGATATTTTCAAGTGATTGAATCGTACCGTGCGTCCAAGTGAACTATGAATAAAAATGATAAAATCAACAGCATTTTTTGTGTTTCAAGTTTATCAACATGGTCGGAATTGATTAGCAGATTCAGCCACAAAGTTTCTTCTAAAAGGTCATGAAGATTATTTCAAAATCGATTTACGATTTTAGTTTTGCTCTTTATTGCTCTACTTATAATTTTGTATTATATCAAGCAAAGGAAATACATTTACGACAAAAATACACATACATAATAACAGGGGTAGGTAAATCTTTTTAAAGAGTATCAATCAATTTCCTCCTTATAATATACAATGAAACTGGATGTTATTTTACTGAATGCTAAGAAGATAGTGGCTCTTATAAGTTTATAATGAGAGAAATTCATTGAATTTTCAAATTACTCCCTCTTCCCCAATCTCCCGCTAGACAGCTAGCCTAACAGCATTTAGCTCATATGCAAAATTAGAACTTTCCACTATGGGTACAGTCCATGAAAAAGGTTGACAACCATTGGCTATTCAATGAAAACAAGAAGCAACTAAAATAATATTATTAAGGTTAACAATCTTTGGCTATTCAATGAAAAAAAGTAACTGAAACAATATTATTGTTAATGAGCAGTTTTGACATCATTTATTAAAATAATTTTAGAACAATAATAGAGAAATATAATGCTGCATTACACAGCACCTCAAGAACATGTGATGATTAAAATTATTCCATGCTCTTTCTCAATTTTTAAGTTCAAAATCGCAATATTGTGGATTAAATTAGATTGATTTAAATTTTTTCAATTATTGAATTGAAGTACATAATGTAATAAAGTTACAAAATCTGGCCACTCATTCACTTATTGTTTTCTAGTTCTTGTTGATTAGAAATAAAAATTAATCCTCTTTGTCACTGGAGAAGCAGCGTTCATGCGATCTGGAGAGTTGAGAGTAGCAAGTGATTAGAATAAGAAAAATGAATGTCCAGTCTATGTACTATTAGCAAAACAATGACATACATGCCTCAAGCCACAAATGCTGTCAGCAGTTGTTTTGCTGGGGGGAGAGAGTGGTGTGAACTGGTTTGTTGGAGAGGGAAGTGTAGGATGCCAATGACTCCCCACTACGTCCCCCTTCTACAGTACTAACTCAGCTCAGACAGAAATCGTCATTTACGTATACAAGCGCTTTCTACCGGTATAAGTGATACTACACATTAGGCGAAACAATAGTCGGTAAGAATGTTCCCTCTGATCTCTTCTCTGTGCAGAGTGGTTTGTGTAGAAATGCTCCTCCAGAATAGTGGAGTATGCGCATGCGCTGATAACGTATTTGTTAGAACAGTTCCGTTCACTGTGATAGCTGCTACTGAGCTGTGACTGGCATTCAGTGGAACTGCAACTGATTCGCCAATGCATGAAAACACACCGTAACCTCTTTATGTCCAAATCGAAACCACTGAACTCTATACTAACAGTTAGTTAGTATACTAACAGTTAGTATAGAGTTCACTGATCGAAACTTGTAACATAACCTCTAGTCCAGTCAAATAGTTGTTTTTAAGGAAACAGCCCCAAAAGAATTTTTCTCGACAGTTCTATACGTATTTTGGGTCGCTGAATTCAAATCTGAAATAAGCTGACATGCCAGAGGGCGGCTTCACCCCCAAAACCTCCCAAAATTTCGGACTTTTCCAATTTTGCCATTAATCTCGAGAGCCTCAAGTTTTTCGAGAGAAAGCATACTCTAAGAAATTAAAGATAATAAGATTAAATAAATTGAGTGGTTGCACAGGATTCTACCATTTTTGGTTCTGGAGCTACAGATTTAAAAAAAGGGAAATTTTTCTCGTTTTTAAAATTATTCAATCCTACAACTTCCACCCTATACAACTTGTATATTTTCCTAGCAATGATTGAAAAAATCACACATCATGTGAAAGAACAATCACATAAGTGTGGCAATGTAATTTACTCTTCATCTCTAGCACCATCATCATCATCGATAATATTATAACTAACCCATAACATAGGAAACGCAAATTTACTACCTTTTCTGATCTGAACACATAGCCTATGAATATCTTAGTTCTGTTTTCAATACAATTACATCTTTCTAATGTACTAGAAGGAGATTTGACGAAAAATATGATATTTAACATTATGTTTTCATAAATTTGATTCCTCAAATATCATGGAATTCCCCAATATAAGAAGATCACTTAAAATAATAATAATGAACACTTTTGATAGGCCTATTTACCTATCACCCTTTTTCATGTTACTATAAACAAACAGGAATTCAGGTTCAGTGCTGCCAAAAAATGATAGATGTAAATGATAGACCCAGTTTGTCTTCCACTATTCCACTTTGGGGCGTCCGTAAAAACTGACATTTTTTTTGTGAGTGGTGGTTTTCAAGGCTGGCGGAACTTCGGCGACTCCAAATTTCTTGACCAAGCTCAGTAAAACCGTGAATCAGTGATAAAGCCCCAATAGTCATTGGAGGTTTTTCTTAGTGAGAAAAAATGAAACAAGGAATCTACTCAAATACCAGTCAATATGTTTTGATTCAAATCAGTTTTAATCTATTTTATCGGAAAAGCAGGGGCAAAATAGCATGATTACTGCTGCTTTGATAACCGACCTTTGAAACTATCAATAAATTGTGTCATCTAAGTTTCGCCCTATAATCTCGTAATAATTCCATTGTAATTTCTATCTCACAGGGCAGGTACAATACTCTCATTATACCATGAACAATAGTATAATTTTTTTTTCACCATGAAATAACTTTTCCGGTTGGCAGGACGCTCAGCTGTAGCTCTGTATGTAAACATAATTTCAAAAACATTATTTCTTGATCAACACACATAACGTAGAATTAACTTTTTTAAAATTGATGATCTCAGACAAGGTACACTAAGAATGACTCTTATCATTTTACTTTATTTTGCTTCAAATATTGATCATGATATAACGTTTCATAAAAATTTGAAATAAATGTTTGATCTGCTTTAGTTCACTTTTGAATGTTATGTTTATTATTCAATTTCAATTAATTGCATTTCTGTGTAGAAAATTCAAAGTTTGCAGTTGGTAAACTGCTAACTGTTATTGTAATGTTGATTGTTGAAGTGGTTGAATCATAAATTTTCAGTTCATAATAATTTGCGTTTTCGTACTCAGCTAAGTTTGCTTCAGAAACTTTTGAATATTGATCTATTCAGAAAGTAATTTGCCAACAGAATTTTCAAGTTCTTTCCTTGGAAATCTTAGATTTTTGCTTATTTGAATAATACAAGAGAGTTTCAGTTTGTATACATTACATGAAGATTTGATGTTCCCTCCAAAATGGTAAGTGAACTCAATAAATTATGTTTCTTATATTACTGTGCCACCAACTTTATTAATTTTACCACTTACATTATTATTGGCAAGTAAAATGAATACATCGATATTTTGTTGAAATATTGAATTATTGAATAATAGTGTCATGGAACGGTTTCCATCTTTTGTTCACACCTTTTTGATACTTTATTATGAACCGCCTTGACGAACTGAGAACCTGAGAAGACAAAATGAGCTGTAGTACAAGAAGATTTGATCATTGTGTCAACAATAACTATCATTATTTCTCAAAATTTTGATCCTTTAGGTGTCCTTATAAGCGCCTCCCCACTAGGTAATCTTGAAAGTAAGTGCAATGGGTGTTTCTAGTCTAGTAAAACAATTGTATAAAGTATGATTTCAAAATATTGGTTTGATCCGTTAGGAAGGCCTTAAAAGTTATCAATAAAAGTTAGTCAATAAAAAAATGAATTTTGGCTGGGACATGGTTTTCAATTTCAACTAGTATTCCTCCTTTTCCCTTTACTTGATTTTTTAATTTCTGAGGAATCCTTTCAGAATCAGCCTAATTGTTATTTCACATAGTATGTGATTTTTCATCATCACTTTTTCACTCCAAATTGTATACGTTATATATGTACAGTAAAAGTAGTGAGTTTTCAGAATTTTCAAAAAATCTTTAAAAGTAGCCTACTTCTTTATTGAAAATTTGTATCTCTAAAACCAGAAATTGTAGATCGAACGCAATTTTTTTGGAAATTCTATTGTCTTTAATTTTGTGTAGATTGCTTTATTCAAAGATCTCAAAGTTTTCAAAATAAAATGAAAAATTGAGATGAAGGGGTGAGGCAAATCGCCCTCTGGCTTGTCAGCAACTTTCAGATCCGAATTTTGTGCTCCAAAATACATATGTAAGAAGCTGGTTGCTCTACATTCACGCTTCTTCTTTCTAATCATATGAACCATATGACTTGTTAATAATTTACTAATGTTGTTTATCAAACTAACAGCAGAGCTGATGAGAGAATCATTGAATGTTCATATTTGTACAGTTTAAGATTTATTGAGATTTATATTATAATTGATATTAAAATCGATTTTCCAAAGTAAATGAAAATCTTTCGTCAATTATTCATTTTAAGTAATATGTGCGAAGTAAGATCATTATAAATCGATTTTTTTGTTCAACATGCCGAAAAAAGGTAAGAGTGAATTTTTAATTGATATTGATAGGAAGTTTGTTTTGGAAAAATTCTCTGAGAAAATTGGACAAAATGCAAAATTATGGCTGGAAGATTTTGAGAAAGAATGTATCCGTTACAATATCCACAACGATGAAGAAAAAATAACATGTTTAAGACTATTTTTAGAAGGGAGTTCTGAAGATTGGTATACTTCCAACAAATATAAATTAGGATTGAAAAATTGGAATTTGTGGTCAAAAACATTTCTCCAAACTTTTTCTAATAAAGGCTGGTCAAATGTGAGATATGCATATTCATTCAAATACATTGAAAATTTTGGATCTATGCTTGATTATGCTTTGAAGAAGGAACGATTATTGTTTGAATGTGAGAGAACTATGACAGATGAATCTAGAATCTCACATATTGTTGTGGGACTACCAGTTCATATTCAGAATAGATTAGATAAGGAAAATATCGAGACCACAGAAGATCTGATGAATGAGATTCAAAAATATGATTCATTCACAAACTCAAACGGACATAGTCATATAAATAGCCAGAAAAAAGACTCAACCAAGATGGAAGAGATAAGAAGAAAGAAGACTCCTTGTTCTGTATGTACAGCCTTGGGAAAACCAAATCGCTTTCATCCTGCAGAGATCTGTAGGAATAAAAATAAAACAGTGAATTTCACAACCTGTGAGGAAAATACACTCGATGTTGATAACTCAAAAAACTGAATAAGCCGGCGTGTAAGTTCATTCCATTGATTACAGTTAATGTACTAGTTGATAAAAAGAAGATTGTAAAAGGGGTTTATGACAGTGGCTCAAATATCACTCTAATAAATCAGAAAATTGTTGATGAGCTGAAAACAAAACTTATGAACGACCATAACCTTTTTCGAACTATTAGTGGTGTGAATTTTACAAATCGCCGGGCCAAAATTCCAATGAAAATCAATAAAATCGAAGAAATATTAGATGTATATGTTGTGAAGAACAATAATTTCTCTTATGACTTACTTCTTGGATTGGATGCAATAAAAAAGTTCAAATTGATACAGAATGAAAACTGCATTTGTGACCCACGAAGGCCATTATCAATGGTTACGGATACCATTTGGTTTGAAGACCGCGCCTGCAATTTTTCAAAGAATATTGGGTAACACTTTACAAAAAAATAAGTTGACTGATTTTTGTACTTGCTACATTGATGATATTTTAATATTTTCAAAGACATTTGAGGAACACTTGAAACATATAAACCTCGTACTTGATGCGGTTTATAAAGAAGGGTTCAAGCTGAAATTGGAAAAATGTAACTTTGCAAGGAGTTCAATTAAATATTTGGGACACATAATTGAAAATAACTCAGTCCGTCCACTCACTGACAATCTCAAAGCAATTGAAAAGAGACAAACAACCGAAAACCAAGAAGAATGTACGCCAGTCTAAGGGCAAAATAAATGTCTATTATAAATCAATTCAATTCAATTCAATTTATTATTATTAAAAACACACATAACAAGACAAAACAAAATTACAAAGAATTTGAAACAAATAAAACACAATAAAATGTTACAAATATAAAAAACCATGGGCTTTGTGGTTGGGTGTGTTGGAGAAGAGAAAAAAAGAGAGGAAGATACCTAGCCAACTATGGTTTCCCATGTAATAGGCCGGCAAAGAAGAGAAGAGAAGTAATGAGGGAAAAATGTAAGGGAGAAATGGGGGGAAGGAAGAAAACAGAGGAATAGGTACTCAAAATAAAGGTAAGCGAGTCCACTGAAAAATGAAAAAACAATGCTGGAGCAGAAATCTCGAGTCATATATCTAAATGGAAGAAGAAATTACTGTATGTCCAGTTTTTTATATCCAGTTTAATTTTTCCGCTGATCTTATTGTCCATGAGAAAGTGATTTGGAATGAGGTTTATTATTTTAGTACCTATGTAAATTAACTGCCTCCTTATACATTCAATATTAGTGTTATAGGTTACATATTTGTTAGCAGTGGCCCTTAGATTATAATAATTAAGTGTAGAGTTTATTGTGAGAGGAAAATCGGATCTATATTTTATCAAGTACTCAATTACGGTTTTTATGTATAATTGACGTATAGTCATGACCTCAAAATCACTAAAAACCATATCCGTTGGATAGAGCCTGGGTTTGCTTAATATAGTTTTAATTATCAGTTTTTGTGCTACAAATAATTCAGCAATATGACAGTTGAAACAGCCTCCCCAAACAACTATGCCATACTGCAGAATTGACTTGACTAGAGCATGATACATCATTTTCAGGTGGTTCTTATTAAGAATTCTGTTAACTTGGTAAAATTTAAAAGATAAATATCTAATTTTTCTACATATGTATTTAATATGAACATCCCATTTAAGGTTTTCATCAATTATGATTCCCAAGTACTTAGTATTATTGACTTTTTTAATGGTGGGACAATCACAATTACCCAAGTTTAAATTGCACTGAGAATGGAGTCTCAAATCTTGATTCTCGTTGGGCTGTCCTACTCTATTTGCAGAGAAAGTTATGTAATTCGTTTTTTCAATATTTAAACTCAAGGTATTCTTATCTAACCACTTCTTGATTAAAAGCATATTATTTTCAGCTATGGTATGAACTTCATTCCATGAATTACCGTGAAAAATAGCTGCAGTATCATCTGCAAAGGATATCACAGTTGAGTTTAGAAGTCTTAAATTTAAAAAGTCATTTACATAGAGTATGAAAAGGATGGGAGAAAGTACAGTACCTTGAGGAAGACCATAAGAAGTTAAGTTAGTTACACTAGATTGATCATTTATGGTTAGGGACTGGGTTCTATTACTCAGATAGCTTTTGAACAATTTAAGCGAGACTCCTCTGAAACCATAGGACTCCAGTTTATTGAACAAAGTATTATGAGGTATTGTATCAAAAGCTTTGCGTATATCCAGGAAGACTGCAATAGTTTTCTTATTGGAGTTTATTTTATCAGATAAAGTATTGACGAATTTTATTAGAGCGTCAGATGTACTTTTACCATTTTGGAAACCGAATTGGTTCTTGTTGATTATTTTGTTAAGATTCAAGAAAGAAACAACTCTTGACTTTATAAGTTTCTCCATTATTTTAGCAAGGTTGCTGATAAGACTAATTGGTCTATAATTACAGGGATTAGTCGGGTCACCTTGTTTGAATAGAGGTTTTATTTTGGCTGACTTGAGGTGCTCAGGAAAATATCCCTATTGATAGTTTGAGCTTGTAATTTACCCACATTTGTGAAATAATTGTTGAGGGATTGAGCATCAAGTTCAGTACTCTTGTCGTTGATACTGTCCTCACCTATAACTTCGTTTATGCACTTCCACAACTTCATGCTGTTGTTATTACAATTTTCAATTTTCCCTTTATAGTAGACTTCCTTTGCATGATTTATGATCTTATTCAAACCATTACGATAAACTTTATATTCATTCTTTGATATATTGTTATTAGGATCTCTTCTGAGTCTAGAATGCATTTTGTCCCGCGTGATTATTGATCTTATGATGCCTTCAGATATCCAGGGCTTCAGGGGACGAAGTCTGTTAGGTATCTCTTTTACCTTTCTGCATTGGTTGATGAGACTGGTCAAACGATCGACAAATTTATTCATAATAGTGTCAATGCTTCCATTCACGGTATAGATTTCTTCCCAATCTTCATTCCTTATGCGTTCCAATAGTGCATGATAGTTGGTTCTAGTTAATGTGTTTATCAATACTTTTCTATTATTCTTATTGATAGGAACCTTCACCAAGTTCAGTACAACCGCGTAGTGGTCAGTTATGGTTGTCCTAAATATTGCTCCTTTAATGGACATAGGATGGTTGCCTGAATTTTTATAAAAAATGTGGTCAATGCAAGAATTTGTTGTGGTTGTTACTCTGGTATCACCAGTTATGTAAGACTTATAGCCATTACTATTGAAAATATGCAGATAATCTTGAACAGGAACACTAGTTGAATGTGTATTTATATTCATGTCTCCCGCCACACATACATTTATTCCATTAGGAATATTACTGATTTCATTACTCAGACTATTAAGAAAATTATCAATATTTTGATTACTTGGTGATCTATAAACCCCAATCACCTTCACAATAAAATCATCAATTCTTAGGTCAGCACTAACTACATTAGCATCAGTAATATCGAGTGAAACTTCATTGAATCTTATACAATCTTTTATGTACATGCATAATCCATCACATTTATTCTGTTTAGTGAACTTATTTATTGCCGTATATCCAGGAATGCTGAAAATGAACGGCATATCTGCAGTCAACCAGGTCTCCGTTAATATTATAATGTGAATATCAGTTTTCAATTCATTGAGGCAGCAAATGAACTGATCGAAATTAGCATTCAAACTACGTATATTCATAGACATAATATTGAAACACTCAGCATCTTTATTTCTGTACTCGAGAAAATGATAGTTCAAATAATCGTCGATTACATCTGTTTCATTTTCTGTTTCTAAAATATTCAGAACTTCTTCAGTGTCACTCATAACTTATATCATCAGGTCCACTTCTCTTTTCCTTGTTCCATTTAACAAGCCCCTCACTATCTATGAATTTAAGTTTCTTAATTAGTTTGTCCACAGCATCATCTACTAGACTGGTTGTTAAATACCTGAAAGTTTCAGTGTGTCTAGACAAAGCGACAATCGCATGGGGCATGCTGTTATAGATTTCATTCTCCTTGTACTTAATTCTGATTAGAATAACATTTTTATGAGTTAGCCCTTGTGCTTCATGGATTGTGTGAAGTGCAACATCCTCTCTCCACTTTATAGTATCACCCACCATAAGTTTTTCCTCTTGGGTGAATGTCAATATCAAAGTGTCGGGTTGTATCAGATGGTATTCCCCATTTCTGTAAGTAGGCAGAATTGAGATAGCTCTTTCATTAATCGTCGTAATATTTTCATAGACAGTGGAAAGGACAAAACAAACATCGATAGGACATCTACGAGTTACCGTTTGCTTTGTAAAAGGTTCGCAGAATTCTGAAATTTTATGCCATCTTGTGGCATAATTACTTCTCTCAATATAGGGTATTTGGTTTGCGTCACCAACAACAATCATTTCTGAGGCCTTACTCAAGTTAGCAATAAACCCGATGTAACCCGCATGCATAAGTAGAGCTTCATCAATAAAAACTCTATCGTATGTTTTATTCTGATTATGATTTATTATATATGAGCCAACTGTTCTGTAATCAAGCTTAAGACGATTACAATGTTTTCGACCATACCTTTCAATGACAGTTTCACGGATTGCTTTAATACCTGCCCGTGTTTGAGTGAGTACTAGATCCTTGCCAGGCTCATGATGCGAGACTATAAAGTAAGATTTACCACAGCCGGGAACACCGTCATACCACTTTATTTTAGGAAGTTTACACTCATGAAGAGTTATTCTATTTATAGTTTTTATTAATTCGCTATTCAGCATAAGTGTAGTATTACGTGTGACTAAAACATATCGTTCTTTAGTAGAGAATTTTAAAGTATCCTCTTGAAATTCTACGTAACTTCCACCCTGCTCCAAGCAATATCCCATTCGGTATTTAGAGTTTGTTTTGAATAGGAATCTTTTCAAATTATTATCATAGATGTTCATATTGTTATTCAGGACGCTTATTAGTTCATCACCTGATATTGACATGTTTCTATGCGTGATCCTAAGAAGAATATTTTTATATATTTTAGCATTTTCGTTATCAGTGTTTTGAAGTAGAGTCCGTAATTCAATCATAGAGTTTATGAATGCTTCACGTTTATTATTACCTTCAAAGAATCCTACAGGGTACTCAACTCCCGGACTATCAGATAGCTTAGGTATATTAAGAAAATTAATTTCACAATAACCTCGATAATAAAAAATAAACTTCAAATCTCTAGCTCCTATGACAGTACTCAAGAGTTCAGTGGCAGGAATATCAAAATAAGTTTCACCAAGATTGTTAAAAGAATCAATTCCTATAATCAAAGGGTAATTGAATTTACTCCAATCATTTATTCTATTCAAAAGATCAATAAGTACCCCATTTTCACCATCATTTAATATGAAAATAGGAATGTTTTTATCAGAAAACAAAACTCTTATACAATTAGAATCTCGTAACACATTCAGGTGATTCCATTCTTCAAGAGAGAAATATTTTTTATTTCTAAGCAGAGAGAGTCCTTTGGATGTTTTAATACTATTTCCTATTTTTGTAAAAGATATCATAACATCAACCCTCTCACCAAAATTATAAACCAGACTTATCTTACTTTTATCAGTATTAGTTGTTACGTAGAAACTATCAATTTTGTTAAGGATGGAATTTAAAGTAATCATTTTGTGTTGGGTTGATTGCTTGATTTTACTATCACTTTTATTTTTATTTATCCTCAGTATATTGAATATTTTTCTTTCAGATTCCATAATCAGTTCTATCAATTATTTGTTGTAACGCTTTTTGATAGGAAGGGCACTCTCTGTCACCTACTTTGTGATCGAAAGCTTTTTTATCATTGCGGCAATTTAAACATGAGGGCTTTTTGTCTCTATTAGGGCACTCTTTAACATCATGTCCTGTAGTGGAACAGTGAGCACAGGTGTTTTGTGCTTGAGTGCAATGCTTACTGATATGTCCAATTTTTTGGCACTTGAAGCAACGAGAGACGGCAACATAGTCTCCAACTCGGCACACCCTCCAATCAATACCAATCCGCGATTTGTTAATAAATTCTTTTCTTAATTCACCAGTGCACTCCACTACCCAGTGCACGGTGTTTTTGTTTTTCGGTCCTATTTTAAAAATCGGCCTAAAGTTTTTCAAGAAATTTTCCCTACTCAGTGACGATGACTCGAGATTTCTCTCATACACATCGTTTGCCAATTCAGCAGCAGTTATATCTGCAGCGACTTGGCAATTTGGATTGTGGCTCGCTTACCTTTATGTTTGGATGTTGCAGGACCTTATCACCCAAAACATTTTCCTTATTGGCCCTTGGGTGAAGCACCAACAGCACACCCCCACCACGGACATCAACAGCTTTTTTAATGTTCAAATTTTGTTCACGGGTGATGTTCTTCTTTATTGTTTCTCGAATTTTTCCGCTTTGTTCCTTTTCCGTTCCATTTATTTTTGCTGGCTTCAGGATGATCACATTCTCCTTGGGCGACAGCTTCTTGGTCCGGGGCGGAGACTCCCTGGCTGCAGCAGTGGAGGAGGCACTCGATAATGCAGAAGGTGCGGTCCTCTTCTTTGGCAGTTGCACGGCCTCAGCAAATGAGATCGGCTTGTTGTGGCTTTTTGCAACTTCACTTGCTAGTTTATTCACACTCTGCTCCAGAGTGTGAATTTTTCCAAACATTTCCGCGTTGTTATCTTGTATATGTTGCTTAACGTCTATTCTTTCGATACTTATGTTAAGTTCATTGCACATATTTAAAAACGAATCATAGTCCTCTCTGGATACTTTCTTTTTCAAGATAATTTCACTCCCCCATTTCAGAAATTTCTCTTGTATATTTTTAAGAGAACGTACCTCGAAACGTATTCCGCTATCGTTTTTACTTTTCGGTGGCAATTCGGGAGGCATATTCATTTCATCCTTTTCCTCCTCTTCCTCGTATTCTAGTTGCGCGGATGGTGGTAGTTTTGTTGGCGTATTATTGGCGAATGGATCATCTTAAGGCTGATAGATCCAAAACACCATAATTTATTGATAGTTTGATAATGTTTTTTTAAAGAAACAGAACCTAATTTTTAAAGAGAGCAATGTTCAAACGAAAAATTTGGTGACACACTTTTCACTCAGAAAAAAAAACGTTGAGTAGTTTTCACTGTGAAAAACTGCTGAGTAGACTGCTGGTTGTTGGTGTTGACACAACTTGTTCCACTTTCACTACTAATACTACTCTACACTAATTATTCGCTACGATCTGCACTCTACGGAGGTCTGATTACGACTGACCAAATACATAGAGAATGCAGTGAAAGTTCTAGAACCTTTACACGATCTACTGAGGAAGGACATACCTTTTATCTGGTCAGAGACATGTGATAAAGCTTTCCAAAACGTGAAGAAATACTTATGTTCTAGTCCCGTATTACAAATTTATGATTATGAAAAACCAGTATTCATTTTCACCGATGCCAGTGGAGAGGGATTTGGAGCTGTACTGAAACAACCAAAAGAAAATAATGAGCTTCATCCAGTAGCATATTTTTCAAAAAAACTGAGCCCTGCTCAAAAGAAGAAAAAAGCTATTTATCTGGAATGTATGGCTATAAAAGAGACAATTATGTATTGGCAATATTGGTTGATAGGACGGAAGTTTACAGTGATCACAGACCACAAACCATTGGAGAATTTCAGAGTGAAAGCACGAACCGATGAAGAATTGGGAGATCTTGTATACTACCTATCGCAATATGATTTCACATTGATATATAGCCCAGGAAAAGGAAATGTTGAAGCAGATACTTTATCAAGAAATCCAGTTTTAGAGCACTTTGAAGGAAATGAAGACATTTTAACAGTTGTGAATTTGATATCTATACAAGAAATAAAAGACGATCAAGAAAAAAGCAAAGAAGCAATAATGAATAATAGGAATGTTGAATATAAAGAGGAAATATTCTACAAATGTATGAAAGGAAACAAAAGAATCTTCCTTTCTCAAGAAAAGGGTAAAGAATTGATTGAGAAAATTCATTTTCAACTAGGACATATCGGAACTCACCACACACTATTACACATACGTCCACATTACTACTTTTCCAACATGGATGAAATGGTCAAGCGCTATTGTGATTCGAGTCATATATGTAAGAAGAATAAAACAAGAAGAGGTCGCTCAATAGGATTACTTTCACAATTGGGTCCAGCTAGTGAACCGTATGAGATCATGTCGATAGATACTGTTGGAGGGTTTGGTGGAAACAACTCAACAAAACGATACCTACACATATTGGTCGATCACTTCTCTAGATATGCATTCACTTCAAGCTCTAGCGGTCAAACTACTAAAGAATACATTCGTTTGCTAGATCCTATCTTACAAAACCATTCTGTCAAGATCCTATTAGCTGATCAATATGCGTCTATCAAATCAAAAAAGTTTAGAGATTACCTACTCGAAAAAGGTGTTACAATGGTGTTCACATCGGTAGATTGCCCACAATCAAATGGTCTTAATGAGCGGCTAAACCAGACATTGGTGAATCGTATTAGATGCAAAGTGAATAGTCCAGAAGGAAGAACGCAGACGTGGTCGAAAATAGCGGAAAGTTGCACATCAGAATACAACAAGACAATCCATAGCACTACTAAATTTACACCAAGATATCTGCTATTGGGAGAGGATTTGGAAATAATACCATCACAACTGAGGAAAAAACGAAACTTACAAATAGACAGAGAAGAAGCAATAAAAAATTCCAATTTAAACCACAAACGGAACAAACTGAGATGTGATAAGAACAGAAGAATATATGGTTTCAAGGAAAAAGAACTAGTGTATATAGAAAAAGGGAACAAGTTGAATAGAAATAAATTAGATGAAGTTAGAAGTGGACCGTTCCCCATTATAAGAAGAATATCAAACTCAATGTATGAAGTGGCCTGCGGAATCAATGGGAGTGAACCAATCATCTGTCACTCAAGCAAATTGACACCTTCGAGGAAGTTTCTTGTTCAAAGGGGGGAGATGTAAGAAGCTGGTTGCTCTACATTCACGCTTCTTCTTTCTAATCATATGAACCATATGACTTGTTAATAATTTACTAATGTTGTTTATCAAACTAACAGCAGAGCTGATGAGAGAATCATTGAATGTTCATATTTGTACAGTTTAAGATTTATTGAGATTTATATTATAATTGACATTAAAATCGATTTTCTAAAGTAAATGAAAATCTTTCGTCAATTATTCATTTTAAGTAATATGTGCGAAGTAAGATCATTATACATATAAAACCGGCAAGAGAATTTATTTTCGAACTGTTTCCTGAAAAATTCTCTTTAAAATTTAAAAAACTTCTTGTATTGAAATTGTTCTTTGTATTAATCATTTTCAGCAAGAAAAACCATTTGTTTTGAAACTGTCCGTATTCGACGAAGGGCGTCTGCCATTCTTTCTTGGAGGTAATATCAATACAACTTTACTGAAAAAGTTCACTCATGAAGCCAATGAGGAGTTAAAAGCTGTGAAGAAAGTAGGCAGAGACTATGCGAACAAATCAAAGAATTTGTTGAAATCGACAATCAAATCCACTTGTAAGTATACTTTTCTTCATATGCTTACATCAAGATTTATTTATTTATTTATATTTTTTACAAAGAAGCACTGATTGGGAAAGAATAACTAAGGATACTCCTTGTACTATTTCTTTCCCAAATTTAGATAACACTCTAAAAGTCCAAAATAGGGTTATGATTTCACTTTACTAAAATTTAGTCCATTTTCACTCAAAAACAACGAAAACTAAGATTTTTAAATTTTGACGGTTGAAAACAATAAAAAACAAAAATATCACACTCAAATCATCATTAATTGGAAAATTGGAGTTATTTTACAAAATTTAGAGCCAGAAAAAACACAACTCACTATTCAGCACAGCTGATTATAAATCAACGGCATTCAAACTATTATCTCCTTCTTATATTATTGCATTATTGTTGCTATAAATAACTAGTTGTACTGTGAACAGTAGACCTTACGCAGTTTTCTCATCCACAAGTTTCTAATGTCACCTGTTCTAGTTGATTCAGTTGAATCACAATTCACAGTTGAATCATAATTTACTCTTAAAAACTGTTATCTGTTTTATCCTAGATCAAAAACTCACTCATGTTAATAAACTCAGTTCACGTTTGAATTTCTATCCCATATGATGATTTATCCAGTTTCGTGATAACGAAATATTTTGAAATTAATCTTTTTCAATCAATAATATTTATAATTTCTTCGGCATTATCCAGTTCATTTAATCATTTTTTTTATTTTTAATCACCTAGGTATTAAATTTGTTTTTCAAATGTGAGAATATTGATACTAATGGGCAAGCATCATGAAAAATATTGAAACCCTACCTTATTGACCGAGCGAAGTGAGGTCTAAGATTCAAATCGACGGTTTTGCATTTCTCTTTATGTTTAAATGTTTATATATGTTGCGCATTTACAGCCAAACGCAGCAATAGATTTTTATGAAATTTGACAAGTATGTTCCTTTTTGAATTTAGCGTCGACGTATACATAAGGTTTTTTTAAAATTTTGCATTTTAAGGATAATACAAAAGAGGAATGAGTTTTCTTCGAACATCAATATTACCGTAAAAATCAGACTATAGAAATTATTCATCATAAATCAGGTGTCTAGTGGACTATAATAGGTATTATCCGTTCAAAAACATCAAACATCTTGAAAATGTATCTTTCCATCAACGTTAGTAGTCTAACTAACGTTGTCTACTAACTTTGTCTTTCTATAAGCTAATGCCATGATTCTAGTTTGGAGTTATTGATAGAAAACATTTTTTTTACATTTTTACTTTCCTTGCCCTATTACCATAGGTAAGGAAAGTATTGCTTTCCGAAAAAAATTAAGGTACCCAAATTTGTAAATTTCTATACGTTTCAAGGTCCCCTGAGTCCAAAAAACTGGTTTTTGGGTATTGGTCTATATATATATATATATATATATATATATATATATAATATATATATATATATATATATATATATATATATATATTATATGTGTGTGTGTGTGTATGTGCGTCTGCGTACACGATATCTCATCTCCCAATTAACGGAATGACTTGACATTTGGAACTTAAGGTCCTTACATCCGACACGAACAATTTCGATCAAATTCAATTAATGATAACTGCTAAAAAAGCAAAAATGTTGTCAAAAACAGGGTTTTTCGCGATTTTCTCGAAAACGGCTCCAAAGATTTTGATCAAATCCATACCTAAATTAGTCATTGATAAGCTCCATCAACTGCCATAAGTCTCATATCTGTAAAAATTTCAGGAACTCCGCCCCATCTATGCAAAGTTTGATTTTAGATTCCCAATTATTAGGCTTCAGATACAATTTAAACAAAAAAAAAAAACAAAAATTAGTGGAAAATATTGAGCATGAAAATCTATACAATTAATGCTCAGTAACATTTTCACCTAAAATTGAAAATAAGGAAATGTGATTATTTCAATTGCAAACTGTTGATTCTATTAAATTATTCACTATGAAGAGATGGCAGACCTCGTGTGTTTCCAGCGTTATTGTCCTGTCACCAGCTGGCTCAGATCTTTGAATAGTAGTAGACTTGAGATGCGCGGGAACACTAGCGTCAGGTGATCAATTTTCATAACGACAAGGAAAGTTGTGTGAGTGCGCCACTCACTTCTTTTTTAATCTGATGGTTAAAATTCCAACAAATATTATTGAAAAGAAATTGATTTTTAAAATCATGAAAAGTGAGAAATGAAGTTTGTAGGAAATCAGCATTATGGTAGTTTATTTTGTTAATTTCAACACACCGATTTTCCGCCAACACGACATTACAGAATGTTCTCTGATGGGTTGATTGGATTGGCGTATCGACGGCAGCCAGACCTGATAACAGCGCTCACACTCACATTCCGGGACGACACGTCACGTACGATAGGACAGAAAGCTCTATGTTTATTTAGGATTTTTTCTAGACATTTTAAATTGATAAATGATTTATTAATTTTTGAGTAAACATAACAGGTCAATGTAACTTACTGAGCGCGAGGTCTTCTGTTCACAGAACTACTAGTATAAATAGACACGGTCAGACTTCTGTGTAATGCATGCAATGAATAACTTATCACTTGTCAGCTGATTGATTATGAATAGTAGTCTGATTTATCCTATCTTCAAAGTAGATGATAATATATAGTGACTAGCCGTCAGGCTCGCTTCGCTCGCCATATCCGTCTAGCCAGGGGGCTCTGCCCCCTGGACCCCCAGGAATGGGATCAGCAGGCTCGCTTCGCTCGCCTGCATTTTTCATTTAGGCATTTTTATCATATGTTAGGACAATACAGTCGGGGGTCCAGACTAAACGGCTGGCAAAACGGATATGGCGAGAGAAGCGAGCCTGACTGCTAGTAACATAATATTCCCAGGATTGAAGTAGCAGTGCCCAATCAATTTTTCCGCGATAAATGCATTTAAATCTTCAACTTGGTGCCAACCTAACAAAGTCAACTCAACTTAATGCCAACCTGACAAAATTATTAATTTAGTTGCCAGTTAACAACTGTTTCGAAGAGGTACTCTATCTAGATTATAGTTCTATAGTAACATATGCTATGGAAATTTCAATTATAATTAAGAGATTGAGAGAAGAAGAATACACATGCTAAAAGACGATCTTTAAACCCTTAAAAACAACCCTTAGAGTTAAAATATTGCCAAAAGATTTCTTAGTGCGCCTCTAAAGGGCCAACTGAACATACCTACCAAATTTGAACGTTTTTGGTCAGGTAGATTTCTAGTTGTGCGAGTGAGTGAGTGAGTGAGTGCCATTTCGCTTTTATATATATAGATATCAGAGTATGGAGGAATTCCTTTTCTTTTCATATTATCCTTAAAATGCAACATTTAAAAAAACCTTTCAAAAAATTGTGTATACATCGACGCGCAGTTGAAAAAGGAATATTCCTGCCAAATCTCATCGAATTCTATCAACGCGTTTGGCCGTAATCGCGTTACATACAGACAGACAAAAGCAAATCGAGTTGAAACAAAGGCCTCACTACGTTCGGTCAATAAGAGTAATAAAGAGAGAGAATGAGAGACATTGTGGGTTTTTTTTTGCTGAGAGTGATGCCCGCATATGAGCTTGACATTATTTTTTATCAAGTTGGGTGTCAAAGCTTGCTTTAAGAAAGTCAACTTGAAGTTGAATAATTTGGATACAACTTTATCCAGATTCTCCACTTCCTTGCTGTTCTCCAAAATCATCGCCTTGAGGCCATGTCACACTGAGTACCGCTAGCACGTGCTAAAGAAGGTTTTTCGCAAGTTTTTTTTACACACTGAGCTCTCACCCGCGGTGGTACTCGCTTCTATTATCATTATTAGTGTGCGTGAGATTTCATATCATTTGAAGTATCTATAATACATTACACCACATGCTAGTTGAGAAACTACACCCCAGAAATTGTGAGTGCTGGGAAAGTTATCAAATGAAATGATTTTCTTGATTATAAACAATATTGGAAATGTTATTTATGTAGAAAGAAATTAAGTTGATATGCTAGCGATCGCTAAGCGAATAAAGTTGTTTTGGTTCACTTGCGCCTATTAGGTTTCACGCAGAACATTCATTGCGATTCTCGCCGTATGGGCGGTGGCACCAAACCACATTTTATGTCTTTGAAAGTCATTCAGTTTCGGTAGCAGAAATTCATTAATCATGTTTACTTATCAATGAGATGTTACTGTTTCTCTGCGATTCAAGTCTTCAGAAAAATAGCTTCAATCACAAACGCTCGATGTTCACTTGACCACGACATACTGGCTACTGAAATGGCAAAAATAGACCTGTCGATGTACAAAAATCCTGCCTTTTTAAAGCCAATATAACAAATTCTACTAAATCGTCAGATTAATATGCTGATCCCTGTATAAAACTTGTTCTGAATAACCTGTAAAATAATTATTGATTTCATTGGCTTTCCAGCTTCAAAAACAGACGAAGAAAAATCTCTACAACTGAGATATAATGAGCTGAATGTTAAGTATGAAAGCTTGGTCAACAACAACCTGCAGATCGAAGCTCAATGCGCTGCTAAGAAAGCTCTTGTTGAAGAAGAGTCTAAGAACAAAAATTTCAATTCGAAAAAAGCTGAACTAAAAGAGAACCTCGCGGTCTTGGAGAAAGGTAAATTCTTAGCCTGCTTTAAAATCATCCACCTCAAAACTCTTCAAGCAAGTTTCGATTTATTTTTATTTCATATTTGAGATTTTATTTTTATTGATCACATAATGTAAATTTCTTTGTGTTAACCAAAACCACTTCTATATAATATGAGGTTTACATTTCTCAAAGTAGTCCAAAGCTTTTTCAAAATTCGACTTATAATTTACATTGAATACAAACCCAACTTTAATAAGATATAACTTGAAATTAAACTTACCCATTTTACCACCAAATAAAATGTAAAAGCATCAAATTATCCATTTCATCTCTGATACAATGTTGTTTTCTCATCAATTAGTTTTCTTTTGGAATTGATTGTCTTACATAGGTCCGTGTTTAAAAATATTAGTGAGAAATAACTGTTTGGATTGAAAAACGTTTTTATGTACTTCTTCGAAGTTAGTAACTGTTCTTGTTCCTATCACTGGCTCAGTCAAGAAAAAAATATCTGATGCATTCGTCTGTCAGACAGTCACCTATCATGCAATGATCACCTATGTTGCAATGTTTTCAAGCAATAAAGGGTCTTGAAAGCTTTAGTAAAATGAAAAGTTGAACTGCCAAATTTAAATCTTCCAATATATTGGCTGTCCAAAATGCATAGACAATGAAGGTTTCACTTTTTGTTTTAGTAAAACTAAAATTACTTCCTTGAAAACAAAATAATAAGTTACAGGTCGTATTTGGTAGCAATTAATTTTTTTAACTCACTATTTTTGCGGAATTTAGAAAAATTTAATCCTCCAGAGAGTTGAAAATGCAATATTACAATATTCAAATCACATAATAATACAAATTATAAATTTTGTTTATTCATTTAATTTATCTAATTTTTCGTTTCAGAATGGATTATTCAAAAAGAAGCTATTGGAAGAAGTCATCTTCAAAATCTTTATGAGTGCAAATTTTATGAAAAGTATTTGAACTGCAAGTTGTTAGTGAAGAGCCCGTTATCACTTGAAGTTCAGTTTCACCCTGGTTACCACTTTACCTTGAGCCTTACCGGACAAAACAAATGGACTTGTAAGTATATTTGATTTTTATGAGTTGAGTAGAACCTCTATAACCCGGACTAACTGGGACCGAAGCAGCTTCTCCATTCGGGACACACAGAACTTTCACAATTACATGAAAACAATTTTTAAACTTTATAATGCATACACAAAACTAAACTAAAAATGTCTTCAAAAATTACCTCGGTTTAAGCTCGGGACACATATAACCGCACCGAGCCCGTGCCGAGCTACGTCCGCGACACGGTGATGATGGTAGGAGAACACACATATCCGTGCGACAGCCGAGCGGCAGCAGTGTCTCAGTTCTGTAGTGCTTCTTTGGTCTGATTTCTGAATGTGTTAAACTATTATTAATAATATAGGCCTAACACTATTTAAGCTTGTTACATCCGATTTAAATTTATATTTTTCAATTTCAAACTAATTACCTGTAGACGATGAGAATCATAGTGCTGGTATATATTTCGGTGCATAACAATACCACAATCAGTCATGTAGCCTATAGGAAGTATATATGAGCAATAAAATTGTTATCTTCTGCCTTATGTATCTAAACGTAATTAGTTTTAAATTAAAAATTTAAGACACGGTCACGGGTTCCTTCTTTTATACTTTTTGTTGTTTATTTTATTATTTATTATATTATGTCTATCATACCTTTGGCTTGACTTATTATTTGATTACACTTTTGGTTTAACTTATTTTCCATTCAACCATATTTATCATCACTTTGATCATAAAAAAAACTGGAAAATACCGTATCTCATCAATAAGTTTTTCACTCTCCATGTTAAACGAGCCCGCACAGTCTCCGTCAAAAGTAAACTGAACTAGTCGGTGTCGCGCGGGCACGCAACAAATACGGTGACGGTGTTGACGCGGTGCGGTAGTATGTGTCCCTGCACGTTTGAAAGCATTTGTTTTCTCACGCGCCGTGGCACGGCCGTGTGACGGATTCCGAGTGTGTAATCCAACTGTCCATCATTTCCAACTGTGTAATCTAGTGCTGAATGTCTATAGATTTAATTTCTAGGTCTTCTGATAAATATAATAAATTTCATAATGGTTATTCTCACCACTTTCATGAATATTTATAATGATCAGAACAATATTTAGATTTGCGTGTAAAATTTTAAGTTAAATTGTCATTACACTATTGATAGTTTTGAAATAGGATTTAATTTCTAGTTTTTGTTTTCATTTAAATCTTATATTTGTTTCCAGTGGTCGAGATCTCACCAAAAACCTTTCCGATTGAAAAATATTCTAGAAAGTTTGAAAATAATGAAAACTTGCCATTTTGTGTTGCTTCGCTACGAAAGCGATTAGAAACGAATTGGTCTACCTCGGAACAGCACCATGGAGATAAAGAGTAACAACGACGAGATTGCTGGACAACTGACACTTTTCAAGTAACAAGTGATGAGAAATAGAAGATGCATTCTGTGAAAGGGTAAATTGAACGGATTCTATTTTTTTGTATTTTGATCAATTTATACCGAACTATCCATTTTTAACATAATATTACTCCTTTTCTAGAGGTATTTTATTGTATACTAATGTAACAAAAATTGATTGGAACTTACCCAATTAGCCTTTAATTAACTTTATTAGATTAGCGTTACTTGATGACAAGAGTCAAACAAGTAGCGGTGCTGGAATATTAACTCTATGTATTGTAACTGATGAATTTTATGGATATCGTAGATTTATCATCTAGATAAATGTTACCAAAGCCTACTATTACATTTTCTGTTTAATCGACCAACACAAGTACCTCCCAATAGCTCTGATACTGGTAACGCCATAATTTTGAACAAGTGGTCTGTAAGAAAATTGAAATTATTTAAGTTTGAAAATAGAATAATTAATATGAAATTTATAGGTATCTAGTCAGAACAAACTATATCGAAATAATACATAATAGGCTAATTTGAATGCAACTCACCATAAAATCCTGTCGGAATCTCTTACCAACTGATCTGGTTTTATCGGAATTTGGGTTGAATGAGGTGGGATGGGATGAGTAACAGGATTTGACAGGTTTCAGTTGGTTCCACGATACCGACTGCGCTGCCCCACTCGATATCCCCCAATATTTTGTTGCAAATTATTTATTGAAATGTCTATTTTCAAACCGATAGCTGAATATGCATTGTACACTTCTGAGATAAATTTTCAGTTAACACGCGTAACTGAAACTCCCACCCACAACTATCGAGTGGAAATCAAGCCGGTTGTTAATTAAACAATAATAGCTCATTGTTAATCTATTCCAAGAGTCACTCTAAACGTTTCCAAATATCATTAAAAAGCGATTCTCCTGTTTTTTCACATCAAGTGATATTATGAGTGGAAGTGTTCATTGTGTCTTTTGCTACAGGAGCTTCCTCTTTTTTATCAGTCTCTTCCTCATCGGCTTTGAATTTCTTGATCTACTGATAACAACTTTTGCCGGACTTATGAGAAGTTGCTTGATTTTTTGCTTAATAATGAATGACAACGTATTGCGGCCTTTCGTATTTTTTAGCCTACTTTTTAAAAAATGTGGCCATCAACGAATGTTTTTCTGTGCCTTGGACAGACATCGGCTCCTTTTTAAAATTCTAATAAAATGAAACTATGATTTAAAACAGAATTAACGAAACTTCCATCTTGTGTTTATTCCTCTTCAATATAATCACAATTCAAACAATTTTGATTACCTTTTTTTGTGATCTCACTTCACTCTTTTACAAAGTCCAAATTGAAAACGTTTTTATCAAACAACAAACTTTTTTTTTATTTATCATCTGCTTTTTTAAAAACAGTTGAGATAGAAAATGAATGGTCAACCTCAATTATTTTATAAATTAGTTCAGCTTATCATTTCTATTCTTATAAAATTCTTATCTCACTCACTCACACATTGATTACGATTTCTGGAAAACTACTGGACGAATTGCAACAAAACTTGAAATATAGTATACTTATAAATAAGTATTATACTTTAAGTAAATACTTAAATAAGTATACTTAAACTTGAAATATATATACTTATAAGTCCTAGGTGCTCACTAAAAACTAAGAAATCTTTTGGCGATATTTTAACTCTAAAGCTGGGTTTACACAAAAGTTATTAACAAAATGTTAATAACTTAATCCTATTAGATTCTATTAGATTGAACGGAACTTGACAAACACATATGCTCATTATGATTGTGTATGATAAGTTATATTCAATCTAATAGTATTTATAAGGATTACGTTATTAACATTTTGTTAATAACTTTGGTGTAAACCTAGCTGAAGGGTGGTTTTTAAGGGTTAAAGTACCTCTTTCAGCAAGTATATTCTTATTGACCGAGCGGAGTGAGGTCCAAGATTCAAGTCGACGGTTTGGCAATTCTCTTAATGTTTAAATGTTTATATGTTGCGCATTTACGGCGAAACGCGGTAGTAGATTTTCGTTAAATTTGACAGGTATGTTCCTTTTTTAATTGCGCGTCGACGTATATACAAGGTTTTTGGAAATTTTGCATTTCAAGGAAAATATAAAAGGAAAAAGGAGAAGCCTCCTTCATACGTCAATATTAGAGTAAAAATCAGACTATAGAATTATTCATCATAAATCAGCTGACTGTGTAAGTGATTAAACAGATGTGTGGAGAAGCCAGTCTATTGCTGTATTTCCATAAGATCTATAGTTTCAATCAGGTACTTGTGGATGAGAATACAGCGTGAGGTCTACTGTTCACAGAACTACTAGTATAGAACTATAATCTAGAGAGAAAACCTCTTCGAAACAGTTGTTAACTGGTAACTAAATTAATAATTTTGTCAGGTTGGTATAAAGTCGAGTTGACTTTGTTAGGTTGGCACCAAGTTGAAGATTAAAACGCACCAAAGACCTTGAAGATGCATAGACTCGCATGCAGCGCTAGTGTCGTACTTGGAATTGAAATCGGCCATTGAGGGGGCAACCTATAAGATTATTACATACCAATGCCTTTGTAATCTATAGTATTACGAATATATAGATATGATATCTCGTGCTAAAATACCCCAATGGCGGCATTCAATTTCAATTAAGAGCTATCATTGGGAAGGCATAGGCATTGTGGGTCTATATCTCTTTAAAGTCTTTGAAATGCACTTATCGCGGAAAAATTGATTGGACACTGCTACTTCAATCAGAGCTATTCCTGGGAATATACTAGTAGTTCTGTGAACAGTAGACCTCATGCAGTTTTCTCATCCACAACTATCTGATGTCACCTGTTCTAGTTGTTTCAGTTGAATCACAAATTGAGGCCGTAGCTAGAATAAGGGCCTATAGTCCAAAACGTAGTTTTGAGGTACAGGAGTTCAAAGTTCTAACAGCTGTATAAAAACATATCATATTTTTGCTAAGCAATGAAATATATTTTTTAATGAATTCTATTGGAATGTGTTGAATTCAATTCAATGTGTTGAATTGGAATCATGAATTCATGAGAAGAATAGTGTATCCAAAGTGACAGAAGAATCCAATAATAATTTTTGTTTTCAATTTTTTCTAATGTCATGTCATGAGCCCTTTTTGAATAGACCAAAAAGTTTGCCTTTTTTACCGTCTATTGAAAAAGGGCCCCCATAATAAATGTTTGATTGCCACTTGTATTATTAGACTTTTCAGCATTATTATGAACAGAAAATCAAAATTATTATAATATATTATGTTTTAAAAAGGCTGATTTCTTGAATTAAATTAGGCTACTATATTTCATGGTAAAACTTAATAAAATCACTGTATAATGAATACTATTTATTGAAAACGTTGAATGCAATAATAAAAATGTGTACAGTAGGCTACATTGAATTAGAAAGTTGAATCTTATTTTCTTATTTTTAATTTTCCTCCATGATGCAATCGTCTGCCAAATCAAAGTCTTCATCGGAGTTATTAACATCTTGATCTTCAGAAACCACAATATTCTGAGGTTGTTGAAAGGCGAATATATCTTGGTAAAAGCGTCTTCCTTCTTGGGATAGGTATGGGAAGAGGTCAGTAATGTCCTTGATTTTTGATAGTTTTAATGGTTTCTTTGGAAGGGGATTGAGTGACAGATCTTCAGGGAAAGATTTACGAAATTTGAAAGGTTGAAAGATTTCAGAGCTGTAGTTCTGTGAAACTGCCAAAGATCCACAGGTTTTATATTTTATGATTCAATATTTTTGTATCCCAAATGTAGTTCCCTTTGTTCTTGGAGATTTCTTGAAGTGTGGGATTAATGCTTCATCCCAGTTGAAAAGAATAGTAGAATCGTTTTTTACTTCAAAAGGAGAAGGATTTTTCCGGCAAGTCTCCATGTTCTCCAGATATGGTGTAACGACTTCAATAGTTTCTTTTTTTGTTATGTTTGACTTCATCACTCCAAAGTTTCTGTCACACTGACTAAACGAATGCCCTCTAATAGGAAACAAATGAAGAATAGTAACATTGAACAGCTTTTATAACCATGAGCAAAATCTTAACATGGTGGCATTTTTATTCCAACCGCCTGCGGCATCAGATAACAAAACAATTTCCTTGATTCCCGGGTTCAATAAATCTTATCATGGATGAAGTTGAATAAAATTATGCAACTGTATTTGGACCCTTCTTAGCAACATGTTTAAGAAATGTGTAGAGTCTCGATGAATCATCATTATGACAGTGTACATTGAATACAAACAACCACATCAGTCTCTTGTAAAATTGTTTAGTCACATTAATTTTAGGCAAAGGAAGATTTTGAGCATAGTCAAATTCTAGAACAAGAAGTTCATTGTTCTCTTTACACTTTCTGATATATTCATTCTTCACTGATAAGTACTTTTCTGCCTTTTTGTGTAACTTGTACTTAACTAGGCAAGGATGGTTTCCAAATGTTTCTCACACTCAGTGCAATAGTCGCACAGGTCCGTCTTGGGCTTTCTTACCGTAAAATTGGTGTCTCGGTAGAACTTGAAATAAGTTTTATATGCCATTTTCAAAGGTTTATTACATTTCTCCTTATAAAAGTCTTGAAACATTGAAAAAATCACTTTTGGGCTGAGATTTGGGTTATCAAAGTAAAGTCTATTTGTACGTGGTGTATAGTGGCTTCCACGATGCGGGATACTCTGCAAATGGTCCATTGCTAACTGCCAAACATCCTCTTCCAGTTTTCGTTGTTTACCATGCTTGACTTTTTGTTCAGAAAACAAGTTTTGTAATATTTTTTGTTGTAAAACCCGAACCCTCTTTACACTAACTCTATGGACTTGTATAAAAAATGCTCTACAAACAAGAATTTCAACACCATTTCTTTTAATAGTATATACCCATGAATGTTCTCTCACCACCTTTGGATCAGTAGTAACCTTCCTGTTCTCAGAATGCTGCAATAATCCCATGCAACCAGCAAGGAATGTGTCTTGAAATTCTTTGCTTCTGCCATCGTAGAATGCAGTGAAGATATCATTCTGGTCACAACGTTCAAAACTTTCAAAACACTTTCTTAGACAACATTTATTTACTTTTTCAAACTTCTTAGCAGGAACAGTCATTTTAGAATTCTTCGATTCATAACATAAACCACTTTGCCGATTCGTTTTTCGCACATTGTCCTTCCACTTATCAGAGTTCATTCAATCTTCTTCGTTTAGCACCTTTTATCACTGATTTTAGTACAACTATTAGATTTTAGTACTACAGCTATTCTTGAGTAAAATTACTTAATTAGGTACAAAAATATCACATCAAATGAATACGGGAAACTAGCTTCAGCGTGAAGAACGTAAACATTGCATACTGCGTTGTTTACTCGTCTATTGAAGAAGGGCCCATGACATCAGCTGACTGAAACTGCTGTACCAACCTCAAAAAACTTAATATCGTTACAAAATTTTGTAGGACATGTAGAAAAATATACAGAGAATCGATTTATAACATCTCCACAAAAAGGGCCCATAGCACTATGGGCCCTTATTCTAGCTACGGCCTCAATCCACAGTTAAATAATAATAATATTATTATAGTATATTATACTCTTAAAAACTACTACAGTATTTGTTTTCTCCAAGATCAAAAACTCACTTGAAAATGGCATAAATGTTGAAACATGTTGTGATAAAATATTTCAAACAATGGTGCTGAGATTTCTATTTCTATTTATACTACAAGTAGCCCTAAACAAAAAAGAGTCAAAAACTCACATAAAACATGTTGATAAACTCTGTCAGTTCACGTTTGAATTTGCACGGTATCCCATATGATGATTTATCAATTTTCGTGATAATCTTTTTATCTGATGAAAATATTTCTCAACTATTTTAAAATTATTTTTTTCAATCAAGAATACTAGTAGTTCTGTGAACAGTAGACCTCACACAGTATTCTCATCCACAAGACCTGATTGAAACTATAGACCTTATGGAAATACATCAATAGACTGGCTTCTCCACACATCTGTGTAATCACTTGTCAGCTGATTTATGATGAATAATTCTATAGTCTGATTTTCACTCTAATATTGGCTTATGAAGGAGGCTCCTTTTTCCTTTTATATTATCCTTGAAATGCAAAATTTCCAAAAACCTTGTATATACGTCGACGCGTAATTAACATCGAGCGTTTAGCTCTAGGGACAAACTAATTCCGCTAGATCGCTCCAGCTGTACTATTCACTTGTTGCCCGAGCATAGCAGGCGTAAAACCGTGCTTTAAAGGTACACATACCAGCGGCTATTATTGTGTCTATAAAATAAGTTTAAGCATCAACTTTATTCATCATGAACAGCGCTACAAGTTGCTATGAATTTGAAGTTCATAGAACAAACATTGAATGTGAAAAAGGAGTTTAAAATGCATAAAAATCTAATTTTTTCAGATTTTCAAAAACAAAGTTGACATAATTTTTGCTATATTGAAGAGGAGACTTGCATATTTTTCTCAAATTTTTCTGACCAGTAGCTTTTGTGGGGTATGTGTACCATCTGCCTCAAAAAAGTGACTTTCGAAGCCCTATTGTTAGCTAACAGAAGCTGATAAAAATATTTCAATTGCATAGATTATGTCCTAAGAACCTGTCCAATAGATACGAAAAAGAAAAAAAAAATGAAAAAAATTATTGAATGCACAACCTTAAAAAAGAAACGTACCTGTCAAATTTCATGAAAATCTATTACCGCGTTTCGCCGTAAATGTGCAACATATAAACATTCAAACATTTAAACATTAAGAGAAATGCCAAACCGCCGACTTGAATCTTAGATCTCACTTCGCTCGGTCAATTATAATTTTTTCGGCATTATTCAGTTCATTTAATCATTTTTAATTTCATTTTCAATCACCTATTAAATTTGTTTTTCAAATGTGAGAATATTGATACTGATTGGCACGCATAAAAAAATATTGAAACCCTACCTTATAGAAATAGACATGGCCAGACATCTGTGTAATGCATACGAATAAGTTAATCCACTTGTCAGCTGATTGATTATGTATAATTCTATAGCCTGATTGATCCTATCTTCAAAGTGGATGATATAAAATATAATATAGTGAAGTATGGAGGAATTCCTTTTCTTTTCATATTATCCTTAAAATTCAAAATTTTACAAAACCTTGTGTATCAACGCGCAGGTGAAAAAGGAATATTCCTGCCAAATCTCATCGAATTCTATCAACGCGTTCGGCTTTAATCGCGTTACATACAGACAGACACACAGTGCAGAGTTAGTCCGACCGCGCCCAAAAGCGCCAGTGCCACACAAATTATAGGCTCAGCTTACTTGATACTGTATTACAATATTATTTCATTGTTAATATAAAATATAATTAATAATAAAAATGCGAAAAGTAAACATGATCTTAAAACTATTTTATTTCAAATTTTCAACACTCCCACTCTTTGAGCATTTTACATGTAACTTATTAAATCTATTTCAAACCAATCTGCTTACATAGATAACAAAATTTTTCTCTTGGCAAAGCCTTAGTGAACAAATCAGCTAATTGATTATTTGTATTAATATATTCAACAGAGATCTCTTTAGCTTCAAATTTTTCTCGAATGAAATGATAACGCACATCGATATGCTTGGTTCTTTTGTGGAACTCTGGATTTGAAACAAGTTTTATGGAACTTTGATTATCAATATTAATTACTGTTGGATCAATACACTTAATACCCAAATCATTTAAAAGTTTGCGAATCCAAATTGCTTCTTTGGCAGCTGCAGAAGCAGCAATATATTCTGCTTCTGTAGTGCTCAAACTTACAGTATCTTGGCGTTTTGAACACCATGTAATTGGACCATTACTCAATTTAAAGACATAACCAGTGGTCGATCTACGAGTGTCAAGATCGCCAGCAAAATCAGAATCTGAAAAACCTTCTAGGTTGAAATTGCTCCCACTGCTTCTATACATTATTCCAAGATTCTTGGTGTTTTTCAAATATTTCATTATTCTCTTAACTGCTTGCCAATGGCTATTGTTGAATCTATTCAAAAATCTACTTGTAATACTCACAGCATATGCTATATCTGGCCTAGATACCATTGCTACAAATAAAAGAGAGCCTACTGCTTCTCTGTAGGGTACTGAATCAAGGGTCTCATTTTCATTGTCAGATTTCATTAAATTTACATTTGGATCAGCAGGGACACTCAAAGGATTTGCATCAATCATATTAAACTTATGAATTATTTTGTCAATATAAGTACTTTGATGAATAAGAATGGTTTTATTCATTTTGTCATGGATCAATTCCATACCAACGAAACATTCTGGTTTCAGAACTGTTGCCTTGAAAGTTGTACACAGAGTGTTCATGAATTCATCAATTATGCGTTTGGAACTACCTAATACAAGTCCATCATCAACATACAGAGCTAAATACAATTTTTCATTATTGAATGTTCCAAAATAAACACATGGATCAGCATTAGTCTTGATTAATTTGAATTTTTGTAAGAAAGAATCAAAAGTTACATTCCAGCATCTTGAAGCTTGTTTCAGACCATACAACGATTTATTCAACTTACAAACTAATTTTTCATCACTTACAACTAGACCTTCAGGTATTTTCATATAAATATCATTATCAATCTTACCATTCAAAAACGCTGTTTTTATGTCAAACTGTGCAATTTCTAAGTCCTCATTAGCAGCAATAGCTAATAAAACTCTAATCGAATCATACCTAACTACAGGAGAAAATATCTCTTGGTAATCCTCACCAGCTTTTTGAGAAAAACCTTTTGCACAAAGTCTTGCTTTAAATCGGGGATTAACTGATTCATGAGACTTTTTAATCTTAAAAACCCATTTACAATTGATAGCTTTCTTATTTTCAGGTAAAGTAACAATATCCCAAGTATTATTATCAGAATGAGCTTGCAGCTCCTCATCAATTGCAATTTTCCATTTATCAGCATTTACATCAGAAATTGCCTGACTATAAGTTTTAGGCTCATCACAATATGCAAGGCAAAGATCAAATCTTACTGGAGGTTTAATTGAACTCCTATCTCTTAAATTATAGTTATCAGAATTCGAACTATTTGTACTAGTAGTGGGACCAGAACTCTCATTATTCTCAACATCATTGAAATTTACATTATCCTCAGCATTATTTACATTTTCTTGATTTTCATCAGCATTTTCAGGATTTTCGTTTACATTTTCAAAGTTACCTACATCAAAGTCAATAAGTATTGAATTTTGTTCATTTTTATCCATGGAATTTGAATTTTCATTGAATGTTACATCTCGAGAAATTTTTATTTTATTTGTTTTCAAGTCAAGAAGTCTGTAATTAGTAGAATCTTTATCATACCCAACAAATAGAAATTTCTTAGATTTTGCATCCCATTTATTTCTGAATTGTTTAGGAATATGAGCAAAAGCCTCACATCCAAAGATTTTCAAATGGGAAATTTGGGGTTTCTTATTATACCAATTTTCAAAAGCAGTTGAATCAGTTTGAGAAGATGGAACCCTATTCAAGATATAAACAGCAGTACTAACTGCTTCAGCCCATAACTTCTTGGGCAAGTTCTTAGCAATAATCATTGATCTTGCACTCTCAACAATTGTTCTGATTTCTCTCTCAGACCTACCATTCTGTTGAGGAGTGTAAGGAGCAGAAGTTTGTAGTTGAATACCTCTGGATGAGAGATAATTTTTCATGGCTAAATTTGTGTATTCAGTTCCATTGTCTGAACGAATTATCTTAATTCTCTGTTTGAACTTATTGTAAATCATGGCTTCATACTCTTTGAAAATTTCAAAAGTATCACTCTTATTTTTCAAGAAATAAACATGTCGAAAACTTGAATTATCATCCTTAAATAGCAAGAAATATCTAGCACCTCCTACTGAAGTTTCAGACATTGGACCACAAATGTCCGTATGAATCATTTCACCAGGTTTCATATTTCTGTCATATTTAGTTGTTTTGAATGGCATTCTAGACTGTTTACCATACAGACAAGGTTCACACAAAAAGTTTTCATTATCAACAGATTTTACGTTAGGTATCAAATCATTTTTGATTGCATTTTTAATCGAATTACAATTAATATGTCCTAGGCGAGCATGCCACAGTTTCAGATTGTTACATGAAGCTACATTTAACTCATTAGTTTTTACTTTAAATAGTAAACGGAACAGATTGTTACTTTGTTTCAATCCAGTAGCAACTAATTTAGAATCATTAGTGAATATGTCAACTCTGTTGGAGTGGAATTTCAATTCTAGACCTTTCTCAGTACAAGCGCCTATTGAAAATAGATTTTTACACAAAGTGGGGATATACAAGACATTATCTAGCCTACCATCAAGCCATTCACCATTTACAAATCGTTTAATGAAAATAGTACCTCTACCTTTAATTTCGCAAGTTGAGTCATCACCCAACCTGACTGATTCTGAATGACATTCAACAAATTCATGAAACCATTCTCTGCGGAAACTCATGTGTTGAGAGGCACCACTATCAGAAAGCCAAACATCATTTGATTCTAAATTCATCATATGAGATTGAATATTTTCATAATTTACATTGAAAGCTACATGACCTGCTTTATCAGAATCATTCTTATTTTTCATCTCATTTTGTTTCTTAAAGCAATTACGGGCTATGTGGCCTAATTTGCCACAAAAATGACATTTGAAATTTTTGTAAGACTTATTCGAAAAATTGTTCTTAGATTGTTGTTTGTTACCTTGATTGTGGTTATTGCTATTGAAAGGATACTTTTGATGAACGCTTGAAGTGAATGCACCAGGAACCTCTTCTGTAGCTGTGTTTCTGCTTTCTTCTTTGATAAGACGTTCGGTGAGATATTGAATCGTCTGTTTGCTCTCATCGACGCTGTCCCAGGCCGTTATAAAATGGTTGAACTTCACAGGAAGACTTCCTAATATCTTCGCCATAATCATCGTCTCGGAAATATTTTCACCTATGTCCTTTAGTTGACGTGCCAGGTTTTCAATTTTTGTAATGTGTTGCACCACGGTATCACCAACAGTCATTTTATATTCATGGAACTTAGTCATCATAGATAACTTATTCGCTGCACTCTTCTGTTCATGGATAGCACTTAATTTTGACCACATTTCAGCTGCAGTTTCACAAGTCAGAAGTTGTTCGAGCTGTTGATAGTCCATTGACGAGGATAATATAAACATTGCTCTTGCGTTTTGTTTAGTCCATGCAGTTAAATCAGCTCCCTCTGATTCAGGCTTATTACTTAAGCCACTAACTATTTCTAGGAGTCCATTTGCAACAAAAATATTTCTCATTTGAAATTTCCAAAGGTGGAAATTTTCACCATTGAATTTGTTAATATTTCGAAAATCAGCTTCAGCCATGGTTAAATAGGTTGATTGTTCAAACACGAAACTCGTTACTAACCTCAAAGTCCAAAATCAGGTATCAAAGTCCAAATCAAAAATCAGTTATCACTTATCAGGTAATTCAGCATTCAGGTTACCGGTTGAATTCACAGAGTTCATCATATTCATCAGACAATCCAGTCAGAATAAAAACTCATGAAGAAACTTACAAAGAAACACAATCATGTCACAGGAAAATCAGACATTCAGAACACAGAGCCAATTGTTGACTGGGCCCATAACCTGTTGGAAGTTTGGCAGAAAAATTAACTCAAGAGTCATTTCTGTGTTAGTTTAATTTCCAATAAGAATAATAATTCACATTTCACAATAACAAAATAGAAATTCATATTATTACAGGACTTCATGTTCATCAGCGATACACAGTACAGACACACACACAGTGCAGAGTTAGTCCGACCGCGCCCAAAAGCGCCAGTGCCACACAAATTATAGGCTCAGCTTACTTGATACTGTATTACAATATTATTTCATTGTTAATATAAAATATAATTAATAATAAAAATGCGAAAAGTAAACATAATCTTAAAACTATTTTATTTCAAATTTTCAACACAAATTAACATTAATATGTCCATTTAAAAATTCCCACTTTAATATTTATGATAGTAAAGTTTAGGACATGAGAAATCAGCCACATTAAATGTTGAACTAACCATTATGAATGGACCCTCATATATAAATGGACTTCCATGGAAGAAAGAAACAGTGGATTGGCTGCTTTTACACTTTTGAATAAGTGAAACGAAGAGTAAAGCTGCATTTACACCAAAGTTATTAACAAAATGTAAACATTTGATGAACATATATGTGTTTGTCAAGCTCCGTTCAATCTAATAGAAGCTATAAGGATTAAATTATTAACATTTTTTTAATAACTTTGGAGTAAACCAGCTTAAGCGATAGGCTATGCCAGGAATTCCAGAATAAGCAAGAGTTCCATGGATATGGAAATAAACAACTATTTAAATAAACAGCTTGCCTCCAAAGATAGCGTCATTGACATTCTCAATATGCAAATAAATGAACTTGAATAGTATGGTAGGAGAAATAATTTGGAAATTCATTGCCTTGAAACGTCTAGCAGGTCTCCAATCGAAGATTTGCAAGTAATTGCTGAAAAGATTGATGTTAATTTCCACATAAGTGATGTTAGTGGAGTCCACAGGCTACCAGTGCGCAAACCTGCTGATACTCACGGCGAAAAATCTCCAGTTTTAATTGTTCAATTCGTTTCGAAACTAGTTCGCTCTGATTGGCTTACCAAAGGTCGTGCTGCAAAATTAACAAACAAATTGGTGGGGAATACAACTGAAAAAAGGATTTATTTCAACGAAAATCTAACAGCCTTCAACAAAAAACTGTTTATGCAAGCCAAGCTCAGAGCTATGCCTCTTAAATATAAATATGTATGGACTTCGCAGGGCAGAATCCTCGTTAGGAGGGAGGATCACGCACAGATTATTAGAATCAAGTCTTTCGTGGATCTTGATAAAATTATTTAGTGATCTACCCGATTGTTAAGATCTAGTACAGTATTCTCAGTAACATTTCTCATAGTACCAATATAATAACTTTAATAATAACAGAAACTAGCACTATCTAATCTCTGTTATGATCGAAGAGGATTTTCAATTTGACGATATGATTCTGCCTTGCAGGCCTTATCCAACTATTGATAACTGACTTCTTGATACTGATTATTATAGTAATTTTCATTCAACTCTTTCGCCGTTTCAAATAAAAATAATCTATCTCAATATAAGATCATTAAGAAAACATTTCAATGAACTCACACTAGCTATCCGTCATTCAAATATTGATATTATATTCTTGTCTGAAATCAATATTGATAATAATTTGAGTGGTATCTTTGAGATGGCCGGCTATAGATCTGTTTTCAAATACGCTTCTAATAGGTTTCAACACGGACTTGCTGCTTATGTGAAAGACAATATTTCCTTTGTTCAAATAGATTTCGATTTCAATATTGTTAATATTGAATTCATTTTTCTGGAACTTAAGTTTCAAAATATTCGTATCTATGTAATCAGTTTGTACAGACCTCACAGTACTCTAAAGTCAGATTTCATCAATGATCTTGAAAACGTAATCTCTAAACTAGAAAATAAATCTAATCTAATCATTGTAGGAGATACAAACATTGATCTTCTGAAACGGGACGATCAATTTGTTCAATTATATGAATCTATGCTCTTATCTTACGGTTGTAAGAAGGGTGTCTCTATTGTTACTAGGGAAGAATTCAGACAGGATCTGCTTACCCAGTCCTGTATTGATCACTTATTTATTCGACTTACTGATAATAGCCTTACTTGTCATACAGGTGTGATCAACTTGAAAATATCGGATCACTATATCATCAGTTGTAAAATCCTTCACAATTATTTATCAAAAGAAAATCAAAAGTCAGATACTTATAAAGAAATCATAGATAAAAATAAACTTATTGATATGTTGAAACAAAGTGAGTGGAATAGCTGCTTTTCACTCCTTCCACCTAATTTAATTTATGATAAGATTAAGCTGAACTTTGACATAGCAAGTAAACAATGTAAGAAAATAATTCACGTTAAAAACATAAAACTCAATTTCAAAAATAATTGGATGACTGAATCGCTTCATAATAAACTCAAAATTAGAGACAGACTGTTTAGGCGCAGTAAGAGTAATCCGTCCAACATCCAGTATAGAAACGAATATCAAAGTTATCGTAACAAACTTAATAAAGAAATCTCTTTAACAAAACGTGAACACATAATAAAAAAATTTGCCAACTCAAAAAATGACAAAATCGAAATGGAAATGTATTAATGGAATTTTGGGTAGGGCTTCAGACGATTCTGGTAGCCGAATTCTAAGAGATTTATCCAATAAATTCAACTGTGCATCTGAACTCTGCTCAGCGTTTGCGAAATCTTTCATTAATAATATTAGAAACACGTCACACCTTTGTCCACTCATTCTTAACGACACTGTCCACATTCCACCTAACTCCAGCTTCTATTTAAGGAAGGCCCGGGTTCATGATATAGCAAAAATAGTTGACAATATGGACAAAAATAAATCGCCAGGTATTGATGGTATTGGAGTACTGGAGCTACAACTCTTGAAAGATCATTTGTGTGCTCCACTGTGTCGTATGATCAATTTGTCTATTTCTAAGGGTATATTTCCTGACTCCTTGAAAATCTCAATTATCAATCCAATTTTTAAATCCGGGAAAAGAGACAATCTAGATAATTACAGACCAAATTCAAATTCAAAATGTTTTTATTGCCGTGAACAAATAGATGTATTAAAAAGTCATCAGGTAAACATATACATTATACATACATTTCACGTAGGTACTCAAAACAGAGAAATACTATCACAGCCAACAGTCCCGCGTACTTAGTATCTTCACAGTTATATACAGTCATATTTCTAATTGCTAATAAAATGTTTATTTGGCAATAACAATATTATAATAGAGGTCAAATATTAACATGAAATATCAGCTGCCAACATCTCCTCAATCAAATAAAAAGCCCTATTTTTGAATAGTTTGGAAATTGCGTACCTGAACGATCTAGAGTTTTTATCACGGATACTTTCAGGCAGTTTATTAAATAATTTTATACCGATATATACATACATATTTTGTGTTTTGGAAAGTCGTACCCGTCCGGTATTTATTTGTTTACGCTCTCTTGTAAAGTGCTGATGTACATCGCATCTTAGATCGAATTGCCTCAGATTATCTTTGACAAATGTCAGAGCTTGCAGCATAAATATACAGGGCAGAGTCAATATGCCGTTTCTTTTAAAGAATGGCCTGCAGGAATCCATTCTACCAAGATTAAAAATGGTTCGCAGAGCTCTTTTCTGACACAAAAAATTATTTATTTTTTTTTATTTTTATTTATTTATTCAAGGTGATACACATACTATAATTAGGAAAGAAAAAACAGGCAATTGCCCAAAACTTCTTCAGTTCCTGGATTTTCACATATTAAAAATAGTCCAAACAATTAGGTTAAGTTCAAATTTTGATTTCTGCCAAAGTTTCCGCACCATCCGAGGGTGCCATACTGTAAATGAGAGTGGAAAAGAGCAAAATATGCCATCAACGTTAAACCAGCACTAGTATACAATTTCAACCTCTTCAATAAAAATATTACTCTGGATAGGCGACTGCAAAGAGCTTCAGTGTGGGTACTCCAAGTGAGTTTGGAATCAAGGTTAATCCCTAGTAGTTTTACTGATCTTTTTTCACAATTTCTACTCAAACCAAACAATATAGATTCTGTTTTGCTCTCGTTCACCATAAGCTTATTTGCAGAGAACCAAATATTGGCTCTGTTGGTCATAAATGTTGTGATAATTTTATTTATTTCAGAAGACTTATTTGAACACAGAAGCGTCGTGTCGTCTGCATAGAGAACAGTTTTATAAGGGATGTATGAGGGTAGATCATTCATATATACTATAAACAGGAAAGGACCCAGTACAGAGCCCTGAGGGACTCCTCCTGAGACCTTCTTACAATCAGATTTCTGCTCACCCATTTTCACATACTGGAATCTATCAGAGAGATATGACTTGAAAAGTGACAACTCATTACCATTCAATCCATAGTAGTGCAGTTTTTCTATAAGTTGCTTGTGTGGGACAATATCAAAGGCTTTGCTAAGGTCCAAAAGCAGAGCACTAACCTCTTCACCATTTTCAAAGCCATCAATAATAAAAGACACAACGCTTTCAACTGCTTTAGTAGTGTTCAAATTACGTCTGAAAGCAAACTGCGCCGACTGAAACAATCTATTCTGCTCAAAATATTTCTCAATTTGAATTTTTATTGCGCTTTCCATTATCTTGGATATGACAGGTACCAGAGAAATTGGCCTATAATTATTAATGTTGTTCTTATCTCCTTTTTTATATACTGGTACTGTCACAGTGACTTTCAAGCAGTCCGGATACACCCCTACTCCAAGAGCCCAATTTATAAGGAATGTTAAAGGTTCTATGATGGCATCTATAATTTTCCTCAAAACAAAATTGGATAATCCAAAAACATCCTCTGCCCTGGAATTATTAAGTCTTGAAACAATCGTACAAATAACGTCTGGTTCAACCACACACCACACAAACGGCTGTTGATTTGTCTGAGGCTTCAACCCAGATGCAGATAGAATATCAATAGAACCAATATTGTTGCAACTATCACTCTTTACCGAAATCGTATTAGAAATTCCTGCGAAAAAATCATTAAACTCTGTAGCAGATAAAAGTGGTTCAGATTGTGACTTATTCTTTGGCAGTCGCCCTGTTTCATCATTTATAACCCTCCAGGATGCTTTGCACATATTATTAGATTTCAATATAAAATCATCATTTGCCTTTCTCTTAGCCAAATCTATTTGATCTCTATAGAACTGTTTCAATCTTCTATGATTTTCTAATAGTTCAGGATTGGTCTTGCATTTCATATGGCTAAAATCTAATAGAGTTCTAATATTATTCAACTGAGGAGTGTACCAGTTCCTTGCACTGCTATTTTTTTGACCATTTTTATTGAGGCTGATTTTTCTAGTTTTAAGAGGACAACATCTTTTGAAATTATTAGACAGAACCTGCATAAAATTATTGAATGCTAAATTTACATTATCTGTACAGATTGTTGCAAACCAATAAACTTCATTCAAACAACGTTTTAACTTGTATATACTGGTATCATTCAACACTCTATACTTATAGCTAGTTTTCGCACTTCCATCATCTACTTCTCCAGTGCTGAAGGGAGTCAGGCTAGAAATCGTCAACACTATCCCTAAGTGGTCAGATAGATGCGGTTGATTTGTAGCACAAGTATACGTTGTAGGGTGAAGGTTTGAGATGTAGTTATCTAGAATATCTATGTTAATTCCATATCAAGTGTAATAAGACATGGAGAAATTTTTATGTATGCTGATGACACGGCTCTACTAGTCGCGCATAGAGATCCAAGGGCGGCGGAGCAATTACTCCAATCAGATTTCAATCGAATTCTCAGATGGTCTCATGATAGAAACTTGGTAATTAACAAGAAAAAAACAATGTTAATGCATTTCAAATCACCCCATATTAGATGTGAAGGAACTCCAAAAATCTTTGTTCACAACTGTAAGTGCCTCTTCACTAACTCTTTTGAAAACTGTAGTTGTCCATCTCTGTCTTTGGTCAGTGATACACGTTACCTTGGAATAATGATAGATTGTAGCATGAGATGGCATTCTCAAATTGACAATATATCCAAGAAACTCCAGGCATTAAGCGCTAAAATATTTTATTTACATAAAAACATCACTGTTGATTGCCTGTATTTAATTTATAAGTCGTTAGTAGAATCCATTATACGATATGGAGTTCAATCATGGGGCTGTGCTGCAAATTACTTATTATTGAGAGTAGAGAAAATACAGTTGAGGATCCTAAAAGTTATTTCGTCTAGAATACCCCATCTAAACTTAAATTTGAACAACCTTCAAACCCTACAAATTTTTTATCAAACTCTGACACCAAGAAATTTTTACACCTTCAAAATAATAGTATTTTTCAAAGATAATTTCCACTGTAGACTTCTAGCTCCTCCTGCCCATTACAATTTCAGGTCACCAATAATATACCAAATTCCCCGGTTCAATAATATTTATGGAAAAAGATCTCTGCTCTACATAATACCTTTCCTTTTCAACAAACTACCTGCAAACATAAGAGACTACTCAAAAACGGATGTAATGATCTATGTAATAAACAATCCCAACTTGATTTCAACCCAGTGAAATCGAAATGAGAATAAAACACAGTGATAATAGTACTCTAAATTCTGAAATAAACAATAAATATTTATTATCATTATTTGAATAATAATTTCTAATATGCCTGCGTACGATGAATTTTCTTTTTCATCTTTCAAATAGCCTATTCCGCTGGTTTTAAATTATTATATATATGTTGTAAAGTCACTGCCGCCAGCCTGAACTACTAATAATTTAGTAATATTAATATTGTATAAAATACTTCCTACTTTATTCCTTCTTTTATTCCTTTTAGTTCTTAATTAACTCCTTATTTATCATGCTTATAATAATGTTATTTATTAACTCTATTACTCTTACTTCTGATTATTATGTTCTTTTTTATTTTCTCATTATTATTGTAATTCCTTTTTTTTCATTTCTTGTATTCATGACAAATAGCCTAATTTTATTTTATTTGTACTTTATTTTAATTTAAAGTTGTGAAAATTTTGTTTTGATATGGCACCTGCTGAAAAACCCATGGGTTTAGCAGGACCCAACATTGTAAAAATTATTTTCCAATAAAATTGATTGAAATTAAAAAATTATACCAGAGTCAACAAATTCTAAATAAACTTGATTTGGAATTTAATTTTCAGTTGCATCAAGCAAAAGCAAAAATAACATGATCACTGCTAATTTGATAACTGTCAATGGGAAATATTAATTGCCAATAGATAAAGTCGAGGTCGATTCACTGCAATTAGTCCACTATTCCACAGAGCACTTCCAACACATCAATTAATTATTCAAATGATTAGACGCAATAATTTTCATGCCAAGCTGTGGCCTAATTTATTTATTGCTGATAGAGGGCAGATCATAAGATGCACCTAGCAAATAGTAGCTCTGTGATACAAAAATTTGAACTGAGTCTCATCTCTGAGATAACGTGAGAGGAAAAATTGATCATCCAAGTGGCAGCTGATTGAAACAGAAATTCCCATAGTTTGTTTTTTTTTTTGAAGAGAGACTTACTTAACTTACTTTCTCGTGTCCGGACATTCTCAAAGTTTTCCAGCCCAGAAGTGGGCTAGGTCTTCTGCAGGTACATTCCCCCTCCAGAGGTCGTCAGCTGTGCAGTGAACAGGGCACAGTGGGCACTGTGTGAGGTGGCCAATGTCCCGTGCCTCTCCACAGTCACAGTAGATGTCATCCTCTGCTATGTAGCCTCACCTGACTAGGTTGGTATTTACAGGGGCCACTCCAGTTCGGATCCTATTCAGCACCCTCCAGGATCTCCATGGCAGACTGGTTCCAGTGGTCTCAGGTTCCCGGAGTGGGTACCAGTCTGGAGGTTCTGGCTATATGAACCTCATGAAACTTCTGTACTTGAGTCGGCTGCGCGATGGCTCCAGCTGAACGTACATCACGTGTCTCTAATCAAAAGTCTGTTTGAACCTCTCCAAGTATTCGTGGTTGGCGAGTCTGATCTTGGGAGTGTTCATTCCTGCAGCCCTGTAGAGTTTGTCGATGGGAGTTGGTTTCATGCAACCAGTTGCAATGCAAAATGTCTCATTAAGGGAAGTATCAACCTTCTTTGTGTGGCCTGATCGACACCAGACAGGACAGGCGTATTCCCCAACAGAGAAGTAGAGAGCCTTTCCTGATGTCAGGAGCACGCTGGGGTTTGCTCCCCATTGGCTGCTGCATAGCTTCCTGAGGGCGATGATTATGTATGATTTGAATGAGAAACTTGGTAGTCAGATTAAATTATCGGCGGAAATCCGATGTCTGGACATCCTGATGTCAGAAGCACGCTGGGGTTTGCTAGCCAGATCATCGGCATACAGGAAGTGGTAAGCATTGGGCGTGATGGGCTGGTCATTAGTGTACACATTGAATAGCAGCGGTGCCAGAACGCTCCCTTGGGGGAGGCCATTCTTTTCAATTCTCCATCGGCTCTTTTTTCCATTCAAGGAGACATAGAATCTTCGGTTCTGAAGTAGGGTACGGATGGTACTGTGAGATGCATGTCTCCAGTCATCTTGTAAACCCTGGAGAGCAAGAGATTATGGTTGACCGTGGCGTATGCTGCTGTTAGGTCTATTAAAGGTAGGCCAACCATGCCTGTGACGACACCTTCCTCAAGCCCATTCTCAATTTGCTCAGGAAGAGAGAAAATTAACAACTGTGATAACATTTTCAGCAATATAATTTGAAAACATTGCATGATTCAATAAAAATATTACCTGATGTCAAGATGAGTGCATAAGAGCAACTGGGTGACACCATAAGGCATCACTAACTTGATTGTTTTTTAAAATACGCAGTTGAATGTGAATTTCAACAGTGTTGAATGTGTTTTTCAAAGCGAGTTGATAGCAACATCAAACTTACTGACAACGATTTTTTAGTAACTAAGTATTATAGAAATGTATTTGAATGAAACTTGAAACGGTCCTATTATATAATAACATTTTCATCTTGGGAGAGCATCTTTTCAGATACAAAATCCTATGACAGTGACGAGACTATATTAATTTATTATTTAATTTACATTCAGCAAGCAATTTTTGGTGGTATGATGGATCTCAAAAACAATTATAACGACTTTGGTAGAATTTAGGTTATACCTAAATATTTTACAAAAATAATCTGATCTTTCAATTTCCGTACCGAAGGACGGGTACCCTGCTAGTAGTATCATGAATAATATCGATAATAGAGTTTCATCTTTGTGAAATCCAGTGTAGCTGGTATATATTTGTAATATTGCAACTACCCCTCCTGAATTGAATTGAATTTCATTGTTTTCGAAAAAAATACAATGTAGCATACAAATGTAAAAAATACATGTACACAAACTTAAAATAACAAACTTAAAAAACGCTCACATGAACCTAGAAGGTTTGTTCGTGAGTCGTGAGTTGAATTATAAATTAAATATTGAAATGAAAGAAAGGAGTTCTGAATTTTTAGCCGACTATAAACAAAATAAAACATCTTATAATAGAAAGTAATTATTAAAAGAAGAATTACAGTTTAAAAGACATATTGAAATTATGTGATTGTTTATAGAGAAAAAAATGAAATAATAAACAGGGCACTCATACCATCACATACACACAGGAGGGGCACAAGCACTCACACATACACACACAAACACAGCACACTCACACAACACACACACCAACACGCACAAAGCACATAGTACAGTACTATGAATGCAAGGATGAGCACTATCATAAGTACAACGATCTGAGGAGACTGGAGCAATCGTCATCGTTTAAAGTGGCTAACCACGATTGGATTGCTCTCTTATAAACTTGAATGGAGCAGTTCCCAGGTCGACTGATGCTAGGAGGCGCATTACGAATTAATAAATGTATTAAATATGTTACATTCCTGTCACATGCAACCCGAGAATTACGTTCAAGCCTTGACTGATGTAGTAGAGAGCCTCTTGTAGGGTAAGGATGAGAAGTGGAATTATTGAAATGAATTTTTTTTTGAAAGCAAAGGAAAGTGCGGATTTAATAAAAAAGTTTTTTTTTATAGTGAGAACATTGAAAAGGAGAAAAAGACGATTAGAAGAGTATGTTCTAGCCAGGCTCAACCCGGCCTCAATTATGGCTTTTTGACTTATTGAAAGTTCTTTAATCAAAGTATCAAATGCACCTCTCCAGGCAATAATTCCGTAAGACAAAATTGATTGCACATACGCGTGATAAACTGTTCTCATTACATTAATATTGAGAATTCCCTGTAGTTTTGAGAATACATACATAAGTTTACGGAGTTTTTTCTTGAGGTAGAATATATGAGGAGACCATTACAGACTATTATCTATTATTATACCAAGGTATTTAAATTCGTTTACTGACTCAATGATTTGACAATTACAATTCACATTCCACGCTTCGCCGCACGTATGTAATTTTAGACAGAGATTTGCCGGAGGGGCTCTGGTTTTGTGGAGAAAAATTGGAAGAATTTTTGTTTTATTTGTGTTCATGCTCAAAATATTAGTATCGAACCATTTTTTAAGTTTAATGATGTCATGGGAGGCCGCCCGGTAAACGTCTTCCCAGCTGTCAGCTTCAAAATATACAGCTGTATCATCAGCGAATAGGAGCATATTTCCTGTAATGTTACATTTGGTGATATCGTTGATATATACTTATACTTAGATGCCTTTATTTCCTTCTTGATCAATTTTGGAGTCAGTGGGGGCATTACTGTTGGAATTATGCCAATAGTTTTTGCTCTCATTTTGTACTCACAAAAAAGCAAGTCTTCATTGAAATTGGACTTATGGAATAAACTCCATGGTTCTTCTTTCCTGAACTGGAGCCACTGCATATTCCTAATTCCTTTCACCCCTTTTACAAAGTAATCATTAATTGGATCCAGTGTAAGAATGCCTTCATCCAATATCTTCTTCACTACAAACTTCTTGCTGGTGGCAGTTATAATATCCACCCAGTCGTCGGGGACAAAAAATACCTCTCTTCATGTTTCTCTTTGTAGTTTCAACCTTACCAAAATCCCGGTCACAATGATTGTAAGAATGACCAGAGAGCTAAAATGTAATGTCAACCGTCTCAATGTGTGTTGTGTCAACAACATACAACCAAAACTTAACTGTAAGTTGGCTCTTGTTTTGTCCCCCACAATTATCACAAAAAGCAGTAAGGTGGGTGACTGTTGAGGGCAAAGATTAATTGTACTGCATCAAACATGAAATCATTTCTTCACATCCTCTTGATGCTTGTCCTTCGTGCCAAAGATACATGAATGCATCATCTGTTCCAATGTCATGGACATTGAAATTGTATGTCCATAACTGCCTTGCATAATAGACTTTTGTACACGTCAAGACCGGTGTGGGTAACATTTTTTGGAGGTCAAAACCAACTGCTCTATGTGTAGGATCCTTTCCTACATCTTCCTTTGCCCTACTCATTTCGTTTTTGACATTTTCAGCCTTACGCAGGTGAAGTTCTTTAGCAATTGTTACAGCATGTTTGGCTTCCTGATCTCCATGCTCAATAGCTGATTTGAATTTATCGCAATCATTACAAGTGTCACTATGTGGCCGATGGAATGTAAGATTCATAGGCGCCGACTTGTCAAAATTATTGGGGGGGCCCTAACCGGGGTGGTCCGCCAACCCCCCCCCCCAACAAATTTTTTTTTAAATTTATAAGGCCTAGAAATGCTTTATTTAACTACTGGTATAAAATATTTTTCAAAAAGTCAAATTTATGGAAGAAAAAAGCTTACTTCTTTCTATTTATTAAAAATACAGAGAGTATGAAGAATAAATTACTGTATTTAACCCAATATGTATATATACATATTGATTGGTTGGCCAATGTCCCTAAATCATGGACCAATTTTGAATTTATAAGACCTAAAACGCTGTATTTAATTATGCAGTATAAAGAATATAGGCAGAAACAAATCACATTTTACTCTTTCACACTAAAATAAAATAAAAATGAGCAAAATTAATGAACTAAAAATAGCATAAAGAATATCTAATATTACTCGAAAAGCCAAATTTTCAGAAGATAAAAAGCCTAGGTCTACTTACTTAAAATACAGAGAGTATGAAGAATAAAATAATTACTGTATTTAATTCAGTTTAACTTACATACATATCCATTGATTGGCCAATGTCCTTCTCCTTATACCATTGAAAAAGTATGCCTTCTGAGTTCATTGCTGCTTATAAACTCGTTCATCACCGTGCTCAAGTGAACTTCGTCCAGGACATCACGGTGGGCGTGAAGGACTGCTAAATTGTTCAGCCGTTTCTGTCCCATTGTTGATCTCAGATACGTCTTCAGTCGACGGAGTGCACTAAAAGAGCGTTCTGCCGTTGCCGACGAAATTGGCACTACTTGAAGAAGCTTGATCACTTTAACCACTTCTGACAGCATTTTTTTAATGGCTGGCTCTTGTGAAAGATATTTCCTTACATCACGCATTGATTTCATTTTTAAATTATTTTGCCTATTAATATCGGCTAACATGTTTAGATGTATTTGCAACCTTTCAACATCCAGGTCATTTTTAAAAAAATCTTTCGACTGTTCGAAACTTGAACCTTCTTCGTTCGCCACTAACACACTCAAAAACTCTTTTTCGACCGCAACGAGCCGCGACAAGCCCGTGGACTCAAAGCGTTCTTTGATGCAAGATCGCACCGTTTCACACACCTCGATGTAGAGAGCTTTGAAGTAGTCCTTTGGGGTGTTGAAGTTATGTGGTGAGCTGGCTCCGTCGTTTTCATATCTATTTGGAACGCGCCGTTTCCTTGGAATCACAGGCTCTTCTACTTGTGAAAATTTGTTTTTTAAGCACGACTTCCAAAACTCCTCAAAGCCATCTCGCTTATCATCTAAAATGCTAATCAATCCTTTAAACATGCCTTCCACTTCAGTTACACTTAGATGAGGGCTCTGAATGTTTTCGTTAACTTCTTCTACTACGTTCATTACATGGCAATATAAATTCAAAAATAAATAAGTCCTGAACAGTATCATAGATTCAAGAAAACCCGCACATTTATAACCTGCTTCAGTTTTGTCTGTTGAGGAAAATATCTCAAAAAACTGTAGGAGATCTTCATAGTTTTTCAAAATCCTCTGTATACTTGAAGCTCGCATTGTCCATCGGGTCGGGCAAAGTGGTCGAAGATTGGCTTGATCATTTTCACTTTCGAGGCGTATGTTTCTAAATAAATTGATTCTTTTGTTAGATTCCTTAACTGTATTTATTAGATCTTTGGCTAAGGCCATAACATCCCTCATGCATGGGAGGCAAGAAAGGCTGTCCTGCACTGCTAAGTTCAAACTATGGGCTGTACAGTGCACGTAGTGTGCCTGGGGCTGAATATCCAAAAGTAACTTTTGCAGGCCTTTAAATCTTCCTCTCATGTTTGCCGCTCCATCATAGCACTGTCCTCTCAATTTTTCAATAGGTAAATTAAGCCGCGCAAAAATGTCCTTAACAATTTTGAAAAGAGTTTGTGCTTCGGTATTAGGAGTCTCATATAAACCAATAAAGTCTTCATTGATTATTAAATCGTCACTTACAGTTCGAACACAAAATGACACTTGCTCATGAATCGATATATCACTTGTTTCGTCCACAATAATTGAAAAGTGTTCACTATTCTTGATTTTATCTAGCACTGAGCGCACAACAGATTTGCCCAATATATCAATTATCTCATTTTGAACGTCATGTGAGATCCATTTATACCCAGAACGCCCCAACCAGTCTTTTAACTCAGGAACGTCTTTTTTCCTAAGTTCTAGCAATTGCAAAAAATTTGAGTTAATATCTTCATGTCCTCTTATGGCCAAACCTTGCCGGCAAAGGTACTTAACTGTTGTAAAAATAATTTCAAGAGCCAAACGGGCTTTCTTCATGTCACTGTTCAATTGATCATTTAATTGAGCGGCTACACTTGGTTTTGCTAAAGATGAAAGTTTTAAAACTCCTTCCTTATGCACAGACGTATTTTCATGAGTACGAAATTTGTCCAATCCCTTTTTCCAGTTAGAAAAACCAACAGTAGTAAACGCATCTTCTTTCTTGGTAGTCAATTGGAGAAGGCCCTTGGCCTCTGCCTCTTTGCAGGTCTGACAAAAAACTTTATCCATTGTTGCGTCATATTGTAACCATTTATATTTAGTCACCCAAGACTTCTGGAACGATCTTCCTCCAATAGGCTTGTCATTAGGTTTTGTATTTTGCTGTGAAAAGCTCACGCCTGATGTTGAAGCAGTTGTTTCGACATTTGCCGGGGTTGCAGTGTCAATGCGAGGCTTCTTAGTGATGAATTTATCCATTATAGGCTACAAAAAAAATCACTAATGCAGAAGCCGACAAAATAAACACTTACTCTAAAAACACTACATACTGTGCACAATTCTAACAATTGCAGCCCTAACAACACGTCAACACATGAAATTAGGTTATACGCGAACGCGACCGTGTCATAACTCACTTGACAAGCAAGAAGCAACTAGCCAACTATCACAACTACACAACACAAGACAGACTAGAATGCAGTGTGTCCAGCCCGGGAAAAATTAAGTACTAATTATCAAAATATCCCTCGCAAAATGTACTACGGCTGGACACACTGCTAGAGTGAGTGCAGGAGCAGTGGCGCAATTTTTGGCATGAGTGTGCGGGGAGGGGTGGGTTGTTTGACTTACCGGGTCGTCGCCCTCTACGCCTTCTAGACAATAACAATAACAAGTAGACAATAACAATAACAGTGGTTCGCGTCGCAGCACAGTTCCAAATTCTTATAACTATCTATGACTCCCCTTACCCTCATGCTTCAACACTCATCTCTTTGGCTAAACTTACTCAGTTTTACATCGTATTAAGTTCGTAAAAGCACAACACAGTATGACATTGTGTTGAGAGTAATTGGTTTAGTACTGTTTAAAGAGTTTATAGTAGCGTATCACGCGATGCTTTAAACTTACAAGCAAAATGTAATAATTTGAAACATTAAATTGCCTTTTTCTCAAAACTTGGATTTTTGAGTTGTGGCACTGTTGAACTGGGCCAGCGATATTACTATGTTTCCCAGACATAGTAGTTAGTTCGTTCAGTCACTAAATACATTGGTGCATGCAATTTATATTGTAGTTCTGATTTTTTAATATATTATTTGGGTACATAAGAGCAGTCCAGAACCAATTTCTTCATGCAAAATTTCCTTGTGCTAGATACAGGGTGGCCCAAAAACCTCGTATTTTCGGCTCATTTTCGAGTTTTCAGCTATTTCTGACAAATCTCGTAATCGGACAGAAAAATTTGTTCTCGTCTTTTTTCTATAATATAAAATTCTGAATAAAATGAGATCATTCGAAACTCTCTATCTCCAATGAGTACTGAGTTATGATTTTCAAAAATGAGTGAAATTTGAAGAGAAAATCAATTTTTGATGAATTTTAGATTTTGATCAACAATATCTTCCGATTTTTACCATTTAGATGTATAATTCGAAATCCCTCTGGGCGTAATTTTGTGCTCTACAATCTGAGATCAGGTAGAGCGCTCTATCTCATATAGATTTCCATGTAAACCTGACAACAATGCTCCTTCTATTGTGAAAAACACAATACTGAAAATTTATCCAAAATTTAACACACGCATTATATAAATCAATATTTTTTTATTTAATTAGAAAAGATTTATGTAATATTGACATAAAATCAAATAAAAATTCAGTCATAAATGTATTTTTATTAATGTATTTCATCATTCTTTTAATTAATGGGAAAAGATTTATGAAATATTGACATAAAATCAAATCAAAAATTCAGTCATAAACATATTTTTATACATGTATTTTTATTTATGTATTCCATATATTTTTTTAATAGGAAAATACTTATGAAATCTTGACATAAGATCAAATCAAAAATGTATAAATGTAGTCATATATTATGTAGTACATTAAATCGGTAGGAAACAAATTTAAAACTAAGGTAAGTCTATCATCTCATTTCTTGATGGACTCATTTCTTGTCGGTATCCAGACTTGAGGGGGCTAGAATCAAAAGTTACATAATCCAAAAAGCTAATTTTTGGGAATAAGCAAAAAACTATTTCATCACAATACTGTTACCAAGCAACCATGGAAATATGTTTAAATTTCAGTTATTATCTTTTAAACTATCTGTAGACAATACAAATACAATTTTATTCACTCACATAATAATTATGTAGACTTGAAGCTTGGATTATGTCACTTTTGACTCCAACACTAGGATTTAGTCTATTTTGATCCTGATCAAAGTGGATTATGTCATTTTTGACTCTGGTTTCATAATGAGTTACAGGCATGTCACTGCAGTCTATAATAGCAGGGAACGTGATAAGGCAACCATTGAAGAGGAATATAATTATTGCAAATAATATTATTTTATTTTCAAATCATAAATCAATAAATCTAAATTTAATTCTACATTTCAAATTATTTTGAACAATGTACATAATTTTGTACTGTTTTGTACGAATTAAATTTATTGTAGATCATTTTAATTGACAAGAAGATTTTGAAGATGACTTTTGTGAACAACATTGATGTGACATATTAAAGAATAAAAGTTAAATCTCTCTCTTGTTGTTCGCACAAGTCATCTTGGAGATCTCCTTGACAATTTGAATGATCTACAACAAATTTGTAGAATTCTAATTCGGGCATGTCTCGCCATAGGTCACCATAATGTTTCTTTAGCAGTTTATCAACATCCTTCTTTTTGTTTGCATTCAGCTCATTTTTCTTTAGCACCTCTTCTGGCACAAAGTGCTTCATTGTCTTTCCCAATCTTGTAATTTTTGTAGGATCCAATATCACTTTTATAAGCAATTTCTCCTCTTACTGTGCAGTTATTTCCAATTCTATTTATATACACTCTTTTTATTTTTGAAATCTGAAAGTGCCATTTCTGAACCTCTTTTATGATAGTTTCTTTTGCTTTTTTGAAATCATACACTTTCACATCTGTTCCTACCAACTTAATCTTTTCATATTTTTCAATGATATCATACACCTCTTTAGGATTTACTAGGACTTCCTTTCTCTTGAGTTCTTTTTCAATATTCCCAAATACTCGATCCGCAGGTAGGAAACTGTGGCCAGTTACTGGGAACACAATCTCTACTTCTTTTATTGATTGATTCGCGTTCTGAGACACAAGCCAAGTGCTTACCATTGTCATTAAAGTTGAGTTTTTGTTTTGGCCCGAGCAGCCATCTGATACTAGACGTAGTGTACTGTATCCGGTCATATCAGTTGTTTCAAGTGTATCCAAAAGGCAGGAGGCAATCAAATTTGAGTCTTTACAATATTCATTTTCTGTCCAGCAGTACGTCGTTACATTGTCCTGGCCAAGCTCTGATTTGCTATTACCCTTGACAACAGTAAAGTTATGAACGTATACTTGACGGCTGTAGTAAGTAGATTAGTCAGGTACTTTTGGTGGGGCAGATTTTTTTGACAGTCAAACGATAGTATTAAAGTATTGGGATTGGGATCTTTCAGTTTGTCATAAAAGGCCTTATACTTCAACTTATGAACTCTCTTCTATGTTATTAAAACGTTCTTTTTGCAGGATCATCTCTTTTTAGTTTCTCTGAAAGTTCAATACAAAGTGAACAAACGTCAGTTCGAGGTGTACCAAATCCTAAATTGTATTTATTATTAAAAATGCTTCTGAAATAAGAGAGTTTTACAGGCAGGTTGGTCGGTTCGGAGGAGTATATTTTCCACAATCGTTTTATGTTCAGACTGGAACTTGAGTACTTTCTTTGATTACCCCCTCTACAGTAGTGTGACTCTATGCATTTCAAGCTATTTATGAATTTCATAACTCACTCATTTTTTGGCTGGTAAATGGCATGCTTCTTGAATCCACCTCTCCTATCTTCAATAAAACCTTTTTCATGAAACTGAGCAGTAACATTATTAATTCTGGGTCGAGAAACTTGAAGAATATTTTTGAATGTTTCTAAGCACACTGGAATCTCTTCCTTATCAACATTACCAACAAATTATTTTGTTGTTCGGAGTTTTGAGCCGTAGCACTTGGAGTTGTCTAAATTTTTAGATTGTCCAGGCCTTCTACGTTTACAGTTGAAAATTTTTACGTGTTTCAGTATGGAGTGGTCTTGATATCGTTTTTCCGATTTCTTGTTGTATAGCTTGTGGAAACTCATGACATCTCGCATTTTCAGTTGTTTGCATCTGTAAACTCCTTCTATGTGGTTGCAAGTGGGGTATTTAGGTGGGTGTTTTGCAGAGTACCTAAAACAGAGAAAAGATTCTAATGAGATTCACTGTTATGTAAATCAATAGAATTTTCCTCTGTTTTAGACTAACAGTGACAGGTGTAGCCAAAGAGAATCAGAAAAACCAGGCACATTATACCTATCCTATCCTAATCAAGGCTTACATTTACAAACACTGAAACCTTTTTACAAGTTAGTATTAAGTTACACCTCCAAAATTCATCATAGAAGTTTTTAAAATCACATTCACACACTCATACTAAGAACTGAACCTAAAACTTAGGCTAGGTTTACCTTGCAGTCTTTTCCTTATTTTTCTTCCAGTTGGAAGGATTACGACTTCTTTTTCGACTTCGCTGTCCATCTTCAGTTGGTGTTACATTCAACTCCATTTTGTTGTCACAATAATACTTCAATTAAACTTTAAATTCGATAAAACAACAGAACAAAAAGCTTCATACGCTAAACACTACTTGTCTATCTTGTAGCTGAAGTGAAACAAAACAAACATAACCTCAAAAGCTGGTTCAAACAGAGCACCTGATTGGATGAAAACAGTCAGTCTCAAAAGTGACAAGATCCAGAGGATTATGTCAGTTTTTTAACCAACCTTCGTACCTCTAGAGTAATACTGCCACATCTCCAAACACCTGATTTTTCAGGAGAGCGTTTTTAAAGTTTGTTCGATCATTTTAAAATAAAATATCCATAATCATCTTAGAACAATAAATTATGACATTTCATAATTCAAATATAATTTTACAGCGAGCTTTTAGTCTCTTTGAAATCTAAATTTATAACAGATTTGATTGTTTCTTCATCATAGAAGTAATCTCCTGCACCAACGCACCATGGCAATCAGTGTTATTGGTGAATGGAATTCAAGCAATTGAATGTTTTAACTAACTTACATTACGTAAGTTAGATAAATCTTGAAAGTGAATAATATTATGAGTATAGTTGATGATGATGGTTATATTATTATTATTATTATTATTAATAATAATAATAATCCTTCCTTCCTTTCCTTTTTCCTTCGTCCTGGTACCCCCAGAAGAAGGGAGTTTATTATAGAAAATATAACAAACAAAAATGAAAAATACACTACTTATAAAAAGAAATCTTACAAACAAAACAAATGAAGAATAATAAAAAAAGCAAGAATGACAAAAGATAAGAAGATTCCCTTTCAGTAGAACATTTCAAATATTATAAACCAGACGAATTATAAGACGAATTACTTTTGAGAGTATCTCAAATATTTGAGAGTATCAATATCTATAATAATAATAATAATAATAATAATAATAATAATAATAATAATAATAATAATAGTAACACTAAATAAAAGTTGACCTTGAACTTCTTACAGAACAAACATAACCTATTTTTGGACATGTAATCAAAATTTGGGAATGGAATAGTTTTGGGCCAAGCCTGTTGTTCCTTTCCAATCATATTTATATGATTTGTTATTGTATCCACGTATAAATAAATAAATAAATGAGACATTCAATTACATACTGTGGGATTATTCTTCAACAATTTACATTCTTATTATTATTATTCTTATTATTATTATAGATGTTGATACTCTCAAATACTTGAGATACTTTCAAAAGTAACTAAAATTGGTGATTGTTTTTCAATCATAGAAGTTACTTCTGCACTAATGCATGTTAATAATAACAGTACTGTTTTAATTAAGTATAGTAAGTTTTAATTATGAAGTCAACTCTACTAGGATAAAAAATGATAAAAGCAGTGTTTTAAAAGATAAATAATTGGAAATTTATTAAAAATATTTCTTTTACAAATCACTTTCATCAATGAAAATGTCATCAGTTTCCTCAACCAGTAGTTGTTGATAATCAGCTTGATCATTAGCTGGTGCACATGACTTAAAATAATTGTGATGCACTATTGGAATTGCCAAGCTTTCACAAAGTTCAAGTAGGTCCCTGTACTTTTTTCTTGAAATTCTCGGTGCTTCATAGTAGGCATTTTTTAGAGAAGTGGTTGCTTGACGTCCTCTCTGTCGTCTTCTCAGATTCACCTCCTTGAAATGTTGTTGATCATAATCGGTTTTGTAAAAAAATCTATTCGGTTTGTCTTTTTTGACATGAATTACCTTGATGTCATTCCATCTCACTTTCTCATTATCATCATTTATCCCCCAATTGCTTCCTGCTTGTTTTGCAAGATCTTTGAAGTCTTTGATATCCTCAGTGTTGGGTTCATTCACAATAAAAGGTTTGCCCGTTTTTTCGCCCCTTTTATGATGCCAGTCCACTGAGCTGGTACATAGATAGGCCCAGATTTCAGCAATCTCTTTTTCTCCTTCTCATTAACTGAGTGCATGCAATCACCCTCGTTCTGCGTATGACCCACAACCAAAAACTTATGTGTGATCTCATCTATATCTAGATGAGCCACTGCATGACAATACAGAGCCACCATTGCTTTATTTTTATTCTGCCCTGCACAGTTATCAGAGTAGAATATTATATTATTTTTCTGGCAGAAATTTGTTAGATAAGATAACACAAAAGAGACTATTTCATTGACCCAGAAATAGCAGTGTCCTTGTTTCTCTTTTATATCAAAGATTGTAAAATTGTAGCAATTCAGTTTCCTTTTGTAATAAAAAACCGACACCTCCCCACAAGGAACAGGAGGTACTGCCTGCAGATCATAAACAAGATACAATGGTATCTGCATTTGTAGATTTGATGTCTAACTCTTTCTCCTTTCTACTCAAGGTTTTATTTTTCTCATGAGTTTCAAATTTCTCCAATAAATTGTCCTTTTCTCTCTCATCAGCATTTTTCAATCTCTCACATAACGAACACAAGTCCTTCTTTGGAACGAAAAATGAGAGATTAAATTCGGTGTTGAAAATCTGACTATACATTGACTCGGAGATTTTTGTTTCTTTGTGTGTTTCAATGAACAGTCTGTACATCTCACTAATACTCAGGCTACCATCCAGTAACTCCTTCTGTGTTCCATTCCTCAAATATAGTGAGATTCTATTTTTGGAAAACTTCTTATGTGATTTCTCACAAATTCCTTCTCAGCTTCCTCAATGCAATGTTTAGTGTGCATTCCTTGTTTCGATTTGAGGAGGGCCCCGGTAAGGTCCACTCGTTTGTAGCAATTTCTTATAACTTTTTCAGAAATACTGATTGTTTTCAAAAAAAAAATCTTTACAAACCCTTATTTTGTCACAAGTCAGGAAGTAGGCAATATTGTTTGATCTATTTTTCCTAGCTACAACAAGCTTCGATTTCTGTTGAAGTTTCTCCGTGTACATCATAATGAAGTTGTGCTGGCGTTCACGATCATGAAGTTCCCAGTAGCCCCTATTGATTTCACTCTGTTTATCCACAGAAATCTTGCTGGGACATTTAATATGACATTTCACACCACAGGTTCCTTTGACAACCTTAGCTGGTACAGTTCTATTAGATTTTGTCTTATAAGACTGGCCGCTGTTCACTTTATTTCTCTTTATAACTGCTTTCCATGTTGACTCATCTCTTTTCCGTTTTCTAGTGAGTTTTGGGGTTGAATCAGAGAATTCGGAGACAGTTCGACTAGTTTCACATTCACTTTCTTCCACATTCACTTCTATTTCTTGAGAAATTTCACTGGAGGGAATTGAAGTAGTTCGACCATCTGATGCAACTGCGTTGTAGGCTCCTTCGTCTTCCGAGTAATCAGAGCTGGATGGAAGATAGTCGTTGTCTTTGGACTTATCTTCTTCTTCGTCAGATGAATTGAAAGCATCATCGAGGTATGAATTGGTGCTCACGTCGATAACATCTTTTTCATTCTGGGAATAGAAGAGAAAACATTTTTTTTCAGATTAACATTCCATAAAACGAACGAAGTTCTAGGTTCTTCACAAATAATTATTATGATGACTTAGTTGATTGAAATTATTTTCCTCGAACATGAGATTCGATTCGGAACAGATTCTCAAAGGCACAACCAATTTCAATGTACCCAGCTTATAGACAGAGTTTTACAAGTTCACCATAATTATTAGTATTAAAAATATTATCAAATTCAAGACAGTGAGTTTGCATTTGATTGTAATAACTTTGAAATAGATATAACTGTGTCTCTATTACAAAACTCTGCATTCACCTCTTCTTGTGAGTGAAAAAAGAAGTTGTACTAGTTAATTTGAAATCAAATAAAAAATTCAGTCATAAACATATTTTTATACATGTATTTTTATTTATGTATTCTATATATTTTTTTAATTAATAGGAAAATACTTATGAAATCTTGACATAAGATCGAATCAAAAATCTATAAATGTAGTCATATATTATGTAGTACATTAAATCGGTAGAAAACAAATTTAAAACTAAGGTAAGTCTATCCTCTCATTTCTTGATGGATTCATTTCTTGTCGGTATCCAGACTTATGCTGTTCTGAAAAAGAAAGAAAAAAAATAATAATCATGGATTTAGAATTTGAATATTACACTCTGTGTGAGTGTTTCAATTATTGCTCTTTCCAGATTTAGTTTCTCATCTGCACGCTTGATCATGTATAACCAAGCGTGCAATTGGGCTACACATGCAATGGCATCACCCACTAAAGCAAGTTTGAAGAATAACAAATCAATAAGATAATAGTGAGAAACAATATAATATAACAGTCTAAAAGATTTTAGTGATTAAGATTAATAATAAGTAGTATTACTTCTTACTATTCTGTAGTTTTCAAATTCTCACATCGATTATAATAATAATCATCGAATGAAAATGAATCAAGGGAAAGAGAATCAAGAAAATCAAGAGAAAATCTTCTCAAATAACTAATAAGTGTATTATTTATAATTAATTTAATCGAACTTTCAAAAGCAATTTCATGCAGTGGCTACAGATATATAAAATATTTAAAGACAAAACAATTGTATATGTATTGTAAAGCTTTCCCTGGGGGAGTCACTCTCACCTCCAAGGATAAGTCGATACACATATAAAGAATCAGATGTGGAATGTAAATAGTCCCACGTTACTGGCCAAATCATGTAGTGCTGTATCTAAATGCTTCACGTTGGGCCGGCAAATCATGTAAAGCGGTATTTAAATGCCTCACGTTCGTAGAGTGAATCTTGCACTGAATCAACGGTGTTGAGGTTATAAATTTTGTAACTGCGTGCGTGGACGCTAAGTATACACCAGACTGATTGGTTCACTACCAGATTCAATACAATTGTCGGAATCGCAGGAGGCCTAAACGCTCGCTCACCCTTGATTCTTCTTATGACAGATTGTATGGTGATGAAATTTTTATAAGTAGTGTAGCGATCGCTAAACACTGAATACGGATACTTTAAAATTATTACCTGTGATGAAAGAGCATACAAAATCATACAGGTCGAGCAAAAATCCCGATGTAGATAATTTACAGGACTGCGTCTCTAACAAATTCCGAAGATTAAGATAGGGTACAAGGACCAGATATCGTTCGGAATATACTTCGAGAACAGAGTCTTGTCGGGTTTTAAGCTCTATTGTAGGAAATTATATGATCTCTGGCTGCATCTGTTATACAGTTGATGTATTCGCTCCTAAGTCGAGGTTGGTAACAGATAAAAGCTGATATATGAGCAGGTAAGGACAGAGAATAAGTACCTCGATCTGACCCCACACAATACATCCACTTAGACCTGTTCCAATATCCAGCTTAATTCAATTATTTCAATGATCGTATTCGATCGATTCTTGATAGTATAGAACGTATCAGACACAATAATTGACAGGCTTAAGAAATAATCGAACTCAAAAGACGAATTAACAAAATTGAAATATATTATAATAAAATATATGATTTCACAGTGCAGATTCAGAATTTGATTTACAGATTGATAATAATTTAGCATTAACAAAAGAGTTAAAAATATTCTTGTACTTGCATGACACCATGCATGATTCGACAGAATTTTACAATTGATAAAATTTAACAGTTTGTGAAAAAATGGTGAAAATAAATTATAAAATATTTTAAAAGATTTGCTCGGGGTCGTGGTTCTGGCAGCGGAGGATAGTTAATCAACTACAAGTTTTTATAAATTCTATATGAATAATTCTAGGCTCTTAATAGTTAATAAGCGCTTGTCGGCGTGGCCAATAATTTAACGAAGAAAATTTTATATCTTTCTGCACTGTAATATTTTTCGAAGCGTAGATTGGGGCCCCTTTAACTTATAACTCACGTGAAACTCCTTGGCGGTCGTGGTTTTCTTCTTTAGATCAAATTCGTTTGATCAGCAGCGGGTCCAGGCTTTGGTCTCAGCACGTGTGGAATTTTGATTTAATATCTCCTTCACCAAATTAATTAAGGGATAATTTAACTTTAAACTTTTGATTTATCGATTGATGAACATAGATTTACGAATAACAATTAGAATAGCCTAAAATATTGGCTCACAAATAAAACATATAAAATCGAACGAAAATTTTTACGAATAGGTCTTGGTAACTTTAACGAGGTCTGAACGGTGAGGATTTCAAAAGGGAAGTGAAGTCTTTTTCTCAGCTTCTTGGCTAGAATCTTTTTTCTGAGAATCTCGGTGTAATAAATTTGCATGAAATTTTGCCATTGGTAGAACGATCATGACGTAGACGTGACGTCAGTGGCAAGCAATAGAATATAATTCCTTTAATTACGATAATAATTCAATTTGTATAATTCTTAAAACTGCTTAATCTCCTAGACATAGTTCCTCTTATACAATGTACATGTGCTAGCGCATATGATAAGGCAGGTTTGTTGTCTGATAGCAGATTAACATATGTTGTTTTCAAACGATCACCTTTTTGGTGCTATTTCTATGCACTATGATTGGCTTAGACTTGCCAAAGAGATTCAATCACCATGTGGTTCAGTTGAAATAATAATTAATAAATGAATATTCTTATACAATTCTTATTATGTTTGAGACTGTTATAATTAATTTCTGCCGTTTTTATCAATAATATAATGTTCATGCTATGACCTAGTTAGTTACAATAATACTTGACATTATAATATAATTTCTTAAATAATAAATAATTTCAACAATAATACACACATTTTATTTTTTATCCGAAATTCTTGGTCCTTTATTGATAGTTTTTTACTTTTTAGAAATAATATTATAGCTTGCATGAATCTAGCATGACATTGTGTTGAATCAGTCAGCTGTGTTTGAGCTGCTTCAAAACATCTGATCACTAGTAAACAAAGTGTAACCTCAAAATTCAATGAGCAATTCATAAATGGTTCGTGCTTTATTTGCAGAATAATTATAATTTTATTAAATAATTCTTTAGAAAATATGCAGTACAGAACGGTACTCTTATCTAATATACAGTTACTGATAAGGAAGCTTTATCGCTCGGTCACTAACTATTCCTTTAGCAAATTCTTTCCTTTTAAGAAGGGTAATTACAATTTTTCTCTCTTCTCATGAGATTTATTTGAAAAATTCATCACACAAAATATTATATACTTGATTCATTTATATAATTATAAATACATAAGTCTTGTATTTGTGTTGTACTTGATTGGAAGAGAGAGAACTTTTGCTAATCTCAAAAATGCTCAATAAGCTCTCAATATTAAATTTTGATTAATAGTTTAATAGGCTTATGTTCCTACATTGATGCTATTTATTTTAATTCAGAATCATGCCGTTAAAAGTTAGTAGAAAAAGGGTCAAGTTTGAAGTAAATTGATGTTAAGTACATTTCGATTTGATCTTCTGGTCATGCTTGACCAACTACGTCTTCTTTTGGAGATCAATCATACAAAATGCCAGAAGTTCCAGTTTTGACGCATGATGTCTAATGTTTTTGTGTCCAATGTAAAGCCCCTGCATCATATATAGGGATGTCAATCCCGGGACTGATTTCCAATCCCAGTATTTCGGGATTATCCAATATCAATATCAGTCCCGGGATCCCGGGATTGGCAAAAATTATTTTTATGCATTTTTGAAATTGTTCCTCAATTACATGTTCAGTAACAGTGTGTGGAGATGAAAAAGGACTAGTAAAGCCATGTGTTTTTATAAAATTCGACAATTTACAGAAAAAAACTTTTAGGATTAATGATAAAAATATATTCAAGAACTGCTTCAGTTAATAATTATTTTTTAAAACAACTTTTATCCTAAGTCAATGTTATGAGAAATATGCTTGAATCATTTTCTGGTGCATCATTCTTTGTCATACTTTCATTACTGTGCATGTCATCATCTCCTTGCTGCAAACAAGATGGGGGTTGTTGATAAACTGAACTTGACTGATATGATGATTGTGTACTGTATGGTGTACTATAACCTGCTTGGCTGGTGTACAATCCCATTTCGGCATTGAAAAGTATTTTATTGTTTTAAATTTAGCATATGCAGCTGAAACCTTGCACCACTGTCAAGTTACAACAACTGCCAAGCAGCTGATGATTCAGCTACTTCCCCAACCACCTATTTCAACCCCATTCTATAACTTGTAGAAAGTTTATACATATTTCTTATTAATAGCATCAATGCTCCCCATTCAAATAATACTGACACATTGATGTGAATCGTCATAGTTTGTAATGGTTCCTAGCATGTTTTAAAGCTGTTAATATGTATTGGCTGTGAACAGTCAATAATTTCAGTTTAATAAAAAGAGGTCGACAATACTCTCTGCGACCTTTTCATAACATAGCTCTTACAGCCTGCTTTTGTCACAGTAGCCACTGTAGTATTTCTTTTACAGAGAGAGAGAGAGCGAGCTTAACCCCATAGTTTAAGACAATATTCTATGTGACACTGAAAAAGAGCTAAGTACACAGTTCTCAATTTATCCAGAGGAATTGTGTCTCTAAACCTAGTGCCGCAGTACAGGATGGTTTCTCACAGCTTGGCGTTGTTGTCATTCGAGATGGGTGTCTGGCTTGGAAGTGTTTCGGCCGCATTGCAGGATGACTGTTAATGGTTGCCGGAAGATCAACAGCTGGATTTTTTTCGTTATTTTTCGTGATAGAGAAATTCTGATTGCAGATTCGTTCTCAGCGACCCCAAGTTTAGCCTAAAGGCTCAGAATGTCAACAATGTTTTTTAATAATTAAAAATCATCATGAAAAGTCATTAATATGGTAGTACACCACGTTTCTGGGTGACTGTTTACTGGTGACTGGAGTTATTATTGACACACAAAAATCAAAATAATCGTGAGAAAGAAAACTGCTGATGAACGCAAATAAGACCGCCACTCCATTGTTCTATTGTCTCGACTGCTTGGCTGAGCCTGGCTGGAGGGACCAAATAACCGACTGGTTTGATCTTTCGTCTGTCCGCTAGGCGGAACTACGCCGACCATTGCTGGGTGGAAGGTGTTACTGCGGCCGCTCGTATTCCCACCAACGCTGCTATTATTTGCTGTCTCAGCGCCTAGTCCGATTCAGCCAAGCAACCAGCCTGCACTGAGGAGCTAGGTTTAGTTCTTGGAACCGATCAGATTAGCCAAGCAAGTAGCCCTAATTATTGCTTATTCCAATCTCATTAATATTTTTAAATCAAAAATCTTGTTTGTTAATAATAAATTAATATCAATTTCATTAATTATTATTCTTTACACTAGTAATCTTGTTTTTTTTTAATTGTTAAATCATAAATTTATATGTTTTAAAGTAGTGGGAAAGTGAGAGTACTGGAGAAAAGCTGCCCCAAAGCTGGTGTAAACTCTAAGGTTCAACTTTACGAAATTTAGATTGATTTTAAATTGGTAATCAATAATTTTGATGTAAAGTGGACTGTATTGAATAGAAAAGAAACAAGTGATATCTCTACAGAAACAAGTACATGCAATGAATATATAAAAGAACAACTCACCGAAAATCTGCAGAGTACCTAATGTAATATTTATATTATTGAGCTTACAACTCCCAGGTAAGGTATTCAGGTGTCCCCGAGGTAGGAGATGAATCAAGGATGGTGAAAAGGCAAGCTTAATTGTCATCTACTGTTGGTAAATTCAGCTTCCATCATATAACGCTGCACATATATTTCTGATGAGATATTTACACTGTCTTTAAAGACTATAGATCGGTGAACTTTCCAATCGAAAAATAATAGTTTAAACTTTCAACTAAAGGGAGTTTGGCAAACACTCTTCCAAACGTAGGTTTATGGTGTACGATTTAACATTAACGAAAAAAAATAATAATTTGAAGAACGATTTCCTTCTGGGAATGATCGACGAATAATAATTATCAATTCCCGACTCGAGGCAAGCTATTACAAAGCGAGACTGAACTGAAAGAAAACAGCCTACCGGCTAGTGAGCGCGACGCACTCAAGTGAAAGAAATACGAACTGAACGAGGAGCGCGCGTCCAATTCAAAAACAAAAAATGAAAACTAGAGCTGGCTCCAACATCCCCCCCCGGCTGAAAAGCTATTTTCAGACAAGGCTAGAGAACAAAGAAACGAAAAAACAATGAATAAACGACGAAAGAAATAAAAATAAAACAAAACGAGAATAAAACAAAAAATGCAAAAGGAAAATTATTGAGTAGGCAACGGATACAACTTTGTAGCCGGCCTTTTGAAGCGACCATTGGCGCACCGCACCATAGCCACTCGAACGACACCGTCAGCACCGGGAAATACTTCCTCAATCACCCCCAGAGGCCATTTCAACAGTGCGACATTTGGTTGATCCACTAGGACGATTGTACCAACCGTGAGAGGGGTGGAATCCTTACACCATTTCACACGGGTTTGTAATTCGTGTAAGTATTCTTTGCGCCAACGACTCCAGAAAGACTGAACCATTTGATTGACTAATTCAAACCGATCCAAGCGATTCATTGGACGATCTTCCACATTTAACATAGGAAGGTACTTAAGAGGTGTCAAAGTGAGAAAATGAGCCGGTGTGAGGGCGAGGGGTTCACTCGGATCCGCGCTCATTTGACATAACGGGCGTGAGTTAAGTACAGCCTCAATTTGAACTAAGACAGTGTTCAATTCTTCGTAAGTCAACAACTGGTTACCAATAACTCGAAACAGGTGTGACTTTACTGATTTTATATTCGCCTCCCAAAGACCGCCGAAGTGAGGTGAACCTGGCGGGATGAAATTCCACTCAATGCTATGATCAGCAAGTTCATTCTGGAGCAGGTTTTGATATTCCTTGGAGTTCAGCATCCGTGACAATTTTATTAGCTCATCATAGGCGCCGACGAAGTTGGTACCATTATCGGAATACATGACCTTACAAGGACCTCGTCGAGCAAGGAAACAGCAAAAAGCTGATAAGAACATTTGGGTCGATAAGTCCGAAACTAATTCAATGTGAACGGCTTTAGTTGCCATACAGGCAAAAAGACAAATGTACGATTTAAATATGAAAGGATTCCGACGCCTGGCCTTGGTGATTCGAATGGGTCCACCATAATCAACTCCACATTGGACGAATGGTTTAGACGACAGAGTTCTACAGGCTGGCAGATTGCCCATTTTCGGCGGTGTAAGAGTGGGACGATAGTGAAAATACTTGTTACATTTTCGTACATGACTCCTTATAAGGACACGGGCTGATAAAATCCAATATTTTTGTCTCAAAATAGACGCCAATAAATGAGGTCCAGCGTGACAGTGCTTTTCATGAAAATAATCAATCAAAAGCGTGACCAATGGATCATTTTTCGGTAATATAATCGGATGACAGCTGTCATAATTCAACTCAGAATTTTGTAAACGTCCACCCACACGAATAATATCATGATCAAGAAAGGGTGACAGTTGTTGAAGATGAGAAGTACATTCTTTCCCAGCTTTCAATTCCAGTAATTCTTTCGAAAAATGAATTTTTTGTACAACTTTACACAAATGTTTTTCCGCCAAATCGAAATCTAATTCATGAGGTTTAGGCAATAGACGAAGTACTTTCAATATTAACACCATGATACGCAATAGACGTTGGTAGTTGGAACAACGAGCAATTAAAGGATGAATCGAATTAATAGATGAATTCTCCGACTGTACTACAGTGACAATTGAGTGAACCTTGACCTCAGGTAGACACTCTATAGGTTCCAGATCGACCTTGACGGGCCAATCACTCTCTTCTAACATTAGCCAAGAGGGGCCAGACCACCACAAATCATGACTAATTATTTCAGAAGGGGATAAACCTCTCGAAATGGGATCAGCTGGGTTTGAATTTCCTGTCACGTGTAACCAGTCGTTGATAGGACAGTCTTGAATTTTCGTAACTCGATTAGCGACGAAAGATTTCCATCTAGATGGACAGCCCCTGATCCAATGTAAGACAACAGTTGAATCCGATAATGCAACAACGCGAGTCACGTGACAATGAAGGCTCAAAACAGAGACAACAACCTGTATTAATTCAGCGAGCAAGAGCGCCGCGCATAATTCAAGCCTAGGTATGGATAAAGTCTTAGATGGCGCGACTTTTGATTTAGCGCACAACAATGTGATAGTTGCAGGTTGCATATCCATTTGAGATTTTATGTAGATCACACCACCATAACCTAAAGTCGATGCATCACAGAAACCAATGACAGTAATTTTCGAATCATTCATCACTCCTAAATGACATGGTATGAAGAGATTGGACAATAAAGGGAACTCCCTCTGACATGTCTCCCATTGAAGCGCAATAGAGGGAGGTACTGAATCGTCCCAATCAAGACCAGCATTCCATAATTGTTTAATTAAACATTTAAGAAACAAAGTTAGGGGTGACAAGAGTCCCAAAGGATCGAAAATGCGTGCTACTACCGATAAAATGTGACGTTTGGTAGGAACAGACTGATTAGGATTCATTGAAAAACAAAACGAATCACTACCAGGTTGCCATTTCAAACCTAGGACAGCCAACAAATTTCCCATCTCGAAATCTTTAGACAAGGTCGATTTTTCATCTTCCGAGAAATCATTCATCAATTCAGGTGAATTGGAACTCCATTTAGTAAGTTCGAATCCGCCTCTCTCGAACAATTCTTTAGCCTGACTACAAAGACGATTTGCTTCACCTAAAGAAGACACACTTGTCACCAAATCATCCATAAACATGTCACTCGGAATACGAGCTTTAGCATCAGGGAAATTTCCACCTTCTTCTTGAACAAGTTGATGGACAGTTCTGAGAGCTAGAAACGGTGACTCACTCAGACCAAATACGACAGTTTTTAATTCAAAAATTTGTATGGGATCATTGGACGAAAATCTCCATAACAAACGCTGAAATTTGCGACACGATTCATCGACAAGAATCTGTCTATACATCTGCTTTATATCAGCAGTTACAGCGATAGAAAATAACCGAAAATTGACTAACAGAACGAAAATATCCATTTGCAACTTGGGGCCGATATGAAGTATATCATTCAATGATACTCCAGTAGTAGTTTTCGCGCCTGCGTCAAAGACAATACGCAAAGACGTTGATTGACTCTGAGTTTTGATTACAGCATGATGAGGTATAAAATAACCACTTTTATCACTCTGATTTTTTATCAATTCCATGTGTCCTTGTTTGAGATAATCCAAGAGGACATCGTGATACACTAAACGCATGTTTGGATCACGTGCCAGTCGTTTCTCCAAACTGATGAGTCGACGTTCTGACATAGCATAAGAATCACCAAGACAATCAGGGGATTTTGAAAACGATAATGAGACAACGAATCTACCCGAATTTTCACGACGAACGGACGATGCAAAATTCTTCTCGCATTCCAACTCATCAGCAGTGAGTTGTTTTCCTACATCTGGAACGCTTTCCACTTCCCAAAATTTTCGAACTAACTTATCCAACAGTGATGTTAGACAAGTCATCAAACACGTTGAATTTTCTGAAGATTGAGTTGAAATAGGGGCTCTACCCATCAAAATATAACCGAAAACACTTTCCAAGGCCATCAAATAATTCGAATCAATTTCCACACAACCATTTCGGAAAATATGGGGCACTAATTCAGCTCCTATAATAGCGTCAATTTCGCTGGGAATGTGATAACTTTCATCAGCAAGTCGAAGACCAAACAAATTTGATAATTTAGAATTATCAATTTTACTAGTGGGAAGCTGTTCCATGATTTTTTCGACAACTAATGGTTCAATGGAAAATTTAACACTAGAATCGAGTCGAGATTGAAGCGTGACAAAAGTACGACCAAAAACTGATTGCGAATTTCCGCCAAAACCATTCACAATTAATTGGAAAGGAGAAATCGATAGTTGCAATTTACGACAAAGTTTACGAGTAATGAAATGACTTTGACTAGCTGAATCAACTAAAACTCTTATTTTGTGCAATCTACCTCTCTTATCAGGTACCTTGACTTGAGCAGTTGATAGTAGAACACTATACGGTGCCGACTTCGAATCGATAGAACAACAGGTAATAGTATTATTTTCTACCTTTTTCGCATCCAATTTGATGACGAATTTGAAGCATTTCCGAAATGTAAAAGCGAATTATGCTTCTGACTACATTCCTCGCAGTTGGAAGAAGTACAATCTTTACTACGATGGGCTGGCGAGAAACATTTCAAACAGCAACCCTTCTCCTTAACAAAACGAAAACGGTCCCAAGGTGATAACTGACGAAAAAGACGACAATTGATCAATTTATGATTTGTCATCGAACATTTCAGACATTCTGATATTTTTACCGGTGATTTGGTCACTTGCGAATTCGATTGAACAACCAACACTTTGGATTTTGGTATTGGTTTCACTACTGGCTTGCATTGTTTAGACGATTCGTCATGTGGTAACGATTTAATCTGCCTTTCGATGAATGAAACAAAATCAGTATATGTGGGATCATCCTTAGTATGAACTGAAGCTTCAAATGCCTTTCGAGAAACAGGATCTAAAATTTTCAACGCTTGGAACAGAAATATTGCATCAGATACATCTTCACCTCGTAGGCGTTTTAAAGCAGTAATTGAACCACAGAACTGATCGACTATAGAAACTAAACCTGCACAAGACTCAGATTTTAGACAATTGAATTCGAAAATTTGTTTCAAGTACACATTTGAGAGTGAGCGGGGGTCATTGAACCGCTTAATTAATGCATCCCAAATAATTTCATAATTATTAGCAATAGGTGGTAGATGACGTGAAATATTAGCCGCTTCTCCAGATAGTTTGGACACCAGATATTGGACCTTTTGTTGATTTGGAATCGATTTGTTGTCATGAATCATGCATTTAAACATTTCGTAGAATACCGCCCATTTTGATTGATCTCCGTCGAACACAGGAATTTCAATTTTCGGTAAAATATTAGACGAATCCTTATTGGAAGATACAGGTTGAGCCGGGGTAGAAACACTAGGTACAACCTGACTGCGTTTTTTCAATTCACTAGCAATTGCTTCCATATGTTCGAACATTTCCATATGTGAACTACTAAATTTGGGTACAAATTCCGGGTCTTTTTCCATTTCAAGCTCCTGTATTTCCATTTCAACAGCTTCATAATCCTGAACAGTTTTAAGAGTGGAACTATAGAGAATTAGAAATTGTTTAGCACTAGCTTCTTCTTTTAAAGCCTTTTTCGACAAATCGAAAGTACGTTGAATACGATAGAAATATTGCTCAAGTTTAGCTCGTTTGAGCTTTAACTTCTTTTCACTCATGATTGGATATTGGAAAGGTCTTAATGATTTTCATTTACTAATTTTCGAATAAAATTACGAATGCAACAATGAACGATTTTCATTGATGATTCAAGCAAGCAAAATGATAATGTTAGTACAAATTGAACAGAGAAAGCTCAATAGACGAAGCAAGCTAAGTGATAACGTTATCAGCATTGCAAAGTAACGGTTCCGATCGGACAATAGAGATAAGAGTGAACCAACTTGATCGGCTCAATTCATAATGTACAAACAGGTTTGAACCCTAGCATGCACAAACGATTTACAATAAAATTGGATAAGTGCTTGCCAAATATTTGAATAAAAAATAGCCAATAAAATTCGACCTGGATGACCAATGTAAACTCTAAGGTTCAACTTTACAAAATTTAGATTGATTTTAAATTGGTAATCAATAATTTTGATGTAAAGTGGACTGTATTGAATAGAAAAGAAACAAGTGATATCTCTACAGAAACAAGTACATGCAATGAATATATAAAAGAACAACTCACCGAAAATCTGCAGAGTACCTAATGTAATATTTATATTATTGAGCTTACAACTCCCAGGTAAGGTATTCAGGTGTCCCCGAGGTAGGAGATGAATCAAGGATGGTGAAAAGGCAAGCTTAATTGTCATCTACTGTTGGTAAATTCGGCTTCCATCATATAACGTTGCACATATATTTCTGACGAGATATTTACAATGTCTTTAAAGACTATAGATCGGTGAACTTTCCAATCGAAAAATAATAGTTTAAACTTTCAACTAAAGGGAGTTTGGCAAACACTCTTCCAAACGTAGGTTTATGGTGTACGATTTAACATTAACGAAAAAAAATAATAATTTGAAGAACGATTTCCTTCTGGGAATGATCGACGAATAATAATTATCAATTCCCGACTCGAGGCAAGCTATTACAAAGCGAGACTGAACTGAAAGAAAACAGCCTACCGGCTAGTGAGCGCGACGCACTCAAGTGAAAGAAATACGAACTGAACGAGGAGCGCGCGTCCAATTCAAAAACGAAAAATGAAAACTAGAGCTGGCTCCAACAGCTGGCTCAAAGCTGCCCCAAAGCTGGCTCAAGGCTGGCTCAAATCTGATTCTCAGTTCTAACCTTGCCCAATCCAATGTAATCTGAACTAACTTAACCTAGCTATACCCCTAATCTCATAATAAACCTCAAATGAAGATCCCCATTTCCACTTTTTTGGAAAAACTAGATCCAGTTTTTTTTTTATTTCTTGAGTAACTAAGAAACCGTTAATTTTACAAAAAAATACAAGAATATCTTTTTCCAGTAAATCTAATTACAAATCCATTGACACCCCATTTGTTAAGATTGAACAGAAAATAAGGATCTTATTGGAAAATTAGATACAATTTCTTGAATAACTAAGAAACCATTAATTTTATCAAAAACTACAAGAATAATTTTTCTCAGTAAATCCATTTGTCAAGGGATCTCTAACCTAACTCAACTTTTTCTGAAACTGAGCAACATGCACACAGAATCTCCAATGATATGATATTTTTATGTTGAGACCCTTTCTTAAGGAACACCAACCTCAGCACTAACCCCCCCCCCCACAGGGGGTGGGGGTGACCCTCTGTCTTCAACCAGCTAAGTTTGAACTACTTGAAAACTCACCTCAGGTTTTATTGAGAAGAAAAAATATATAATAAAAATGTATAAGAAAGAAGTCAAGTCAGATATATTACTTGTTGATCAGAGTGTACACCTTGATGAGAGTATTACTAAATATGAGTATATCACTCACACACCATATATTTATATTCAACAGACATTCAATTACAATGATGAAATTCGAATTAGTTTAAAACAAGAAGATATTTATACACTTCTGAGTAGAAGTTTTCTTATAATTGAAGGTGAAATCAAAGTGAAAGATAAGGATGATGTGGAAACCAAAGACTATTCGCTTATCAGTAATGGAGTTGCATACCTATTTGATGAAATCAGATATGAATTGGGAAGGGTTGAGGTTGATTGCACACGTAATGTAGGATTGACAACAACCATGAAAAACTATCTACATCAATCAAAACTCAATGAAAAAAATATGGAGAATGCAGGATGGAAGCTGACTGGATTGAAAAGTTTAGATAAATTCTGCTTTTGCATTCCTTTGGATATGTGGTTAGGTGTAATGGAAGACTATAGAAAAGTTCTATTAAATGTTCATCAGGAAATTGCTCTATTAAGATCATCATCAGACTTGAATTGTATTGAATCAGAGGCAGCAAAATCAGTGAAAATTGATATTACAAAACTACAATGGAAAGTACCCTCCTACATACATGCTTCTGACACTGTTCGTCTTGATCTGCTGAGTTTAGCACATAGTGATATACCAATTAGCATTCCATTCAGGTCAAGGGAATTGCATGAATTTCCACAATTACCTGAATTTCCAATCTTCAATGGACAGTTAAGACAACTTCGAACATATTGAAACCTAGATTCAATATTCTTGGATTTCAAAAGAATAGGAAAAATGTTATAACTGCTAACAGGTCACATTTTGATTTCTGTAATCTGAACAATGTTAATCTCTATTTAAATGCTCAATCATTCCCCTATGAAAATATTGCTGGTAATAAACATTTATTGTATCACATGTTCTCTGAATTCCAACATGAATACTATCTTTATAACAGCAGTACATCAATTGAGTATAAAACATTATTTGATGAATATGTACCATTGGTTGTCATAGACTAGTAAGCAAAATGAACTATTGAAATCTGGAGCATTTGATGAATATGCACCATTGGTTGTTATAGACTGTAGTAAGCAAAATGAACTATTGAAATCTGGAGCAATAGACATAAAGTTGATATTGGAAACAACAAATAATTTTTCAGCAAAAACCAGTGCCTACTGTTTAATCCTCTATGATAATGAGTTTGAATATACACCACTGAGTGGAACAGTAGAAAGAGTATTATAAATTTGAAAAAATCTTCTATAAAATAACAAAAAATTTGGTTGAAAACTAGACAATATTCAAATCAAAAGTATTAATTAATCTCCCAACCACTTCCACACTCTACAAATGTATCAATATTTTACCTTCAGTATCATCCTATTGATTACTAAACATTATCATTAATTTGTAGAATTGTTCTTGTCCTCCCATAGAATGATCTCCAACCATTTTCTCCAAATTTAATTTTAAAGCAACATACCATTTTATATTATTATTCAATTTATCAGCTTCTTTCAAAGCACAAGATATTCAAATACTGACTGTGATGATATAGTGTCAAATTTGCGCCATCTATATGAGCTTAGATTTTTCAAATGAATTTATTTTATTCAAGTTGAATTATGTTCTTGGTCTGGGTAACCAAACCTACATTTTTTTCTGGGTGTACTCACCTACATCTACAATTTCTTTCTGGGTGTACTCACCTAAACCTAAGATTTTCCACCTATATTTATTAAATTTTTTCATACCATTCTTTAAGAGATTCCAGAAGAAAGTGAGAATTGTTGGATTAAGTTTGGATCAGTCATATACTTCCACTCTTTTTCATTATTGAGATTGATGTTTGGTATGAAAGTTGCGGCTAATGGTATGCATTGTAAAAAATAGAAAAAATTCTGAATAAAATTTTTGATATCAACATTAATATCACTATTATTATCTTTATCATACAAATATTGACTGAATCTATCAACACTCATGATCTATTTTTATAATAAATATTTAATAAAACCTGAGGTGAGTTTTCAAGTAGTTCAAACTTAGCTGGTTGAAGACAGAGGGTCACCCCCCCCCCTGTGGGGGGGGGGTTAGTGCTGAGGTTGGTGTTCCTTAAGGGTCTCAACATAAAAATATCATTGGAGATTCTGTGTGCTTGTTGCTCAGTTTCAGAAAAAGTTGAGTTAGGTTAGAGATCCCTTGACAAATGGATTTACTGAAAAAAATTATTCTTGTAGTTTTTGATAAAATTAATGGTTTTTTAGTTATTCAAGAAATTGGATCCAATTTTCCAATAAGATCCTTATTTTCTGTTCAATCCTAACAAATGGGGTGTCAATGGATTTGTAATTAGATTTACTAGAAAAAGTTATTCTTGTAATTTTTTTTGTAAAATTAACGGTTTCTTAGTTAGTGCTGAGGTTGGTGTTCCTTAAGAATTTTTGGAGATTCTGTGTGCTTGTTGCTCAGTTTCAGAAAAAGTTAAGGGTGACTGATCCCTTGACAAATGGATTTACTGAAAAAAATTATTCTTGTAGCTTTTTGATAAAATAAAATTAATGGTTTCTTAGTTATTCAAGAAATTGGATCTACTTTTTTTCTATAAGATCCTTATTTTCTGTTCAATCTTAACAAATGGATTTACTGGAAAAAGTTATTCTTGCAATTTTTTGTAAAATCAAAGGTTTCTCAGTTATTCAAGAAATTGGATCTACTTTTCCCATAAGACCCTTATTTTCTGTTCAATCTTAAGAAATGGGATGTCAATGGATTCGTAATTAGATATACTGCCAATAGTTATTCTTGTATTTTTTTTTGTAAAATTAACGGTTTCTTAGTTATTCAAGAAATAAAAAAAGCTGGATCTAGTTTTTTCCAAAAAAGTGGGAATGAGGATCTTCATTTGAGGTTTATTGTGAGATTAGGGGTATGGCTAGGTTAAGTTAGTTCAGATTACATTGGATTGGGCAAGGTTAGAACCAAGAATCAGATTTGGGGCAGCTTCGAACCAGCTTTGGGGCAGCTTTTCTTCAGTACTCTCACTTTCCCACTACTTTTTAATCAACTTATATAGTAATACTGTTCACGTTGGTTTATCAATCATACCCACCAATATATTTATTAGTTTATCTTTCTCTCCCACCAATTACGTATTTGGTTTCTTTCCCACCATTATCAATATTAACTCCTACTACTCCTATTCTATTTCTACTCTCTTATTGTTTACAGAGCATGAGTGACTATATACAATTTTGCTCATACACTATTCACATAGGATTTCCAGTCCAATTTTGAGTCAATATGGATCCCAAAAAGTTACATAGATGAGTCCTCCTCATGGACCACAGATAATTCGTTGGGTTTTATTTTCATTGAGAAACAGCTTGTTTGCAGAAAACCACACTGCTGTTTGTTGAAAGGAATCATCTTCAATCTGTTTCAACATCAGTAGATCAGCATGTCTTGAGCTGAGCGTAGTAGTCAGCAAAGAGTACTGTTTTACAGGGGACACTTGATGACAGTTCATACAGAGGAAGAAAAAGACCCCTGCAGAGTGCCGAATTTAACTGCCCTTGTGTCAGATGTGCTGCTGCAGTATACAAACTGTTGTCTACCATTTATATAGGATTCAAGTAGCCTCAACAATAATTTCAGATTCCATATTTCCTCTATTTGGACAATAGCCCAGTCAATGAAGGTCCAAAAAAGCAGTTTCGATCCGAAAATTAAATAAAAGCTGAATCTCCCACCATCGATAGAACCCTCCCAGAGGGTCATTCTCCCAAAAGTCCCAAGAAATCCCCTTGGAGCTTTCCGCCCCAACCCCCTAAAACATTAAAAATGCAGATGAACATGGGAAATCAATTATCTCTGTAACCATTGATCGGAAACAGTTCTATTATATGCCATTCGATTTGTTACATTATGGACTACAATATTAGTTATATTCATTTTTCCAATAAAATCAACAGTTTTCTTGATAAAATGAGATATATGTAAAAATTTAGGGGGTTTGTGATTTGATTTTTTTGTTTTCTTCGATTAACTTCAAAACAAGTATTTTTAAAGAAAAATTAGCCGGATAATTAATGTAGCCACTGTCATTGCAAATCCATTGATGTATATTGTTTTGTATTTGCGATTCGATTTGACGCTGTAGAAGGGGAAACAGTCGACGCAAAACGGCGCGGCTGACTCTCTTAGCCATAGTAATCAGCAAACTGGATATCAATTATCTCTGTAACCATTAATCGGAAAAAAATCTATCATATGTCATTCGATTCGTTACATTATGGACTGAAATATTAGTCGTATTCATTTCCTCAATAAATCAAACAGTTTCCTTGATAAAATAGTATATATGTAAAAATTCAGGGGTTTTTCGATTTGATTTTTGTTTTCTCCGATTAACTTCGAAGCAAATAATCTAAAGAAAATTAGACAAATAATCAATGTAGCCACATTCATTGCGAATCCATTGATGTATATTGTTATTTATTTGCGATTCGATTTGATGCTGTGGAAGGGGAAACAGTCGACGCGGTACGGCGTGGCTGACTCTCTTCATCATAGTAAACAGTAAAATACAGTAGTAGGCCTACTGCTTTCTAAGTTGCATCTTATTCACACTATGGAGCTCGAAACAATCAATTTTGTCTGTTGTTTTGACATGCGATGAAACTAATTTTTCACATTTTAATTCTCTAAATTCTCTAAAATCATTTTGTTGTTATATATGTGCTAAATCATGCATTCTATGACAGACAAAGATATTGTTAGCAACCGATAAAGTATTCATACTATTACATAATACAATACATATTTAAAATATGTGTGTATGATCATAATTCTATGCTAAATATATCATGGAAGTTATGAATGTCAAAAACTGAGATAAATCATAGATTACAATAGTGTTAACAGTGGCAATTTCCTGAAAAATCATAGCGTGCAGTGTTTGCTGTTTCCTACAGTTAATATTCTCCAAGCCAGGTTGATAATATACCTTTAGTTGAGCCAAATATATGACGGCTTAGACATAAAAAAATTTATACATTGGGCTTGTGAGTTGAAACGTTCTATGATTCTCTCTGTAAAGTAGCTTATCTTCCGTTCTTACTAGTTGAATCTACATTATTTAGACAGTCCAATATGAAAATTCAGTAGATTCTAAAGATGAAAGCCATGCAAAAATACAAATTAAGGAAGAGTAAGCATGCATAAAAGGTAGGAAAATCATGAAAGTGTTTCACATTTAACCACAAAGTACCCTACCGTATAAGATTAATTGAAAGATGATTCATCATCTTCTATTATTTTTGTTAACATATCGATTTTTCACCTCCACTCGCATCTTGTCATTCATTACACAAGGTTGGCAGAAGTTCTTCTTTATGTCGATTAATGTTGATTGAAATTGATTTTGATTAGGGCACCAAAAGAATATAGATCATTTTCTATTTGAAGCATTCAAATTAAATGTATTGAACATGATTTCTTATGACTTAGCATTCACAGATTTAGTTGGGTGAAGCTATTTGAAAAATGTACTTGATTATCAATTTCATGGTTTTTATACCATTCCAGTTCATTGTGATCATTGAAGGGTTGAAGTGATGAGTTAGTTGTGAATTCTAGTACACAAGTATATTGTGCTTATAATGGGCTCTTCTTTATTTTCTATCGATGTTTTGCTCCAGTAGAGAAAATTAATAATGTTGGTTTTACATTTTATAAGCTTTATAAATAATATAAATTAACGGTAATATAAATTTGATAAGTCCAGTATTAAATTAATCTATGTTGATTTTCATTGTATCGCTTTGTATCAATGTTACTTGCACTGTTTGCAATTCATCACTATTCTCTCAAAAATTAGTTTTTTATGAATTTCATGATCTGAAAATTGAAATTCAAATGCTATTTGGATGACGTTCGCATTCCACTGGTTTTTTTACAATAATTGTTACGTTGAAGAGTGAGGCAATTCAATCCATTTGGAAGTAAAAGGAAATCACAGTGCAATTTGAACAGTGGATAGTAACTTTGAAATTCAATTGCTCAATTCATTTCGGCTTGATACTATCATTTGTAATTATAGTTGATCAGAAATATAAGCATTGTATATAATGTTTATATTTCAGTTTGACTAATCTTCTATCACAGTCTCGCTTTCATTCATAAACATGATAATGCTAAATACGTTGATTACCTTAAAGATGTAGCTTATCTTACGTTAAACAATGTTCAATACAAACAATTTTCATCAAATTACTATTATGATGATCATTGGAATTTCTGCCTGTGATTGAGAAAAAGTCAATTTATGGGCCTTGGAATTCGTACCTAGAAAAAGTTGCATTATTACTAGAAATTTTGTTATTTTTACTATTATTATTATAGGTACTGTACATTGATTTTTGTGATTATAGAAATCAACTACTTTATTATGAATCAGGATAAGGATAAATAGGGAAATTGTGAGATGGGGATAACATCCATAGTTAAATTTACATAGCATCAATTTGAAAGCTCTGATAATAATGATTTGAACGGAACTGCGATTCTGGGTTGGTATTGCCTCTTCATGTTCAGTGAGAATAGAAAGCTTCAGAGTAATTCGTTCTCACTATATGTGATAATATTGGTAATATTTGGTAAAATTTGTTAATATTTGAACCGAATGTGCAACAAATTAATCTACTTTCAGCTTGAAAATTTTCAACTTATCAGGAGAACAGTGTTATCATATAGTATCTCAGGTAGGCCCACCCTTTTATTTTTTTTGTTCACGTGATCTTATGATATTCATTCCATTATCTAGTGTTTAAATTATAAAGAGTGATGAAACAAGAAAAACACAAGAAAAGCTATGAAAAGAAATTTTGAATCTTCATTTTTCACAAAATAAGGATAAGATGAAGGAGTCGGACACATATTATATCATGAAACTTCGTTGAAAAACATCAATATCTGAAACTAGAGTTATCAAATTGTGTTACTCTGACTCGTATGGAGAAGGCACACTTAATATAATAAATTCTGTGAGCAAACAACGAAATCCTGATTTTTATCATGAGCATGGTTAAATCAAGAAAATTGAAATATTTTTTTATAGTACTGAGAAGTGAAAATCTATATACAGCGCATGTCAAAACAATAGACAAAATTAATTGTTTCGAGCGCCATAGTGTAAATGAGATGCAATGTAGACAGCAGTAAATTATTCTGTTTACTATGGTGAAGGGAGTCAGCCGCGTCGGCTGTTTCCCCTTCCACAGCGTCAACTTGAACCGCAAATACATAACAATTTACATCAATGGATTCGCAATGAATGTGACTACAATAATTATTCGTCAAATTGTTCTTTAAAATCACTTGCTTCGAAGTTAATCGGAGAAAACAAAAAAATCAAATCGAAAAACCCTTAAATTTTTACATTATATTATTTTATCAAGGAAACTGTTCGATTTATTGAGGAAATGAATCAGAGTAATATTGTAGTCTTAAATTTAACAAATCGAATGACATATGATAAATTTTTTTCCGATTAATGGATACAGAGATAATTGATTTCCAGTTTGCTGTTTACTATGGTTAAGAGAGTCAGCCGCGCCGTTCCGCGTCGACTGTTTCCCCTTCCACGGCGTCAAATCGTATCGCAAATACATAACAATATACATCAATGGATTTGCAATGAAAGTGACTACATTAATTATTCGGCTCATTTTTCTTTAAAACTACTTGCTTTGAAGTTAAACGAAGAAAACAAAAAAATCAAATCGCAAACCCCCTAAATGTTGACATATATATTATTTTATCAAAAAAACTGTTGATTTTATTCAAAAAATGAATATAACTAATATTGTAGTCCATAATGTAATGAATCGAATGGCATATAAAAGAACTGTTTCCGATCAATGGGTACAGAGATAATTGATTTTACGTGATTACCTGCATTTTTCAACTTTGAGGGTGGCTAGGGGGGAAAGCTCCAAGGGGATTTCTTGGGACTTTTGGGAGAATGACCCTCTGGGAGGGTTCTATCGATGGTAAAAGATTCAGCTTTTATTTAATTTTCGGATCGAAAAAACCTTTATTGACTGGGCTACAATAAAATATGATGTGACATGCAGTCAATTGATTGAATTCACTTCTTTCAAACAATGACAGGATGCACTCGACAATGTCCTCAACAGTCATTATTGTAGAATTTTCCCATCGAAAACCTAACTCTCTGATACCAAGTTATTCACTTCAAAATAGTCAACCAATTGCAGAAACAAGATATACTCGAATAATGATGAATGAATTGGGGCTGTGCTAATTGGTCTGTAGTTCTCAACCTCTGATCTGGCCCCTTTTTTCGTGAACTGGTATCACTTTCAATGATTTTAAGACAATCTGGGTAGTGGCCATCCTGTAAACATTGATTGAATAACATTGTAAGTGGTGTAACAATAAAAATAGATTATGTTTTTCAGAAGAAAATTAGAAAACCTATATCGTCAGTCTAAAAGTGCTCCCTCATAAGTAAAAAACTATAATTTTTCAGCTGGTTCAAAAAACTTACTGTAAACTCGAATAATCACTCCTTTGTCAATTTTATCAGTGATAATATTTTGAAAATGTCAAATTAATGTTATAAAAACAGATTTCAAAGTTTAAAAAATTATATGTATTTTTTGTGACTTACGAGATTTTACTACTATAAAATCCTGAACATAATATGAGGTATCACAATAACAATATTACTGCTAATAATATTAAGCTAGAATGAATAAAAACAAACAAAGATGTTTTCAATTTTTTTAATACAATCAATAAAAAAATGAATAGTTAGCAATGAAGTTCTTGATTTTGTTTTTAATTCTAATCGTATGGCTGGTGATCATAGAAGAGATGACAGTCAGAGGGTATAACACTCTTAAGCTGTGTTTACACCAAAGTTAATAACAAAATGTTAATAACTTAATCCTTATAGATTCTATTAGATTGAACATATCTTATCATATACATGATGAACATTTATGTGTTTGTCAAGTTCTGTTCAATCTAATAGAATCTATAAGCATTAAGTTATTAACATTTTGTTAACTTTGGTGTAAACCCAGCTTTAAGCTTCTGAAGATCTTGTTATTTTCTTATTATACTACCAGACCTGAGCCTAGAAAAAACAAAATGGCCGCCATATGTGGTGGTCTTATAGAAATTCCTACTGAGAAAAAAATCACTAATCAGTTGTTGGAGAGCATCTCAGTTCGTCTAGTTCCCATTTAAAATATCAATGCGAGCCACCACATACAGCGGCCATTTATTTTGTAGGCGCAGGTCCGGTATATAGGAAGTCCTGTTTCGACCCATCACAGTTTTCTGAAAGGTAATCAATGATACAGCTGGCAAATGTGCTGACTGAGAGATCTGTTTGGGTTTCATTAAACCAGTAACAAGTTGCTGCATTGGAGGCCAAATAATAATAAATTGTGAAATAATGACAGCATAACTTAGTCTTGCAGTAGAGAGCACTAGCATTTAAACCTGGGCAAAACTTCACTGCTTGAACATCCATTAATAGAACTGTAGCACTTCCTTCAATTGCTTTCTTCTTATCATTACGGTATCCTTCTCTTCACGAGCTCTGTTTTAGCGGCTATGTGCTTTTTATATTGCTCTTCTGTTAAGCTACTACCTTCAAACATGATGCACTTATCACATCTATTCTTTTTTGGTTGTTGAAAAGATAAATTCAATTCTGAAATTAACTTATCGAAAATACATCTTGAAACAGGATGAACAGGACCAGCTTTTTTCTGCTTACATAATCATTTATATTCATTGAGTACTTCTAACATGTTGTCTCCATATACAGGTTCAAGGTATACTTTGCTTGTATTTTTCCTGCAATAGTGTGAGGGTAACTTGGGTAATGGCTCAATGGAACTTATAAGAACTTCTTTCCCATCATTATTTTTGAATCACTTACCAGGATTTTACCTCATTTCTACTAGGTGTCATTCCATTGTTACTTTTTTAAAATTTAGACTTCTGGATCAGAGATCCAGTTCAGCACTGTCCACTCACCCAAACTGAATGTGCTCAAAAATAATTTTTCGCACACCTGAACATTTCTTTCATCATTACACTTAAAATGATAGGTGACATTAGCTTGCCTCCTTGATTCTTCTCCATGTTTCTTGTTGAATTCTTTTCAGAGAACTTCAGCAATGATATAATGTAAATTATTTTTAGGTCCCAATTTAGAGTTTCCCAAAATTCCTTATACAATAATTTTCTGTCATCCTCAGTCACCTCATTAGATTTCCTAGTACTTGATTTCAAACAAAAATTACTCTTGCAGGGTCCACCCATTTTTTGTCCTTCTCTTTCAGATCCACGCTTTTTTTCTGACTATCCTTCCTAATTAATAATAATAATAATTTTTATTTACATTAAGATGTGTACAAAAGAACAAAAAACAAAATTATATAAAATGATATTAATTACACTGTCTGAATAGTTTAGTGATACAAAAGTCTGTTCACAGCTAATTTGAAAAAGAAAAAAACAAAATATCACTTCTACACACACAAACATCTGAAAGGAAATAATTAGGTACTAACGAGGCAAAGGCCCATATGGGAGTCCCAGCATAAAGAAATAAACCAGAAACACACTTATAATTTGTATAAGAATGAAAAGATAATAATAAACTGAGGTAAACTTATGTATTATTTACATTAAAATATTACAGTAAATGTTTGATTTAATTTGTTATTTTGTGGTAATGGTGCTTTGTCGGGCTACAACTTACTAGTAGTTCTGTGAACAGTAGACCTCACGCAGTATTCTCATCCACAAGTACCTGATTGAAACTATAGACCTTATGGAAATACAGCAATAGACTGGCTTCTCCACACATCTGTGTAATGACTTGTCAGCTGTTTTATGATGAATAATTCTATAGTCTGATTTTTACTCAAATATTGGTGTATGAAGGAGGCTCCTTTTTCCTTTTATATTATCCTTGAAATGCAAAATTTCCAAAAACCTTGTATATACGTCGACGCGCAATTAAAATCTAATTCTTTTAAAACATGCCAAAAATCTAAAACCCAATCCTTATACATTCTATTAGATTGGACATAACTTATCATACACATAATGAACATTATGTCAAGTTCCATTCAATCTATAAGGATAACAAAATGTCAATAACTTAATCCTTTTAGATTCTATTAGATTGAACATAACTTATCATACACATGATGAACATAATATGTTTGTCAAGCTCCGTTCAATCTGATACAATCTATAAGGATTAGGTTATTAACATTTTGTTAATAACTTTGGTGTGAACACAGCTTTAATCTCATGGATTTATCTATTACTGAATTTGAAATGTTCTGTCCCAAAAATTTAAACTTCAGCGCTCATATCTCAAAAGTAATGATCGGAAAAAAGTTTTCCTGAGAAAACTTTTACATTTTGATAGCTTGATGATATGAATTGGTTTTTTTTGAAAGGGCGTATGTCACTAATTATGAATTTTCCAGAAATTGAGAAAAACATTTCTATACAATTAATTTTTCAAATATGTTTCAAATTTCAATTGATTACAATTATTACTATTATATCACATTATATTACAGAGTTTCATGACATTTTGAATATTGGCTACAATTCTATGAACAAAATAAAATCATAGAATATCGCCCTTTTAAAAAAAATCGGGTTTCAGGTAAAAAAAATAGTTCAAAAAGAGTATTGAAAATTGATATTTATTCAAATTGTTGACTAAAATGTATTACTAAAATGTATTTGAGTGTACAATTGCTGTAAAACTTATTTATTTGATTATTCAATGTCTTTGATTCATTATTTATCAAAAATGTCTTCCTCAATGTCACTGTCAGGTACACTGTTGGCATCTGTTGTTGGCCAGCTACAATCTCTTCGTAAAGATCTATAAACTCATGAGGAATTTAAGGTCTCAGCTTGATTATGTCGTCTATCTTACATTTCTTCAAGGGCCATTTCCCAGCTGGACATGCAAGTTCGGCTGGTGGGAGAACTGGACCTCTAGTTTTGCCTATATAAAAGTTGTGGGAGAATAGTCCCTGGATATTTGGGTATGCTCTCACATATCCTTTCATTGCACTTTTATATTCAAAATGGAAAAGTGTACTAATTTGAAAAAACACCTTATCTTCTTTGCACACATTTTTACCCATTGTTTCTTTGGAAATGGATGATGCTTTATAGTAGATCTTCTGCCACTTCTTAAAATCTAATACATCATCAGCCTTAACTTCATGTACAGTAAATTTGTTTTGAATAGAAGAACTTTTTAATATGTGTTCGATAATCTCATGAACAGTGAATATCCGTTCATGATTCTTAAGGGCTTTAGAAATTATTCCAAAATCCCTGTCACAAGGTAGAAAGCTGTGTCCACGTTGAGGAAAATACTGTACAACTTTATCAAAACGGCCAGAGTCTGTCAAGTAAAGACAAAATCGGGAAAGCATTTGATTCTTATTCTGCCCTCCGCAGTTGTCACAGAAGAGTCGTAATTCAGTGATGTGTTCTGGTACTGATTTCAGGTATTCATACAAAAAAGAGCATACTTCGTTTGGACCTTTCTTCCCTAACCCCTCATGATAGAGGAAAATAGATGTTTTATTGGTTCTAATATTATGGATACCAAATAAATTTACAGAGAGCTGTCTAGAATAATACAACTCTTGTACTCTTGTGCCTGCCCTTTGGCAGGCTAATGGTCTTCATGTAATCAAACGCAAGTGACAACACATTAGTCTCCTTTTGACCATCCTCCGAATTTTCATGTTTCAATGCAGCATAAAATTTCTTAGCCTTTCTCTTGTGTACTAAGAGTTTAGCCACAGCTGTTCTCTTGGCTATCTCATTGAGGTGAGGGGATTTAATCTTAACTTTCAATTCTTCACATAGACAGCATGCATCAACTTGAGGACGTCCAAATTTATAATTGAAGTTATCACGGAATATTCTCCAGTAAGTAGTGTGACTCACTTTCAAATGAGCATGCTCTTCTGTGAAAAGGCTCCGATTGAGCATCAATTTAACACCAAGGTCAAGGTCAAGGTCGAATTCAAGGTCAAGGTTGAGAGATGTTATCTCAACCACCACCCCGCCCCGACTGTATTTATAGACCAGGGAGGAGATGTTTACAGCAAGAATTTCTATTAAACACTGAGGAAAATATTTTTATTAGGGGGGGGGCGTGGCCTAATTCAATTCCCTCCCCCACACCCCTAAAAGGTGTGGCCTAATTAAATTTCCCCCCCTTCCTAAGATGTGTGGCCTAATACCATTATTATTTCCCACTAGGTATACAACCAAAAGTCAAATTCAAGTCAAATTCAAGGTCAAGATCAAGGTCAAATTCAAGGTCAAATTCAAGGTCAAGGTCAAGGTCAATGATGATCCCCACTTGTATGAAAATGTGAACCTAGTTTTTTTATTACAAAAATAACGAAGAACCTGTTGATGTTATAAAAAAATACAGGAATAACTTTTTTTAGTAAATTTAATAACAAATCAATAAACATATCATTTATCAAGATATAATGAATATTAAGTGAGATATGACATCTTTAGTGATTGGAGATCTCAGATTTCTTCAAGCAGAGATCGGAGATTGGAGATTAACAAAGATTTGATACTGTATGAATCAATCAATAAATAGATGAATAAATAAATATATACATGTTGAAAAAATGTACTTAATAAAAATGATCAAGAAGAAAATACCATTGTTGAAGAAAATAAAACGGAAGAAGGTTGTGTCTGGATCTGGAATAATCGGATCTATATTGAACAAAGCAATTGACTTACTACCTGTTGAACTTCATATCCCTGGCTACAATTTTTGTGGCCCTGGCACAAAACTTGAAAAAAGATTGAAGAGAGGTGATAAAGGAATAAATAAACTTGATGATGCATGCCGGGAACATGATATAGCTTATAGCAATCCTAATCAGAATAGAACAGAAGCTGATAAGAAACTAGCTGCCCTGGCTTGGGAAAGAGTCAAATCACCTGATGCTAGCCTTGGAGAGCGCTCATCAGCATACTTGGTAACAAACTTATTGAATGCCAAGACTAAATTTGGTGGTGGGTTGTTTCTGAGACCCTACAAAGGGTGTGGGTTGTTTCTGAAACCCTACAAAGGGTGTGGGTTGCAAAAGAATAAGAATAAAACAATAAAGAAGAAGGTGAATCAGAAGAGGATACAAGAGACATTGAGGAAAATTCTAAAAAAAAAACACCATTCACAAACATTGAAATAATAGATTATGCAAGAAAGCTTGAATTACCACTACGAGGTGTCTACATGAGAGATAGTCTACCAGAAATACCACTCAAAGATCTAGAAATTGGTGTAATCAATTTGGATGATGAAAGCAGTACAGGAAGTCATTGGACATGTTATATTAAATGTAACAATACATGTGACTATTTCGATAGTTTTGGAAATTTGAGTCCTCCACTTGAATTTATGGCTTATATGAAAGATATAAAAATACATTACAACTATAAGAAGTATCAAGAAATCGATGACAATTCAATAGTATGTGGTCATTTATGTTTATTGTGGTTGTATAAAAAATATGTTCTCATTAACAGCAAATCAAAATCCACTGGTAAGTGATATTTTCCCACCAGTACAACTGGAAACATCTAGCAAATATGAAGTAGCCCTAATAGATCTATATACATACAATACAATTCCAAATATTGAAAACAATATCAATGATAAGTTTAGCTATAATGGAAAACAAGTGAAAATACCAGTAGGGTCATATGAATTGGATGATATAGTAGATTATATACGAAATAAATTATCTCTTACAAGTGGTCAACTGAAAATCAAAGCTAATAATAATACACTACAGTGTGAGTTATATGCAGATAGAGAAATTGATATCAGTATGAAAGATAGTGTTGCTCCAATTCTTGGATTCCAACACATGAAGCTAGAAGCTAATAAATGGCACATATCTACAAAACCAGTTCACATTATGCGTGTGAATAGCATCAGAGTAGAATGTAATATTGCAAAAGGATCTTATGATAATGGTAGTGAAGGTCACATACTGTATGAGTTCTATACAACTGTACCACCAGGTTTCAAAATAATTGTATCTCCAAAACTGTAGTGTACCTACCAATCAATACAAACCGAATAGATCACATTCGTGTAAAACTAATAGATCAAAATAATGAATTGATCAATTTCCGAGGAGAAACTATAACTGTTCGTTTACATGTAAGAAAATCACCAACTATATAAAAATAATGTTGATATTCTCAAGTAGTGGAAATAATAATAATACAATGATAAATCAACATAAACTCACACCCAAAAATGTTGAACTATTACAAGATTAGGATTTATTGTATATAATAAAAATAAGAATAGAAATAATTATAATGTCTCATCCAAAAGATATGAATACTATTGATACAATATTCAATGTCTCAGAAAAACCAAACTTTGATGAGAGTATAACAAAGTTTGAATATCATACACACACTCCTTATGCATCTCAAACATTCAACCACAATGATGAAATACGTATAAATTTGAATCAACAAGATGTCTATACACTACCCAGTAAAAGTTTCCTTCTAATTGAAGGACAAGTTGAGGTTAAGAAAGCAGATGATACTAAAACTGAAAATTATTCACTAATTAATAATGGAGTAGCTTATTTATTTGATGAAATCAGATATGAACTTGGTGGTGTGGAAGTTGATCGTACACGTAATCTTGGTATTACAACTACAATGAAAAATCTTCTAAGTGAAACAGCACTCAATACAAAAGTGTGGGAGAATGCAGGATGGAAATTGGATGGATGGAATAAAATTGACAAATTCAGTTTTTGTATACCTTTGGAGATGTGGTTGGGTGTAATGGAAGACTACAAGAAAGTTATATTGAATGTTCGTCAGGAAATTATTCTATTAAGATCTTCAACAGATGCAGATGCAGTGACTACCACTGATGGAGCTACAGTTAAAATTAATATTACAAAGATACAATGGAAAGTACCCTATATACATGTTTCTGACCACATTCGGCTTGATTTGTTGAACCTATCACATACAGATAAACCAATTAATTACCTTTTAGATCATGGCAGATACATGAGTATCCAACACTTCCTCAAACTACTACTCATCAATGGACAGTTAAAACAGCTTCACAAATGGAGAAGCCTAGATTTATTATTCTAGGCTTTCAAACTGATAAGAAAAATAAACTGAGTGCAAACAAGTCATGTTTTGATCTATGTAAACTACACAATGTTCGTCTCTATTTGAATGCACAATACTTCCCCTATGACAATATAATGGGAAGCAAACACTTGCTCTATCATATGTTTAGTAGCTTCCCACATGCTTACTATCCACATAATAACAGTAACAATCTTACTTCAATATCATATAATACATTCATTGAAAAGGCTGCACTAATAGTAATAGATTGCAGTCGTCAAAATGAATTGTTGAAATCTGGTGCACTAGATGTTAAACTTACATTTGAAACTAATGAAAATATACCTGATAAAACCTCTGCCTACTGTCTAATTCTTTATGATAATGTGTATGAATACACACCATTGAGTGGTATGGTTAGGAAAGTAATGTAGAAGATTACAATAATTATAAAACCTTATAATTGAGAATTAATTACAGCATCAAAGTGGAAAATTTGTCATAAAAATTAATAGAGAGAATAATTAATTTTAAGCCTCTACAAGGTTTTAATATTATAACTGAAGAAATACAGGAATAATTGATAATTCTAAATATTTTTTTTACAAATACACACCTACCTACCTACCAACCTACCTACCAACCTACCTACCAACCTACCTACCAACCTACCTACCTACCTACCTACCTACCTACCTACCTACCTAGCTAGATAGTGATCTCACCCTTTTGGTAGCAGCATGCTCATCATCACACCTCCTTTTACTGTTCTGAATATCTTTATGTCCCCAAGCCAATGTATTTATACAATCATTTCTTATGAATCTTTTATCATCATAGGGCCTAAGAGCAACCTTCTCCTGGTTTTCAGTTGTGACAATATGTAGTTTACTTACAATATGTACAGATTTTATTGTATGCTCAACACCTTCAAACAAACATTTTTTGTACAACTTGAATTGTAATTGGTTTCTTTGAGCACTCTTTGGAACACCCTTGGCCACCTTCTTTTCTTCACAGTTAGAGAATATAAATGAGTACATTTTGGCTTGTAATCCTATAAATTCAGTTATAATTCTGCCACCATTCTCATCTTTGAATTTACCAATTACTTTTTTATTCTCCTCATTATAACATGGGTGATTTTTAGGAAAGTTTGATGTGTCAAATAAATGTTTATATTTCCTAATATCTTCATAAATATCTTCAGTCTGTATCACATACATAAAACTATCAGTATCAGACATCAAAACTTCACATTTGTCTTTGAATATATTCTTGATTTGATTGTAATGGAAATCGTACATAACATTTTTGCTGTGTTCCAATATTACAGCACCAACAAAAATTGGTTTGTTCAATACAACTTTAATTTTATTCAAGCACACACCAGTAACATTCTCATTATATGGAAACCAATTTTTTACTCTTGGCTTGGAGATGATTCTGTCTAGTTTCTCTTCATCCATTACAATTTCAAAGTCTGTATGGTTTTTAACATTCATGAGAGTGCGGCCATAACAACTATTATTAATCAACTTGTAAAGGGTTCGATCAAATTCATTATCTGCTACTGTCCTTAATTGTGTATTCATATCAATGAAAGGTTTCATCCATCTACTTTGTTCAAATTTTATACCTCTGTGTACTTTTTTCAACACCATACCCAATTCTAAGTAGAGTTTTAGATTATCAGAATATATTACATATTTTTCTTTGTTTGTGAATGTTGTTATTAGTTTCTCATATCTACCAGTAGGTGGTGTTTCTTTCAAGGGTGCTAGAGGGAAACAATTGTGTGTGCTTTGAAGGTGAGAGGGGTATTCCAAGTCCACTTCCAACATGTACCCTAAACTTGAATCAGTTATTTTTGAGGATCAAATTCTTCTATTTCTCTTTCACTCATCCATTCAAATTTTGAATGTGGAAGATTTCCAGACATACCCACGGCATACAAATTATTACAATCCCAATAGATTATGTATGTTTCTGGCTCATTTATGTTGAAATTACTCATATATCTATTGTTTGCTTTTGCATATCTCTTAGGAATGACACTTATCCCCCCTCTTATTCCTTTTTCAAAGAATAGGTGCATATCAATATCAGTCAAGAGTTTGAGCTCTACTCCTGTAATTTTCAACATAGCAAACCAAGAATAATGTGGAAGAGAGAAGAAGTGAGGGTCTAGATTATAGGTACACATGAAACTTGTTCGAAAATTCTGAAAAATGTCTGCTAATAGAAGAATGTCTGTTTTTAAGTAAAGGTCATGGTATTCAGCAAGATTTTTTATGTTGAAATGCTTCCAAATGTTCTGTGCATGCTGATATTCTGTTTCAGTGATTTGACTGTCGGTTAGTCTACTGTAGAATTTATCAATAGTAGGTAATTTCGTTTCTTGGAATCGCTCAAAACTATTCATATATTCGTATGGGTAAAATTGTTTTGTTTTCAATAGGTCTGCTTTATTTGAGGAGAAATGTTTTGATAGAAGATCAAATTTTGAATTGATCTCAGCCAATTTCTCAAGAGATGAATTCAAGAAATTGAGAGAATCAATAAATCTTAGTGTATCATTCAATGTTATAGAGATAATTTTCTCACTAGTCTTGGCAATACAGCTTATTTTTTTCTTATAATTAGTCAATGCTTGTATTATAAAATGTGAATCATATCCTGAAAAATTATGAAACACTACTGGTATCTTTTCAACTTTTTCTGCATTTAAATTACAATTGTTGTGGGCTGCACCCAGGTACATCCCATTTGAATGTGAGTGGTGCCTAACCCTATCAAACAGTAAACGTTTATTACATAAGCAACACAATGTTTCCTCTAAGAATTTTCTATTCTCTTCAGAATTAATGGTCATGGGGATATTTTGTTTTAATTTATCTTTCAGAATAATACCATATTCATCTAATTCACCTATAAATTTCTCAATTAAGGTTTCAGATTCTGTAAGGGAATTTGCTCTTACAATTTTAGGACCACAGTGAATATTTCCACTTTCATTTACAATAACATATCCATATCCACAAGGAATGTGTTCTCCATTGATGATTAGACACTCAAGGTCTGCATAAATGATATAGGGAACTCTAAGTGTATAGGAGAAATTTTTGAATGTTAAAATTTCATGTCCTTTTTGTGGCATTTCTACTCTCTGAGTTTTCTCCAGAGAGCATGATTCAATATGATTGTTCAATTTTTGTAGGGCTTTTTTTCTAGTAAATCGATGAAAACAGTGTGGACATATTTCTACTTTATGTCCATGTTTAGTGTAATTGGACAATAATCTTGATAGATTTTTTACAAGAGTATAATATTTTTTATCTTTACTTGATAATAATAATAGTGTAATCTTGTGCTGCCGATCTTTATTTTTTGATATAAGTAATGGATAGAAGGTATGATTTTCATGAGCAATAACATTTATACATATGGTTGGGTTTTGTTTTTCGAATTTTGAAATATCTTCCAGACTAAGTGGGAATTTAGATCATTGATATTGATTAGATTCAATAATTTTTTCAAGTCTCCAACTCTATTAGTCCTCTTATTATGGAAGAAAGCTAAGACAGACCAAATAAATGAAAGACTATCATCACTTTTCACATTCACTATAGCTTTCTTATCTGTTATGAACTTCGGTATAGGAATGAACGATGATTCGCTTGAATTTAAGGAACAAAGTCTAAACAAATTCCTCACCAGAGTATAGTGTTTCTTACCATTTGATTCTAAAAGTAAAAGTGTAATTTTATGCTCTCTATGTTGATTTTCTGATGTAAGTAATGGATAGACAATTTCATTTTCATATCCAACAACATTTATAGATATAGTTGGGTTTTGTTTTTCGAATTTTGAAATATCTTCCAAAATAAGTGGGAAATTTAGATCATTGATATTAATTAGATTTAATAATTTTTTCAAGTCACTAACTCTATTATGTGTTCTATTATTATGAGAATAATCTAGAACAGACCAGACAAAACATAAATCATCTTCATTCCTGATATTTAAAATGACTCTTTTAACTGCTATTCTTTTGGGTGTCAAGACATATGAACCTGTTCCATGTATGGGTGAATATTTCACTATATTCAAATCAAATCTTTGAAACTCATCAATTACCCACCCACTACCATTTTGAATGAATTTATCAAACTTTTCATTTATTATATTTTCAGCCTCCTCCCATTGCTTATGAAATTCATTGACATTATTATGAATATTGATAATTGATCTTGATTTTCCATGAAATGTAGGTGTGATTTCCAATTGATCAACATCAGTTACAATTTTTCTTAATTTCACATGTAAACTAACAAACCATTTAACATTTCCATTAAATTTTTTCGATTTTGAAAGCATTATTTCCAGAATAATTGGTCTAAATTGTTCAAATAGTATCTTAATATCAGTAGTCAAGAATTCTGTCCATTTATATAAGATAACATTACCATTAATACTTGTCACCATTTTTTTATATAGAGAGGAAAGCAATCTGGCTTGTGGCTTGTGGTCCATTGTAAATCTGGTACTGAAATGAGAATAAAGTTGTTATACAACTATTTATATAGGTTAAATTGCAATCTAAAACAATGTTTGAGGAATATAACAAATTGAACTCTCAAACCTACAAAATAATCTCCTAATTGTTTTTGAACCTATTTGATTGTGAGATTAAAAAAACACATGAAAAAAGTTAGATTTGCTCCTGAAAAAAGATTGGTTTCAATGAATATTTTACACACCTATAACTATGCAATGAAACGATCCAGGGATGGGACAATCTGGCAACAATCTTGCATGGATCAATTACGTTTTCAAGATAAAATTGATAGAATTGGTAGAATTGTAGAAAGTATACTAACAGAAAGCCATCGAACAAAAATGTATAATCAATTAAAAAATAATGTCAACAAGAAAGAAACTTGCACATGAGCTGCATGGTAGAGTCAGACGTAATTTCCTAACACGTCGCACTGAGATAAAAGGTCTAACAGATTTATTATTCAAAGCAGTACCTGATGAACATATTTACAAGAGAACTGATTTGCAAACCTATAAAAATATACTTCAAATAACATCAGTTCATCTTGATAGTTTGGGTCGAGTTAAGAGAAATACCAGTTACAAATATGTTAATATTATTAAGAAATTATTCCCACCTAAAAAAGGAGTTACTCGAGGTAGAGGTGCTGGTGATAGTAGTTTAGAACAAGAAGATATGCAAATTGTAGTACCAAGAAAAAAAATGTAAAAGCAATATGTTTATTGGGATAACCCAAACGAGTTATGTGAAAGATTGAATCTATTGGTAAATTCAAAAATAGCTGGGCACACTGGACATGATGCAGAGATTATGAGTATCGTAGAAGAGTTGCGTGAAATTGGAATAATTATTGGTGGTAATTTAGTATTATAGAAAAATATACTCTAGTATAATGTCTATTGATAAATTTGGTCGATATTTACATAATAATAAGAAGAATAATAATATTAATGTTGAAATTAGAAATTTGATTCAGAATTTTATAAGGATTATACAATTCATCCCATTAGTTGCTCATATATCCCAGAAATTGATCATAATGATAATGAACAATTCAAAGCAATGTCAGATCCACAATTATTATCAAAGTATGAAAAGTATGCTGCTGAAACAGCACAACCCTGGTTCTTTAGAGCATGGTTTGATGAAAAATTCATATACAAACATGAAGTATAATAAAAAAACATGAGTATTGATAAATTTGGATGTCATTTGAGTAGAAAACAAGAGAAATCAAGTAGAAATCAAGAGGCTGAAGAATTAATTAATATATTACAGAATATCGTTAGTTTAGCAAAAAAATTCGGTTCTTATTATCTACCAAAGAATGTTGATCTTAATAATATGAAACAATGGATGTATTTAACTGATCCAAACTTACTTCATGATTTCCCTCCCACTTCAAAAAATAAATTCAAATTTTGGTATGAATATAATGTTGAATCCACCTGATAAGAGAATTTTTTAACACCTATGTAATGTCCAACATTCCTTCTAAAATAAATTATAAACTGGAACTGAAAAATGCTCAGATTTGTAATTCAATCAAGAATACAATTTATTTGTTGAAATTCATTTTCAAATTAATAAAAAAACCTGTAAAAAGGTACTGAGCTTAATTTAGAAAATTATAAAACAATAATCTTTCCTGCTTAAATCTAAGGTTATAAAGATCTTTCCTACCAAGAAAATCAAGTTCAGTTTAGATTTTGATGAGTAGTTTTGTTCAACAAAATTCAAAAGTTGTTTCAAAGAGTCAAAAAACTATTCATACTGTGGGGACTCGAACCTGGGGCCCCATATGTATCAGACCGCGGAAACATGCTTGATCTCATTAGTTTGCTATCACTAAATCCATCAATTTAAATCATTTTATTTATTAATTAGATTGAACTTACAATAGAAATATTATTTAATAACAAGCTATGCAATAACAAGCAATTAGTTGAGCCAATAATAAAGTTTTTAAAATTATGAAAACAATATCAAATTCACAATGCATTTTAGGAGATTCATTTAAAATATCTACATTACTTAAAAGTAGCTCTTGGTAATCTACCACATAATAATGATAAATTATTACTGATTAGTGAAGTTGTGAATAATATCATTACAGTATCTATTCTTGTGATAACAAACTTATGAGTTCGTTTTGATCAATTAATTTCAAATCTTGTTTAGTGGCTTAGTTGATAGCATTGCGGCTTACCAATCTCAGGTTCAAATCCCGGTGATTAGAGAACTTTTTTGTAACTTGATCTGAAGGTCATTCATACTTACATTGAACTAGGTCACACCTCACAATGAAGAATTGTTGTAGCATTCAGTCTAGTGTAGAAAAATCTTGTTATATGAGATGTTATCTCCACCACTACCCCACCGTGACTGAAATTTCTGTTGGAATGAGCCCGGTATTTATAGTAATTTTATCAGCATCAAAATCCAGTTCCCACGGTTTTTGTATACTGTCTTCCAAACATGTTTGAACAGGTCTAAATATTAAATAATAATTTAATTTATTTAATTTATTTATTTAATTTATTTATTTAATTTAATTTATTTAATTAATTTATTTTATTTTTTATTATTTAATATTATTCAATTATTGAATAATTATTTTTTGTTTGAAATTATTTAATAATAAATTAAATTAAATTAATTAAATAATTATTTCATAATTGAATAATATTAAATAATAAAAAATATAATAAATAAATTAAATTAAATAAATTAAATAATAAAAAATAAAATAAATTAATTAAATAAATTAAATAATTATTAAATAATAAAAAATAAAATAAATTAAATTAATAAATTAAATTATTATTTAATATTATTCAATTATTAAATAATTTTTTTTATTATTATTTAATAATTAGACCTGTTCAAACATGTTTGGAAGACGGTATACAAAAACCGTGGGAACTGGATTTTGATGCTGTACTCAATTCCAAACTCATTCATTAGACCAGACATGTCTGAGCAGTACACCAAACCTTCCTCAAGTTCAAAATACTTTGAAAATTGCTGTTCTCTCTTCCTATACACATGAATGCTGGTTCCAGCAGCCAACAAGTTCTTTTCTTTTAGCCTAGAGCCAAGCAGCTCAGCCTTTTCTTTTGTTAAGCCCAGATCCCTAACTAAGTCATTAAGCTCGACTTGAGTAAACAATTTAGGCTCTGAATTTTCTGCAACACATTGAAATTCTTCATCATGTTCTTCTACCTTCAACTGTTCATCAGAAAATACTTCTATTTCAATTGAATTAAGGTCCTCTGGTGGTTCTGGAACTGGCAAGTCAACACTGTGCCCTACTGGTCTGATGGCAGATGGAAGACTAGGGTAGTTTATTACCTTCTTGTTCTTAGAATTATGACCACTTATGTCAACACTGCAAAAGTAGCAGTCATCAGAATGGTTTCTTGGTTCCCTCCATATCATAGGAATAGCAAATTTGAAATGTTCTTGGCTTTCTTTGACCATTTTCTAAGGTCCTCAACACATACATAACATACCTTATGCGGTGCCCAAGATTTATCCTGGTCTCCAAGTTTGGTTCCAAAGTATGCTAGATAAACTTTTCTAACAAAATCTGTAATGTTTCTTTGGTGTTTTTCAATAACAAACTCACCACAAATGTAACAAAAACTGTCAGCAGAATTTTTACAACTGCGAGTAGACATTGTACTGAGCACATGTACAGGAAATGTGAAATTGAGGTTAGGTTGAAAGTATAAAAATACATCAGCTGTTTAGAATGTGTTTCAGCAGTGCTACCAACATCATCCACGTACATTAGAACTACATTTGCAATTTTATTTTAACCCTTTGCGGTCGGTTGGCCAGTTGTACTGGCCACATTAGTTTCATATGCAGCCCGGAAATATTTCAATCTGAGTTGTCTCCGACGCTCGCATGGCCAGTGCTACTGGCCAGCTCCTTCTCACTGTCAGCTCGACAGCCATATTGATAGTTCCCTCCCACCAACTCGGAATTATTTTTACTCCATTCTACAGGTTTTTCAGAGTGTATTTCAAATTGAAAAAACATAAATGAATTCAACTAAAAGTATTCTTCTATTTACATACACATATATTTTAAGATGATGAATTTAATGGAATATATATTTAAAAGTTAAACATATTAATAAAATCTCGCATAATCATTCTTGAAATCTTCTTCTTTTTCAGCTGTGAATCAATTCAGTCAAGTCCAATCAAGTTTCAGTCCAATTTAAATTTTTTGTTACAATGATATTTTTCAAAACCTCACCTACATGTAGTCCGGGATTTTTTGAGCACGTTTTACAAAAAAAAAACTGTTCTTTTTCTCTCTTTTCCTGGCCGTCTATCACTGCAAACAGCACAGTCTCTGGTCTTGCCGTCTGGTAGTTGATAGAGCAGATGCAATTTGCCATTAAGTCTCTCATCATCCACTAATTGAGACGGTCTTCCTCGTTTTTTCAAATTTCTTACATCAAATTATTTGAATATACATTGCTGTCATGCTCAGAATCAACTATCATATGAGCTTCGTAACAATCCTCTTTTAAGTAGTCTCGTATTTCATCGGATCCTAAAATACTATCCATATCCACTTAAACGACATGAACAACTCGAAAATGGCAAAGAAAATAATATAAGATATGAAAATCAAAAGTAACCGTATTCACTTTAAAAACTCTCTATCATATGTAAACAATGTACAGTTGACATGAGAATGAGACTGAGACAGCTGTGGACAATATGCCATCTGTTGTTATTATTATCCACTATAAAGCTGGCAGAAGTGTTCCATTTAGTTAGAGAAATACTCAGTAGATCTCACCACTGAACAGAAAAGACAGCAGTGTGAAAATATATATGTATTAATGCAACATATATTGTTGGCCAGTGGTGCTGGCCAGCCGAGCGTTCGATGACTTTTATGTTGGCCATTCCCACTGGCCATCTGATCGGCTGGGACAACCCAGTTGAAATTAATCTGAGTTGTTACGCAAAATGGTCTGGTCAGTACAGCTGGCCACCCGACTGACAAAGACAACCTATACCTTAGTTTTAAGATCGCAAAGGGTTAAGATCGCAAAGGGTTAACTATAAAAAAGCTGTAAAATTCGTAAAACATCTGTATATATCTAAAAATGTATCTATGAAATGTGAATAAATGGTGGGTGATACGACTTTTTAAGCATCATATTTGGATTCAGCGACCTAAAAAACATAAGAGATATTTTCAGTAAAAAGTTTTTTCATTGTTGGCCTGTGTCATTAGTAATGAGTTCATACTTTTGTGAGGATAAAACAATAAGGAGGCAACAATTTCATAGTATGGAAACAATTGAAATCAGTTCGAATCACAACATACTTTCACTTCTTTTGGAAATTTATAAAACAATCAACATGTAGTGGCAGATCACACTTTACACATTTTGTAGTTGATTTAGTGTGACACTGTCGACAAATCAATTGTTGTTTCTTTCTTGTAGCTTCTAAAAGGGGTAGGCTGCACACAAGGTGGTCAATTCCGTCGAATCGGCTGTCAATTACCGCTGAGCTACTGGGTCGACCTCGATGTGTTACCACTCTCTTGTTGGTTTCCAGTACTGCCGTTGCAATCCTTCTGAACGTCAAGTGATCCATATTTTCTTCATTTCTGTTGTACTAGCACCATGCATTCTGTCCTGAAACATCAATCAGATGTGCAATAAGGGGGAAATACCATTTTTCCCCCTTATTCCACATCTGTAGAGGCTGATATTTTGATCAGCCCTATCAATGCCACCCATATGCTTATTGTAGTTGTTCAGAACTTTTGGCTGGGGGACTTGAATTTTTTTCTTCTGTTCTCTTGAAAACCTGTTGACACTTTTCACAAGCTGAATCTGATCAATTGGTTGCAATGGAAACAATACTGTTGTCATTCCAACATGTCATGCAGATACCACTTTCAATGTCCGTGCAGTACTCAAATGCTCCTCGATTCTTGTTTTTTTTTCATTTGGTCAACACTTACCAGAGGACAGCTTTTGTCAACTCGGTTGGCTCTGATGGTTCCAGTTGCACCGATACCTCTATCCTTCAAATCACTCAATAAGTGGAAACTAGTAAACAAGTTATCAAAATAAATTTGATAAGGGATGTTTGCAGGCAGTTGATCAACATATGTCATTACTACACCATAGCCCATACCTTTATCATCATAATTCTGTGAAGATGTGTTAGCACCTTGGTATGGTTCCAACCAAGTCAAATACCCATTTGATGTTCCACCACACCAAAACTTCATTCCAAAACGAATAGGTTTACCTTTTATAAACTGTTTTGCTCCATGACTTCCAAAATAGGGAACCATTGACTCATCTACTGAGTGATTTTGTTCATGAGGCATGAAATTCAGAAATCTCTCATTTAGCATTTTCAAAAGTGGACGGATCTTGGCAAATCTGTCAGTCTTGTCTAATTTATCATTATCACATACATGTATGTTGGACATAATAAACTGAAATCTATCACGAGAAATTGCATTGCTGACCAATGAATTATGACTGTCCTGATCTGATTGCCAATACATTATTTTTCGAGGAACATTCACATATCCACTGAGAAGAAGAATTGCAATGAAAACTTCAATTTCATTCTTAGTACAATTCCCAAGCAAATTTTTTTTTGCTGCATATTGATTGGTGAATGTAACAAAAAGGTTTATAATCTGCTCATCAAAAAATAAACGAAAATATTCTAGAGGTGTTCGTTTACCTTTCTCCTCAAAACATGACATCATTTGAGGCCACTCATTTGCAAGTTCAGGTAGTTCTTGTTTCCTCCACTTGTATGATTTCACTATCTTCTTCCTTTTCTTCACTCGAGGATTTGGTGGTGGTGATGGTGTTCTTTCTCCTCCAGCTGTTGTAGGCCGATTTATTGTTCTGATTCTATCCCTTCCAAACACAACCACTTCAGCTCTTAGTTGGCTGCCTAGGAGGTTATCCATGGATGGGTTGTCTTCTGTTCCAGAATCTTCATCAGTAGCATCATTTTCTGGAGGTAGAATAGCAATATCCAATCCACTGGCTGGTATTTGGTCTTCATCTTCAGTTGCAAGAATGTCCAACAGCTCATTCAAAGTCAGGCGCTCCCTATAACAAGTAGAAAAAATTTTATGTCATATAGCCCTGAAAGCCTTCCAGAAGGATTCTGAAAATTAACATGAAATTATAGATTTATAATAAATCTAGGGTCATAAACACCCATATATCCTTGTAGACCAATACTTTGACCACTTATTTCTAGAATTTGAAATTTGAAAGTTGATTTGAAAAAAAGTTATACTTACTCATTACATACAATGTTCGTCAAATCATCCATCTTGGAACTACCAGAACTTCCACATGTTCAACTGAAGCCAGCTCACAAGAAACTGGTGAATGAACTATTCCAAGGACACGACTAGGTATCCCTCTACACATTGCCACCACTCCCATCTGGTGGGAAAAATTCTAACTAACATACTGGCATGTTTTGTGAAGGCTTGATTCCATCCTTCAGGAAGGCTTACAGGGCTATCTGGGTTAAAAGCCATTTGAATGTATTATATACTTTAGTAAAATATATAATTAATGTAAATTACTCACCATTAACTTATTCTGTCAATTATTAACTGTCGAAATCAACAAGAAACCAAGTAGTAAACAAGGAGCAACTGGGCTTGTACACAGCCTGTATGGCAAACCAGGTGATATACTAGGTTACACTAGAATATGACAGTGTTGCCAAGCTACTGTAGTTAAAAGTTCCCACTCTGCAACAAAATATACCTTTTCATATTGATATGTGATTTACAAGGTATCACTAGTTCAATAGAGTTAATTTTTCTCTAAATTTTGGTGTGCATAACTAAAAATGGGAAATAATTTATGAGGTAAAACTTTTAGACTGACAATATGTGTCAACACTTCTACAGTGTCCAAGAAAATCATTCAGATCATTAGGGTGTATCTCTATTTTATTGCAGTTGTATGCTGTTTAACCAGTTCGACATTTTATTAGAAGTTATATATTCATGATTTGCAGATTTTTTGCATAAATTATTTTTATTTTGTACAGCTTATTTAGATACTCATAAGCTTGTTTAGTCTAAGGGATCTAGTAATTTTGAAAAAAAAAAATGAAAAGGAGTATAATTATTGTTCCTTGATGGCACCAAGCTGCTCCACTTGCTCTTGTCAACAGAAGTGCAACATTGTAACTCTCAATGCGGTTACAGGGGAGTAAGGTTCCCCCAGACCAATCTTTTGACATGAACTCCCCACATATTCATGAACACTTTAATCTGATAACTGTCATAGAACAAAATTTACTGAAATTCACATAATCTTTAATAATGGATGTTTCATAGGAAAACTTTTCTAATGGATATCTCTTTTCAATGTATGATAACAATTTATTGTTTTAATCAGATCCAAAAGGCAGAGTGCCAGATTGAGCTTCTTCCTACTCCACTTGCTCTTGTCAATAGAAGTGCAACATTGTAACCCACAATGAGGTCAAAGAGGAGTGAGGTTCCCCCAGGCCATTTTTTGACATGAACTCCCCACAAATTTTTTACACTTTGAATGTATGAACACTTGGAGCTGATGACTGCCATAGAACAAAATTTGCATAATCTTCAATAATGGATGTACCATAGAAAAACTTCATATCTCATGTGTTCAAAACATGACTATAGATTTTCTTCTCGAGTTATCTATTACATTATTAATACAAAATCATTTATATTTATGAGTGTATTAATACAAGGTGCGGCAGTCAATCGGGCAATTTTAAAAGTGTTATCAAGAGTGAATGATTAGATTTATTGATATGAAACATACAAAAACACAGAGTAAAGATAGTAGCATTTAGTTTACAAACTCAAAAAACTAAAAAAATAGAAAAGAAAAGTCTTATTTTCGGAAAATAACGTCCACCATTCCTATGTATGCACTCAGTAAGTCTTCTGCTAACATCGCTCATTACATGTTGCAGCATCTCGACTTGAATTTGTTCAATTTCATTCTGAATTCGATTTTTCAACTCCTGAATTGTGTGTGGTGCTGGAGACATAAACACTTTTCCTTTTAAGCAGCCCCACAGAAAAAAATCGCAGGCTGAAAGATTGGGGGATCTGGCCGGCCATCCGATATCCCCATGTCTCGAGATTACATGATTGAGAAACATGTTCCTTACAGTTGCCATGGACTTTCTTGCAGTGTGACTGGTAGCCCCATCTTGTTGGAAGAACGTGTCTTCGTTCACAGGAAGATGAGCAATTGCAGGAGCTAAGAAATTCTGCAACATTTGGACATAGCGTTCACCTGTCACAGTTACAGCCCTTTCCCTCTCATCTTCAAAGAAGTAGTCACCAATAATTGCAAAAGAGGATATCGCACACCATACAGTAACTTTCAAGCTATGGAGTGGTTTCTCGTGGATTTTGTACAGGTTTGCGTCTGACAAATAGCAGAAATTTTGCTTGTTAATGTATCCTGGCAAATGGAAATGTGCTTCATCGCTCATCAGTAAGTTGTTGATAAGATTCTGGTTTCCATTAATAAACTGCAGAAATGTCTCACAAAATTTAAGTTTGTTTCCATGGTCTTGGTCCTGTAATGCATGAACAATTTGAATTTTGTACGCATGGAAATGAAGATCTTGATGTAAGATTTGTCAAACGCTGTGGTCTGAAAGCCCAAGTGCCACAGAATGATGACGCGCTGAGCGGCGTGGACTCCGTTCAAAGGCCTCTCTAACTACTGCTATGTTCTCTGGTGTAAAATATATAATTAATGTAAATTACTCACCATTAACTTATTCTGTCAATTATTAACTGTCGAAATCAACAAGAAACCAAGTAGTAAACAAGGAGCAACTGGGCTTGTACACGGCCTGTATGGCAAACCAGGTGATATACTAGGTTACACTAGGTTACACTAGGTTGCACTACCACCTCTCTTCTTCAGTGTAGAACCAGTTGCCTCAAAGTTATGAACCCAGGTCTTTATGGCATTGGCTGATGGAACAGCATTATTACGATGAATCTCGAACTCTCTTCTAAATTCAAGCTGAGCGATCACATAGCTGTCCCCGTTTTTATAAAATGCTTTTACGGTATAAGCACGCTGTGCTCCTGTCCACTGCTCCATTGCTACTAAAATGCTTTAAAGTTTTCTACACGACGGGCGTAGCATCGTTCTCCCCACTCCAGCCAAACAAACACAAGCGCTATTGCAAAATCGCCCAATTGACTGCTGCACCTGTTATATTGTAATATTTGTAATAGACATGAAAAGAAAATAATCATCATAATCAACATACACTTTGTCAACACAAATTCTTAAGTTTTGCCACTTAATCTTTACCAGTTTTGGTTCGGGAGGGATTTCTCAAGCCAGTTAGTCTTTTCATTACCTGTGGACCCACCATGTCCCAGATGTCATTGAGGCTAATGACGGGTGTCACGTTGACAGCAGTAGATAAGAAGATTATCATAGTTCTTTTTATGCTTTTTGTATGTCAGAATAGTTTTGCTGACAAGGATGGATTATTGGCTGTGGAGCATTGATGTTAGGACTTGTTGGCGCACTATTAAATTTGTCCTTCAGGCTTTATAGTTTTTCACCTGTCCCTAAGGTAAAGTCTCGGTTCCTTAACTCTAATATCTTGATGTAAATCATGAATAGGGCTACTATTTCTGAATAAAAACACCAGTCTAGAGCAAATCAAATTATAATTCCATGATTCTTGGTCATTTAAAATTGCAGATTACATAAAAAGATACAAGCAGAGCAAATACAGATTGAAAATTATTAACCCTCCAGTGTTGACATGCTTTTTTGTTTCACGAGTGGTGTCTATGGTCTATGAGACCATATTCACATAATTTTTGTACATTCCAGGAATTCATTAATAAAACCCTTACAGATGTTTCATATAATATTTTATTGTGCATATTTTTACACAATTTTGGTATTTACAGTAATTTTTTAATTGAAAAAAGTTTTGAAACAAACAAAAATCATAAGTTAAAAAAAAGTCAAACACAGTCTTTGCAGATCTCTTTGATGTGCTCCAAACAGAGATATGTGGAACATTTATGGCAGAAATACTCTGCTTTCCTGTTTTTTTTTTGTATCCACATTCTTTGCATCGACCTGCCACTCCTGGGGTTGGGTCGGCTGCATGATTCTCTCCTTAGTAGAGAGCTTTGGAATTTGTGGCACTCCAAGTCTCTCAACCATATGTTGCTTCATCAAAGCATTGTCCAAAATTGTCAAAAATTTTCTACGAATTAGTTTTGTGCCTGGATTGTTGGCTGAAAATATTACCTGGGAGTTTATGCCAGCAACATTCACTATTGAATAAAAAATTACCATTGGCCACCTTCTAGTGTTTCTAGCACAATTATAATTTGAGCAGATTTGGTCAACCACATCAACTCCAATCTTAGTGTTGTTGTAATCCACAACAATACTAGGCTTTCCTGTTTCTTCATCCATAGAATCATCATCGTGCATTGATGAAATTAACAAAACATTTTTATTTTTTTTGGTACATGAGACACCAATGTACAAATTTTTCTGAATGCATACATTGCTGGCCTACATCCTTGTATAAATTGTGGAGGAATTTGTCTCTTATTTTTCTTCAAGGTTCCCAAAATTGTTATCCCATGATTCTCCACAAGATCCTCACACACCTCCGCACTGGTGAACCAATTGTCCATGGTCACATTTCTATTTGTACCTAAAATTGGCTCACGAATTCTCTTTACAATATCAAATGTTTTGTTGCTCACTGCATATGGTCCAGCAGGCTGCGTGCCTACATAAACTTCCAGATTTCCTGTGTAAAACATTTTAGCATCACTCAATGCAAATATCTTTATTCCGTACTTATTGGGTTTAGAAGGAATATACTGTCAAAAGCTGCATCTCCCCCTAAATCCCTCCAATTTTTCATCAATTGTTACATACTGAGAAAGTGAGTAGTTCTCCTTACAGTTGGCAACAAATTTATCAAATAACTCTCTAATGGGAGCTAATTTGTCAAAAGCTCGTCTTTCTTCTCTTGCTGCATGGTCATCAAATCCCATATGCTTCAATGAAAAACGGAATCGCTGCAGGAACATACAGAGGCGAAAACGTTCAAGGGAACTCCCATCAGTAGCAAATACATCAGTAGTACACAACTACATCGGGTATAATTATTAACATCAGCTCAAAAATCTTCTTAATACTAGAATTAATGTGTTTCAAATAGAAATAACAGATAAAAATCTTACAAACTAAAAACTATACTCATCTTATTTTTGTGGGACTTTGTGACCTGTGGCTTTTGACTTGTATATTTTATTTTAATTCAGCTCTCTGAACAAGAAAAGAACAAAATTCTCATTTCACAGAAGGTGCATCATATCACTCAATTTATAATACATTTAAAAACACAAATGAACAATTTCACATTAAACATTTTGATAAAAATTCAACTGAGCTAAAAATTACAGCACAAAACGTCCGGCAGCCATTTTCAAAGACACAGATCAATTGGGAAACGCCCTGGTGATGTTTCAGTGCCAACATAATTTAACAACTTTAAAATAATAAGTTACATTTTATATCATTCAAAATTTTCAATAAAAACTTTATTTTAATTTTATTTAATCTTTGTTCCTGTTTAGAAATGTTTATTACTTTAAAAACAAAATTTATTAAACAATCCAAAATCAGGTAACCAGCTGACAACCGACATCATGTTTCAACCAACCATACATATTGATTATATATTTTGATTTTGAATATCGACTTTTATCAATCTTGAGTATCAAATTGAAGATTCTATCTTTTAGGCACAATTTTGTAATATGACATTGTTTAGAAACAATCTCATCAAAGTACCTAGCAATTCCTTGAAGGTGTCTTCATCAGCATCATCCAGTCTTGTAACATCAGGATTATTTCTCAACCACTCTCTGATGTGAAAATTGAAATATCTTAATGAAATTTTACTTACCAACTCTTATGAACTCCAAAAACATGTTTTGCCTCTGAAAATTTTTTTTTTCCTTTTGGTGGAGGGGGTAGGCAATGTATCATTAGTGATACACTGGGTCTCTAAGCTGACAATCACTGGTTACCAGGGACTAGATTGGGAAATGATAGATTTATACTTGGTATTGATGTTTTGATGGATTTTTTATGCATATCAATCTTAAATTAACACAATATAAATATAAGTGAAAATATTTATCATAATTATTAATTTTAGTTGAATAAAAATAATCTAAATATCAAAAATCTAATCTACATGAAAAATATCCAAACTAAAATTTTAATGAATCACTTTCAATTAAAATTCTAAATATTATAAATCGAACCTACATGAAAAATATTCAAATTCAAATTTCATTGAGTCACTTTGAATAAAAGTAGTCTATAAAAATCAAATCTACATGAAACATTTTCAAGTTAAAATTTCAATGAATCTCTTTGAATAAAATAATCTAAATATCAAAAATTGAATCTACATGCAAAATATTTGAATTAAAATTTCAATGAATCACTTTGAATAAAAATAGTCTAAATGTCAAAAATCTAATCTTCATGGAAAATATTCAAATTCATATTTCAATGATTACTTCCTATGGAATTTCTGGAAACAGTTCCTGGAATTTATTCCAGTTGAGAAGCACAAAAATATCCCACATTCTGTGCATTTGACAAATGTAAATTTGTTACAGCCTGGAAATCGACACCTTGAGCGATTTTTTTGATTACTGCTCTCATCATTAGGTAAATGAGTAGTCTGAGTCATCCTTTTTGGTTCAGGAGGAAGAGGCACTGAAGCTCGGTGCTTGGATGGACCTGCAACATTCTCAGTTTCTCCATCATCATCCTCATCACTACTCACTGCTTTCTCTCTTACTTGTGTATCTTTTGGATACAACAAGTTTTCAGCAATTGTCAACTTGAAAAAATAATATGTCAGAATATCCTTCTTCAGCAATCCACTTGCAGCAACTTCTTCCCTGTACTGTATCCAAGCTGCTGCACACACAAAATCAATAAGTGGTGAATGACTCTGATGGTCCATTTTTTTGTTCTAGATCTCATACTGTATTTTCCAAGTACACGGTCTAACATGTCTACACCACCCATGTACATGTTGTAAATTTTAATTTGGAAAAAACGTGGAATTTGTATGTATGAACTATCCTTCTTCGACCACCTTCTACAGTCTTCAACTGGCTCTACACCAAACTTGGTTGAGCACAGAAAGATGCTCTTATTGTCAAACCATTTTACAATGTTGATTTTGCCATCAACCCTAACAACCTGGTCGAATGAACCTCTACTCTTCTTCAAATCTTTATCAGAAATGAAATCTATATTCCTTGGTAACCTGTTGAACATTATGGTACCAGTTCCATAAATGTTTCTCTTCAAAAGGCAATCTAAGACTGCCACAGAAGTGGAATACCTATCAGTATACAAAGATGAACATTCTGGCAAAGAATCTGAGAGTTTCAAAACCACCCTACCACCTAAATCTATTTTCTCTGGGAGGGGAATTTTTTCTGAAATTATTTCCGCTCCTTTGCTTTTGTAGAGGAGGAAATCAAGTGGCAAACCAGACGAAGTGGTTGCCACAAAATTTTTTATCTCTACTGGATAAGGTTTTCCCCGCACATACTGCCTGGTCCTAACTTTCCCATGAAAGGGGATCATTTGTTCATCTATAGAGATGTTCTCAGTCCTATGATTTTGCAGGCATCCTCTTCTCACTCTCTCCAACATTGGTTGTACTTTCCAATATGGGTTTGATGCCTTCTCAGCCGATGAAACATTATTGTCATCAACAATTTTCATTTTACTTCTAAGGGTAAAAAATCTGTCTCTACTAATGTTGTCAGCAATCAGAGGATACCTTGTCCTAGATTCCCAACACATTTTTAATCTGGGATACTGCATCAATGCAGCAACAACACTAGCCCCCCAAAATTTGCACATTTCTTGAGTGGTTGAATCCAGGGATTTCCCCAACTCCTCCACTGATCGCCTGTTGGTGAACTCAGCCAGTTCAGTAAAAAATGACTTATCGAGATATCTGCTGAAGTATTCCATTGGCTTCCCAACTTCAACATTGACTGGTCCACTAGCAGCATCAATGACAACTGGTGCATCAAAGCTGCAATGAAAAAAAAAACATTGCTGAGGGTTTGATTTACCATGATTCTGATATGTGAATGGCTACTAGGGACAAGTCAATGATTGAAACTAATAGTTAGAAATGTTATTCTGATATAATCTACTTACTCAATTCTGTGTCTCCATCGATTTGGATTGATTCTGTCCCCTGTGTGATCAGGATTTGCTATTCCAGTGGTTGCTGGAGTTGTAGGTTCACCTTCTACCTCTGTTGTTTCTAAATCATCATGCTCTTGGAGTGGAGGTTCGTCAGGGAACTCTTCATCCTCTTCAATATCTAGCTCTATATCTGATATATTTGGATCAAATACAAGGTCTTCCAGCTCTGTGAAAGAATGAAAAAGTGTTTGAAAGACCAAGTACAAAAATACAATGGAAAAAGCATGAGTGCTCTTTTGAAGTAGGCTAATTGATGAAAACATATTACTTTTCAATCCAATAAAGACTCTGGAAAATTATTTAATCATGAAGGAAATAAAACTGGTATTTTACAGTAGTTTAGAAGTATTCTGGTTGTAGTATAATTGAAAAAAACAACAACTTCTGAATGAAAACAGATTACAGAAACAACATTGCTTGTAAAATGATAACCCAACCTCAAAAGGTTTGTTTGTAACAGTGGAGACCCCAAGTATCATCATGATACATGTAATAAAAACTGTTCTACTAGAAATAAATCAGTTCAAATCGCTTATTTTAAGCTCAAAGAGTAAACTTTATACTTATTTAAAGACAATCAGAAACAGAAACTTGAAATTAAATGGATTAGAATAATATTTACCTTGAGCAGAAAGAGCCATTGCAGAAGTGTTGTAGAGCCACTAACATTTGATGACAAATGCAGTCTAGTGGAAAAACATGGAACTATTTCCGTTTGTAGACGATAAACAGCTGATGTTTAGTATATGCTACAACCGGACAGCTTGACAAAGAGTTGAAAATAAGAAAGAAAAAAATCTGAGACCATATGTATCACAGGTGATACACAGGGACTGAAGAGGTTAGGCACAATTTTGTAATATGACATTGTTTAGAAACAATCTCATCAAAGTACCTAGCAATTCCTTGAAGGTGTCTTCATCAGCATCATCCAGTCTTGTAACATCGGGATTATTTCTCAACCACATTATACCATGTGTGTATGAAGATCCTTTGGGCTTATATTCAGTTCGGTACCAAAAATCCACAACTTGGAATGTGTGAACCAAAATCTCTTTAATGAATGATCAGAAAATGGAAAAAATAGAAATACAGTATTTGAAGAAAATTTAATAATAATAAATTTGGATAATAATAAATTCGGATGTAGCTTTTTCTATTGAAACATTTGTTTCAGGATGAGAAAAATGGAGACTTTCACCATAGAGAAACGTAAGTAGATATACCATGGTATAGGGCATTTATGTCACAATTTTACTGTTATCTCAAGCCGATTATTGTCGATTTTTACTGTTTTGACCAGTTAAGAGTGTATGAACAGCACACTATGAGAGACTACCAGTGTCACACAGCTTCACGGGAAAGAATTACATGAACTATCGGCTTGAGATAACAGTAAAAGTTGCGACATAAACGCCCTATATCATGGGATATCTACTTATGCTATTGCTTCTCTATGCTATCACCTTACAGTACCTACTTACTTACTTTCTCATTATGTAGACGAGTAGGTGTGGTTGAATCTTCTGGTCATGCTTGACCAACTACTTCTTCTTTTGGAGATCAATCATACAAATTCCAGAAGTTCCAGTTTTGACGTATGATGTATAATATTTTTGTGTCTAATGTACAGCCCTGCATCATATACCTTACATTTTCCCTCCCAATTTCACAGTTGACGCTATTGCATCAAGGGATGCAATTCAAGTAGTCTTTCAAGTAGTTCAAGTAGTCTTTCAAGTAGTTCTCATCCGTGAAAATTGATAGATCTATGAGCAAGTGCTGACCGTACTCCACTACTTGTACTTCTGCAACTAAATCTTCATATGATGAACACCAATGGAACCGCGTCAAGTATTGCATACAGAACAAAAAACTCTTGTCCCCACACAACACCTCTCAAAATCAATACAATAGACCAGGAATTTATAAGCTAAATTGTAGAGATTGCAGCAAATTCTACATAGGTAAAACAGCTAAAAATTTCAATATAAGATTCAAAGAACACACAAGAGCCATTACCCATCTGTCCTCCCATTCCACCTTTGCAAAACACATTATCTCCACTGACCACACACACCCTGACATAGACAACAACCTCGAAATACTCCACTATTCCCACAAAAACAGAAAATTAAATGTACTAGAACAGTTTGAAATATACAAACACACCAAAGAACAGCCAAACAATATTCTAAATGACCAAATCAACTTTTCCTCCCACACCCTGTTTGACAAACTCATTTAAAATACTCCTCCATTAACCACCAAAACTCCTCTCCACCCCAACCAAATTTCACCCTCATAACCTTAAACACTTCAGTTCCTGTTTGGCTTGAAAATGTGCAATACCAGCACAAAACGGACGTCGCCACATCAAATAATGTGAGTGCTTTTTCACTTTGAAGTTTTATAAAATTTAATAGTGATAATAATAGTGGAAACAAGATGGATAACCAACAACAAACAAATTTTAAGTTCATTCAACTTGTATGAATAAAATGAAGTTGAAAGTTTTTTAAAACGTGAACATGAAAAAGATAATAAGCTAGAAAATTCTTCATTTTTTGGGTAGGCAAGTTTTGTTAGTGAGAAAGTTGTAGATAAAAAGACAAATTTTAAATTTCATTTGTACATTTTTTTCTCCAAGACTAACCTTGACCTCACAATCAGAAAATATAATTTTCTTCGATTCCCCTTGAATTGTGCATTCACTTGCATGAATATACAAAACTGAATGCTTTTCTTCTTATTTCTTCGCTCCTCACTAGCAATTTTAAGTCTCTCGTTCAAGTAACTAAGTCTAATAAAAGTTCTTGTCCGCAAAAATTTTTGTAAGATCCTATCATTCACTTCTGGGAATTGTTGACTGTCAGTAGATCAGGTTGTAAGGCCGATCTGCAAAGTAGTGGACTGTGTGAAAGTGTATAGATGAGATTTATATCTGATCTAGGCACTGACAGCTCTCCATTATTTGCTATGAGCAGATTTACATACCTTGAATGTGTAGATCCGAAAAAATACCTCTGGTTGAATGTGCGTCTGAGCACAAGTAGAATGCACGAAAATAGTGCAATAATGATGACCAATAATTGAAGAGTGATAGATAATAAATTTCTTATTATCCGTATGTAAAGCTGATATTTGTATGTAACTATTGGAATGCTTAAAATTAATGTAATTGTAATTAAAATAAAAAGAATTAGAAATGCACTCAAATTGTTTATTGTACCTAGGCTTTTTGCTAGTACGTTTAAGAATAATGATACAATGTTTCAAAATGATGTTACCTCTGTGAGCGTAAAAGATTGAATAATACAAAGATGAAATTGGGATTTCAATGTTAATGTTGAAATACACAATAGAGTATATTGATGCTGAAACTAATAATAGAACAATAATGACATTGAGTAAAGATTGAATTGAACGTACAATTTAGCAATGTTTAAATGAATAAAATTTAAAATACTTGAAAAATGATAGTAAAGATGAGAATCCTAACCTGAATAATAAAATCAGTCGAGAGATAAAAATCCTAAAAAATAGTCCTGCAGATTCTTAGAAATCCTAAAGGTATGAAAGTACAAAAAATTTATATGACTATGAACAATTACCTAATTTCAAAAATGATAACTAGGAATTCAGTTTAGGTAGAATCCAATCGTACCTGAAGCTTTCAAGCTGTTGACTTTGTAACACTGAAAGAGGACAACTATAGCAACTTGGCTGTAGTGTACGCAGAAGGAGCAGAAAGTCTGTCCAGAACTGAAGGTTCGATTAATAATTAAAAATAGAAAAGGTTGAAAAATACCAAATACAATATTGAAAGGAGACGAAGCTCAGCATATTGTATTACATAAGCGGGCTGGGAAATGACAGCTTAAAGCATGTCAAGTTACATAGGGAATATTACTATATGTAGAACACATAAGTAATAATAATATAAGATAAAAATTGAATGATTGATAGTATTTAAATAGCTATTATTTAGGAATAAGAAGTTAATCAAGAACCAAATTGATGGGATGAAGACTACCAGTAAACACAGTGCCTCTGAAAGGGTAAGTACAAAAATGTGAATATTAAAATAAGACTTCCCTGAATAATTAATGATGTGTTGCCGAAGTGATAGGCCTATGGTGACTCAAAATCCGTGGATGAAACTTGACTCCTGTCAAGTACATTGTAGTTGCAGACAGCTGCTGGGCTGATAGAAGTTGAATGATGTTGATATCCTGACTATATCCTGATAAACGGTGACCGATGCGGAAGAGAACTTGACTTGAATACGTTGAGATATTGAAAGTTGAGACTGTTCCGATGTTAAAATTGATAATGAATATAACGACGAATGGGCACTTCACAAATTGAATGAGTTTCACTGATTGAATGCTAATTGGAAAAAGATTCCACCATGAATTAAGTAGAATAAATGTTTGAGGTTATGTCCTAAAGTTGATGTAATTGAAGTGAATAACGAGATAAAATGTTCTTTACGAATGAAATCACTGGCATCAGTAAGAATTGAGATTGATAAAGTTCGACTAAATAAATGATGAGTAGCTAAGACTGAGTAGCTAAAAAATGAGTAGCGGTTAACGATGAAGGGCAAACTGCACTTGCGCAAATTTCCCGAGTTGAAATGTTGAATAAGGTAAGCTGCACTTGCACAAGACTTCCCAAGTTGAAATGTATCTCCTTAAATACCTTATTTAAAAAACACAATAGAGTAACAGGACTAAAAAATCACTCTATATCAATGAATAAAGAGAAAAATATGTTCTACTGGTGTTAGTCACAAAAATTCATTCACAGAGTTCATTCCTAATTAACAAAGTGATTATAGATAGTTCAGTCTTGAGAGGAAACATGCGATTTCATTTCGACATGATGACAGTCGAGCTTTTACTCAAGACTGAATCATCATCTACACTTAACAAACAGTACAAATAAGAGTTAGTACATTAGAAATTCAACTTAGCCACATAATACTTCAATGCTGGACTTGGGCATAATGTACTATATAATATATAAAAATCACTCATTTAACTGAATTAAACTGCTCTGTACTATATGTGTAAGGTAAAGAGTAGTTGAATACACATTCCTCCTATTCAGTGGCTTTCCAGCTGTACCAGCAAAAGTGACGTTGCGCTGCGCATTGTGTACGTTCTGGGTACAGTATATTGTTCCAGTTCCAATCAAAAATTGTTACATCACGTGACTAGTGCAAAATGTTCCCATGGAACGCCATTTCAAAATCGTTGGATCAAGCTTTTGGCGCGCACATATAAGGTTGATTTACACTAAAATGTGTCGTTTACTAGCTGCGTGAATGAAGAAAGGCTGTTTTACAAACTTACCATCTAGAAAAGTGTGCATTTCTTTTATTCCATTACTCTCAAATTTTCTATAGAGAAAAATTCATTTAATGAATGGTTATCAAACATCATATTGTTGGTTATGTATTCTATAGCTATGCTATGGTAAACAAACAAACTATCAGCGCATGTGCAGAGAAGCAAGCAGACTACAATAATCGACCAATGAGAGCTCAGATAGTTGGAACTGTACCAGGTCGGACAATTTACCACGCTTCGACTGTGGGGCAGGATTTTGGAACTGGAACTGGTTTCTGGTACAGAATCTGTCAAAACTCTTCCCATGGAACGCGGAACTTTTTACCTGGTAAATTGTGAATCGGGCAATGTACCACATTCCATGTACACAGAACGGGCTCATTGTTGCAGCATTCAAGTTGAGAATGTGTGCTGCAATTTAAAATCGCGAGTTGTGACCTCAGATCTGTGATACTGTTTTGTTAATCAAAAACCCAAGACCGATTGAAATTGATCGTCAGTTGTGCGAAGTGTACGGAAACGACGTTAAGAATGAAAGTTCGGTCCCGAGATTGTGTATGTAGTTCAAAAATGGCCGCACTAGCGTTCATGACAAGTAGGATCGAGCGTTGTCACAGATGAGTTGGTTGCCAAAGTCGATCAGAAAATTCGGGAAAATCGCCGTTAATAAGTCCACACCTTGATCCAAGTGACTCTCACTTGTTGCCAAGTCAATCTGTTTGTTGAAAATGTAGAAAAATAGTATTTTTTCTGCTGTATATAATAAACTTATTGTCTCATTCAATCTTTTTATTTTATTTCAAAACGTTTGTTACTTTCTGAATAGCCCTCGTATAATGAAGGGAAGAATTGACTTGCAGACGTGGTACGTGATAGGAAATTCACGAATGACGCATCATCACGTCTGATTAACTTGAAATTTTGCATATATATTCTAAATTTACCGTGTATGGCTAAAGGCCTATTTTTAATTTTTCAAAGTTTCAGTGGGTCAGGTTTTCAGTTTTTAATTAGAGCCGGGTTACCTGCTAGTAGTAAATGAATAGTGAGAGTTATGTGGAAGATGGTGGAGAAATTAAACTCTTAAAGATACAAAAGAGGGATTTTGACAATAATTTATTCAAAGTGAACAAGTGAAAACTATTAGGAGCAGTTAAGAAAATGTCATGAACTTGCCTCTTTCCGATTTTTGAGAAAGTCTTCAATGAGGTTTTCGCAGTAAATATCCTCTTCGTCGACCCAGGAATTGTGATGGGATGACCATCCTTTCCATTTCACCAGATACTCCGTTTTGGCGTTCCGCTTCGTCCTGGCATCCACAATGGCTTCCACTTCGTACTCACTGCCATCACAGCTACTGTCACTGCTCTCTTCTTCACCATCGTCCTTATTTTTCTCTTCCTTCTTCTCTTCCACCTCATCCTTCTTTTTCTTTTCAGTCTGCTTCTTCTTTTCTTTGTCATCTTTGGTATTATCCTGCAAAATATTACTCAACTATAGTTTCAAAAAAATACTCTAGTATTCTAATCACAAAAATATAATTTTATCAATAGTTTCTAGATAAATTCCAAGTACTGTTTGATATAAACTGTATTATAGGAATAGAATAATTTGAAATGAACTATTTAAGAAACTCATAAACTGAGAGTTTTAAAAGATGCATTAGTATTTTAGCCACAAAATAAAATTTTATTAATAGTTTCAAGATTTATTTCAAGTAGTGTTTGGTATGAAGTGGCTTACAGACATTTTCAATGTAGTGTCCAGTTAATTCCTCTTGTTAATCTCTTTCATATTTATTATTTGAATAATGAATCGAGCATATGAACACATTATTCGCATTGAATTTTTCGGATCTCCTACAAGCTACAATCCATTGTTTTCTCACTAATTTCTCCCTAGATAACCTGTGATATGCCCCCTGTCTTTTCTGCATAATTTTTACAACTCTGAACTGCACAGCTAGGAAAAAATAACTTTAATGTAATTTATAAAACTGAAATAAAATCAGTTGTAATGAAAATGTATAGTTTGCTTTACACAAAAGAAATATGAAACTTCAATACTCATTTCTTAGTAAACTAGAGATTATTAAAGAATAAAGAATATGCTCAACATGTCCACCCATACACAATTTGAATATTTTCATCATAATAATTATTCATTTTGCATGGCAAAGACATTTTGTTCATAAGACGAGTGGAATCCACCCATAATGTCACACAAAACAAGGATGATAAACTAGCACTGCCGTGTGTATACCCCCGTTGAGTAATTTTTAAAGCTACCAACTTCGTGAGACAAAACAAAATTTTCTTTCATTAGAAATAAATCACCTTAAATACCTTATTTAAAAAACACAATAGAGTAACAGGACTAAAAAATCACTCTATATCAATGAATAAAGAGAAAAATATGTTCTACTGGTGTTAGTCACAAAAATTCATTCACAGAGTTCATTCCTAATTAACAAAGTGATTATAGATAGTTCAGTCTTGAGAGGAAACATGCGATTTCATTTCGACATGATGACAGTCGAGCTTTTACTCAAGACTGAATCATCATCTACACTTAACAAACAGTACAAATAAGAGTTAGTACATTAGAAATTCAACTTAGCCACATAATACTTCAATGCTGGACTTGGGCATAATGTACTATATAATATATAAAAATCACTCATTTAACTGAATTAAACTGCTCTGTACTATATGTGTAAGGTAAAGAGTAGTTGAATACACATTCCTCCTATTCAGTGGCTTTCCAGCTGTACCAGCAAAAGTGACGTTGCGCTGCGCATTGTGTACGTTCTGGGTACAGTATATTGTTCCAGTTCCAATCAAAAATTGTTACATCACGTGACTAGTGCAAAATGTTCCCATGGAACGCCATTTCAAAATCGTTGGATCAAGCTTTTGGCGCGCACATATAAGGTTGATTTACACTAAAATGTGTCGTTTACTAGCTGCGTGAATGAAGAAAGGCTGTTTTACAAACTTACCATCTAGAAAAGTGTGCATTTCTTTTATTCCATTACTCTCAAATTTTCTATAGAGAAAAATTCATTTAATGAATGGTTATCAAACATCATATTGTTGGTTATGTATTCTATAGCTATGCTATGGTAAACAAACAAACTATCAGCGCATGTGCAGAGAAGCAAGCAGACTACAATAATCGACCAATGAGAGCTCAGATAGTTGGAACTGTACCAGGTCGGACAATTTACCACGCTTCGACTGTGGGGCAGGATTTTGGAACTGGAACTGGTTTCTGGTACAGAATCTGTCAAAACTCTTCCCATGGAACGCGGAACTTTTTACCTGGTAAATTGTGAATCGGGCAATGTACCACATTCCATGTACACAGAACGGGCTCATTGTTGCAGCATTCAAGTTGAGAATGTGTGCTGCAATTTAAAATCGCGAGTTGTGACCTCAGATCTGTGATACTGTTTTGTTAATCAAAAACCCAAGACCGATTGAAATTGATCGTCAGTTGTGCGAAGTGTACGGAAACGACGTTAAGAATGAAAGTTCGGTCCCGAGATTGTGTATGTAGTTCAAAAATGGCCGCACTAGCGTTCATGACAAGTAGGATCGAGCGTTGTCACAGATGAGTTGGTTGCCAAAGTCGATCAGAAAATTCGGGAAAATCGCCGTTAATAAGTCCACACCTTGATCCAAGTGACTCTCACTTGTTGCCAAGTCAATCTGTTTGTTGAAAATGTAGAAAAATAGTATTTTTTCTGCTGTATATAATAAACTTATTGTCTCATTCAATCTTTTTATTTTATTTCAAAACGTTTGTTACTTTCTGAATAGCCCTCGTATAATGAAGGAAGAATTGACTTGCAGACGTGGTACGTGATAGGAAATTCACGAATGACGCATCATCACGTCTGATTAACTTGAAATTTTGCATATATATTCTAAATTTACCGTGTATGGCTAAAGGCCTATTTTTAATTTTTCAAAGTTTCAGTGGGTCAGGTTTTCAGTTTTTAATTAGAGCCGGGTTACCTGCTAGTAGTAAATGAATAGTGAGAGTTATGTGGAAGATGGTGGAGAAATTAAACTCTTAAAGATACAAAAGAGGGATTTTGACAATAATTTATTCAAAGTGAACAAGTGAAAACTATTAGGAGCAGTTAAGAAAATGTCATGAACTTGCCTCTTTCCGATTTTTGAGAAAGTCTTCAATGAGGTTTTCGCAGTAAATATCCTCTTCGTCGACCCAGGAATTGTGATGGGATGACCATCCTTTCCATTTCACCAGATACTCCGTTTTGGCGTTCCGCTTCGTCCTGGCATCCACAATGGCTTCCACTTCGTACTCACTGCCATCACAGCTACTGTCACTGCTCTCTTCTTCACCATCGTCCTTATTTTTCTCTTCCTTCTTCTCTTCCACCTCATCCTTCTTTTTCTTTTCAGTCTGCTTCTTCTTTTCTTTGTCATCTTTGGTATTATCCTGCAAAATATTACTCAACTATAGTTTCAAAAAAATACTCTAGTATTCTAATCACAAAAATATAATTTTATCAATAGTTTCTAGATAAATTCCAAGTACTGTTTGATATAAACTGTATTATAGGAATAGAATAATTTGAAATGAACTATTTAAGAAACTCATAAACTGAGAGTTTTAAAAGATGCATTAGTATTTTAGCCACAAAATAAAATTTTATTAATAGTTTCAAGATTTATTTCAAGTAGTGTTTGGTATGAAGTGGCTTACAGACATTTTCAATGTAGTGTCCAGTTAATTCCTCTTGTTAATCTCTTTCATATTTATTATTTGAATAATGAATCGAGCATATGAACACATTATTCGCATTGAATTTTTCGGATCTCCTACAAGCTACAATCCATTGTTTTCTCACTAATTTCTCCCTAGATAACCTGTGATATGCCCCCTGTCTTTTCTGCATAATTTTTACAACTCTGAACTGCACAGCTAGGAAAAAATAACTTTAATGTAATTTATAAAACTGAAATAAAATCAGTTGTAATGAAAATGTATAGTTTGCTTTACACAAAAGAAATATGAAACTTCAATACTCATTTCTTAGTAAACTAGAGATTATTAAAGAATAAAGAATATGCTCAACATGTCCACCCATACACAATTTGAATATTTTCATCATAATAATTATTCATTTTGCATGGCAAAGACATTTTGTTCATAAGACGAGTGGAATCCACCCATAATGTCACACAAAACAAGGATGATAAACTAGCACTGCCGTGTGTATACCCCCGTTGAGTAATTTTTAAAGCTACCAACTTCGTGAGACAAAACAAAATTTTCTTTCATTAGAAATAAATCACCTTAAATACCTTATTTAAAAAACACAATAGAGTAACAGGACTAAAAAATCACTCTATATCAATGAATAAAGAGAAAAATATGTTCTACTGGTGTTAGTCACAAAAATTCATTCACAGAGTTCATTCCTAATTAACAAAGTGATTATAGATAGTTCAGTCTTGAGAGGAAACATGCGATTTCATTTCGACATGATGACAGTCGAGCTTTTACTCAAGACTGAATCATCATCTACACTTAACAAACAGTACAAATAAGAGTTAGTACATTAGAAATTCAACTTAGCCACATAATACTTCAATGCTGGACTTGGGCATAATGTACTATATAATATATAAAAATCACTCATTTAACTGAATTAAACTGCTCTGTACTATATGTGTAAGGTAAAGAGTAGTTGAATACACATTCCTCCTATTCAGTGGCTTTCCAGCTGTACCAGCAAAAGTGACGTTGCGCTGCGCATTGTGTACGTTCTGGGTACAGTATATTGTTCCAGTTCCAATCAAAAATTGTTACATCACGTGACTAGTGCAAAATGTTCCCATGGAACGCCATTTCAAAATCGTTGGATCAAGCTTTTGGCGCGCACATATAAGGTTGATTTACACTAAAATGTGTCGTTTACTAGCTGCGTGAATGAAGAAAGGCTGTTTTACAAACTTACCATCTAGAAAAGTGTGCATTTCTTTTATTCCATTACTCTCAAATTTTCTATAGAGAAAAATTCATTTAATGAATGGTTATCAAACATCATATTGTTGGTTATGTATTCTATAGCTATGCTATGGTAAACAAACAAACTATCAGCGCATGTGCAGAGAAGCAAGCAGACTACAATAATCGACCAATGAGAGCTCAGATAGTTGGAACTGTACCAGGTCGGACAATTTACCACGCTTCGACTGTGGGGCAGGATTTTGGAACTGGAACTGGTTTCTGGTACAGAATCTGTCAAAACTCTTCCCATGGAACGCGGAACTTTTTACCTGGTAAATTGTGAATCGGGCAATGTACCACATTCCATGTACACAGAACGGGCTCATTGTTGCAGCATTCAAGTTGAGAATGTGTGCTGCAATTTAAAATCGCGAGTTGTGACCTCAGATCTGTGATACTGTTTTGTTAATCAAAAACCCAAGACCGATTGAAATTGATCGTCAGTTGTGCGAAGTGTACGGAAACGACGTTAAGAATGAAAGTTCGGTCCCGAGATTGTGTATGTAGTTCAAAAATGGCCGCACTAGCGTTCATGACAAGTAGGATCGAGCGTTGTCACAGATGAGTTGGTTGCCAAAGTCGATCAGAAAATTCGGGAAAATCGCCGTTAATAAGTCCACACCTTGATCCAAGTGACTCTCACTTGTTGCCAAGTCAATCTGTTTGTTGAAAATGTAGAAAAATAGTATTTTTTCTGCTGTATATAATAAACTTATTGTCTCATTCAATCTTTTTATTTTATTTCAAAACGTTTGTTACTTTCTGAATAGCCCTCGTATAATGAAGGGAAGAATTGACTTGCAGACGTGGTACGTGATAGGAAATTCACGAATGACGCATCATCACGTCTGATTAACTTGAAATTTTGCATATATATTCTAAATTTACCGTGTATGGCTAAAGGCCTATTTTTAATTTTTCAAAGTTTCAGTGGGTCAGGTTTTCAGTTTTTAATTAGAGCCGGGTTACCTGCTAGTAGTAAATGAATAGTGAGAGTTATGTGGAAGATGGTGGAGAAATTAAACTCTTAAAGATACAAAAGAGGGATTTTGACAATAATTTATTCAAAGTGAACAAGTGAAAACTATTAGGAGCAGTTAAGAAAATGTCATGAACTTGCCTCTTTCCGATTTTTGAGAAAGTCTTCAATGAGGTTTTCGCAGTAAATATCCTCTTCGTCGACCCAGGAATTGTGATGGGATGACCATCCTTTCCATTTCACCAGATACTCCGTTTTGGCGTTCCGCTTCGTCCTGGCATCCACAATGGCTTCCACTTCGTACTCACTGCCATCACAGCTACTGTCACTGCTCTCTTCTTCACCATCGTCCTTATTTTTCTCTTCCTTCTTCTCTTCCACCTCATCCTTCTTTTTCTTTTCAGTCTGCTTCTTCTTTTCTTTGTCATCTTTGGTATTATCCTGCAAAATATTACTCAACTATAGTTTCAAAAAAATACTCTAGTATTCTAATCACAAAAATATAATTTTATCAATAGTTTCTAGATAAATTCCAAGTACTGTTTGATATAAACTGTATTATAGGAATAGAATAATTTGAAATGAACTATTTAAGAAACTCATAAACTGAGAGTTTTAAAAGATGCATTAGTATTTTAGCCACAAAATAAAATTTTATTAATAGTTTCAAGATTTATTTCAAGTAGTGTTTGGTATGAAGTGGCTTACAGACATTTTCAATGTAGTGTCCAGTTAATTCCTCTTGTTAATCTCTTTCATATTTATTATTTGAATAATGAATCGAGCATATGAACACATTATTCGCATTGAATTTTTCGGATCTCCTACAAGCTACAATCCATTGTTTTCTCACTAATTTCTCCCTAGATAACCTGTGATATGCCCCCTGTCTTTTCTGCATAATTTTTACAACTCTGAACTGCACAGCTAGGAAAAAATAACTTTAATGTAATTTATAAAACTGAAATAAAATCAGTTGTAATGAAAATGTATAGTTTGCTTTACACAAAAGAAATATGAAACTTCAATACTCATTTCTTAGTAAACTAGAGATTATTAAAGAATAAAGAATATGCTCAACATGTCCACCCATACACAATTTGAATATTTTCATCATAATAATTATTCATTTTGCATGGCAAAGACATTTTGTTCATAAGACGAGTGGAATCCACCCATAATGTCACACAAAACAAGGATGATAAACTAGCACTGCCGTGTGTATACCCCCGTTGAGTAATTTTTAAAGCTACCAACTTCGTGAGACAAAACAAAATTTTCTTTCATTAGAAATAAATCACCTTAAATACCTTATTTAAAAAACACAATAGAGTAACAGGACTAAAAAATCACTCTATATCAATGAATAAAGAGAAAAATATGTTCTACTGGTGTTAGTCACAAAAATTCATTCACAGAGTTCATTCCTAATTAACAAAGTGATTATAGATAGTTCAGTCTTGAGAGGAAACATGCGATTTCATTTCGACATGATGACAGTCGAGCTTTTACTCAAGACTGAATCATCATCTACACTTAACAAACAGTACAAATAAGAGTTAGTACATTAGAAATTCAACTTAGCCACATAATACTTCAATGCTGGACTTGGGCATAATGTACTATATAATATATAAAAATCACTCATTTAACTGAATTAAACTGCTCTGTACTATATGTGTAAGGTAAAGAGTAGTTGAATACACATTCCTCCTATTCAGTGGCTTTCCAGCTGTACCAGCAAAAGTGACGTTGCGCTGCGCATTGTGTACGTTCTGGGTACAGTATATTGTTCCAGTTCCAATCAAAAATTGTTACATCACGTGACTAGTGCAAAATGTTCCCATGGAACGCCATTTCAAAATCGTTGGATCAAGCTTTTGGCGCGCACATATAAGGTTGATTTACACTAAAATGTGTCGTTTACTAGCTGCGTGAATGAAGAAAGGCTGTTTTACAAACTTACCATCTAGAAAAGTGTGCATTTCTTTTATTCCATTACTCTCAAATTTTCTATAGAGAAAAATTCATTTAATGAATGGTTATCAAACATCATATTGTTGGTTATGTATTCTATAGCTATGCTATGGTAAACAAACAAACTATCAGCGCATGTGCAGAGAAGCAAGCAGACTACAATAATCGACCAATGAGAGCTCAGATAGTTGGAACTGTACCAGGTCGGACAATTTACCACGCTTCGACTGTGGGGCAGGATTTTGGAACTGGAACTGGTTTCTGGTACAGAATCTGTCAAAACTCTTCCCATGGAACGCGGAACTTTTTACCTGGTAAATTGTGAATCGGGCAATGTACCACATTCCATGTACACAGAACGGGCTCATTGTTGCAGCATTCAAGTTGAGAATGTGTGCTGCAATTTAAAATCGCGAGTTGTGACCTCAGATCTGTGATACTGTTTTGTTAATCAAAAACCCAAGACCGATTGAAATTGATCGTCAGTTGTGCGAAGTGTACGGAAACGACGTTAAGAATGAAAGTTCGGTCCCGAGATTGTGTATGTAGTTCAAAAATGGCCGCACTAGCGTTCATGACAAGTAGGATCGAGCGTTGTCACAGATGAGTTGGTTGCCAAAGTCGATCAGAAAATTCGGGAAAATCGCCGTTAATAAGTCCACACCTTGATCCAAGTGACTCTCACTTGTTGCCAAGTCAATCTGTTTGTTGAAAATGTAGAAAAATAGTATTTTTTCTGCTGTATATAATAAACTTATTGTCTCATTCAATCTTTTTATTTTATTTCAAAACGTTTGTTACTTTCTGAATAGCCCTCGTATAATGAAGGGAAGAATTGACTTGCAGACGTGGTACGTGATAGGAAATTCACGAATGACGCATCATCACGTCTGATTAACTTGAAATTTTGCATATATATTCTAAATTTACCGTGTATGGCTAAAGGCCTATTTTTAATTTTTCAAAGTTTCAGTGGGTCAGGTTTTCAGTTTTTAATTAGAGCCGGGTTACCTGCTAGTAGGTAAATAATCTTTTTCAAGTATGAAATTCATAAAAAATCGATATAGGGACATGTTTTAGACAACTGCATCAGAATGGCGGCTACAACGTCAAGAAAATACTTGATCGCCAAAAAGAGTTCCACTGCTCTCATTGAAATGCACATTTCAACTTTTGTTATACTTTTTGCTATGAGATAAGTAGATTTCAACACTAGAAGTGTATTTTTATAGGCGATACTTTCTTTATTCTAATATTCCTTGGTAGCTCACTAGAAGATTTTATAAATGCTATTCTAGCTCACAGGCTCATAAGTTTGGCGACCACTGATCTAAACTATCTAGAATGATCACTACTCAATATAAAAAGAACAAGATTTACCTCTACTTCCTCCTCATCTTCGTCACTATCTTTCTTGACAGCTCCTTTCCCCTTTCCTTTGTCATTTTTAGATTTTTTCGGTGATTTGGACTTGGAATTTTTCTGAAAATAATGGATTTCAGCTGAAAAATATTCTAGAGGAGCAAAGGAAGGTATTACAACTTATGAATAAGGTCCAGTAAATTATCCACTATCCAACCTTCGTTCATCAGACCCTTCCAAAGTAGAGGTGCAAATCTATTTCATCTTGAACCTATTCTGTATAGGTTACTATAGTGAAGTCCACATTATAATGGCAGTGGAGAAAGATAAAACAGCGTTGCCGATTCTCTACCTTGCCACTGCCTTCTAGAGAGGATAGCTAATAACAATATTTTTATAGCTGATACCGGTATATCTGATGAAATATTAACTGCTTATTCTTGTTTAAAATATCAATTACATTTTATTCATCAATAATATCTATTTTTCAATGATTAAGGCTCTGAAAAAATTTGATCACCTTGCCATGTGTGTTGAGTAGTGTTAGAAATAAGAACATTCTATTCAGTAATAACAAGTTAATAATATTAATAGTTTCGAATAAGCATACAGTACTGAATTTCAATGATGCTTGATGAGTAATATTTCTATAAATAAAAATGAATTTTCAACGTCACTATTCAACATCATTACTCAACATGTCAATGTGAATTTTCAACGTTATCAGAATCATTCACATGTCAGTTACCTTCCCGCGGTTGTCGAAACATTCTAAGCTGAAGAATATATTTTTTATATTGAAATCAATAGTACCCTCTTTATACTTTTTTATTCAAACACAACTAATTGAAGAGACTTGAAATGTTGTCAAAATCCACTTTATTCAAATAAAAATTAATATTTTACAGGAACATGCTTTCGTGTGTGCTCACACATCATCAGCTGTAAGTTACAGTACAGTTGGGAAGTAGAACGTTTCCAACCTAACAGAAAGAAAAACAGTTGCAACCTAACAAAAAGAAAGTTAGGTTGGAAACGTTCTACTTCCCAACTGTACTGTAACTTACACCTGATGATGTGTGAGCACACACGAAAGCATGCTCCTGTATTTAAATAAAGTGGATTTTTGACAACATTTCAAGCCTCTTCAATTATGGAAAATTTCCACAACATCAATATTCACACTACAAACTTAATCAAACACAACTAGTTTCAGCACTCATGCCATTTTCAAATATCAAAGTCAAAGAATATACATTTTCAAATCAGGAACAGCTTTTTAGTTGACAAAATGCCAAGATGGAGCTCTGCATGTAGATAAATAGATAAATGCCTTTATAGATTAACGCTTTAAACATTACAAGCGGTTTGGACAAAGTCCGTATTGTCAGTGGCGTACCGTACAATGCCTCCTGTTACGGCTTCCAATAGCCAAATTGTCAGCCACCGGGTAATTATGAAAATTACAAAAAAATATATAACAGTCGAAACACGACATTTATTTATACACAAGAAATCAGTATGGAAACAGCTGGCATGTATGATCAGAACTGGTTCTTTTACAAGGTTAATACATAAGTGAATACATATTGTCATTGTCTTCTACTAGACAGCCATTGACAGTGTTTGAGTCTAAAAATGGACAATGGTTTCACCTCGAAATTAATCATTTATTCAGTGTGATGAATACTGAAAAACCACAGCTTGTTTCAAGCCACCAGGCTTAGGTATAGAGCTTACATTGTGTAAACTACATTTTGAACATTTTTGTAGACGAGAGATAATACTACCAATTGGATTGTAATATTACAAACAATAATTAACATTAATTTATTACCTTGGTTATCGGTTCATCATCAGAGCTGTTTTCCTCTTCCTCCTCCTCATCTTTCTCTTCCTCACTGTCACTTTTTTTCGATGATCGGGGCCCCGACCTTCGTTTAGTTTTGCTGGGTGCCTGTAACCAATAATTATTAGCCTAATAGTTATAGTTCAATCAATCAATCATAATTGAATGCTATAGAGAAAGACTCTGATTGAAGTAACACCATTCTTTTCTACCACGTTTCTAGATGGTTTTTCATTTTTGTTTACCCGTTATTCATTTTTGATAAAATTGAATTCTATTTTTATTCACACAACACAATAAATATCCAGAAAAATATAAAAATATGATTCCTATATAAATATATAAAATGTTTCCTTTGCTGTATCTTGGACATACTTTGATTGAAGGACCGCCCCATCCTTGCTCAACTGAGATTGGGCTACTCTGTGATTGTGAGCAGTTACATGTCCAGAATCACTGATGGTGTGCGTGATATATGTCCCGACTGTGGCAGCGGTCCCCACAGCAAGGAGCATCTTTTCAGCTGCCCCTCGAAACAGACAATATTGACAGCTGCCAGCCTCTGGACCGACCCCTGGGCCCGCTTCCTGGGCCTTGAGACGGAGGAGGAGTGAAACAACGGGGTTCCCGAAGTTGCTACAACAACTGAACTAAATAATAGTTATTGTCAACACGATTTACCTCGTCTTTATCCTCACTGTCACAATCTTCGTCGCTTTCTTGCTCAGCAGCTTTTTTCCCTCTTCCTGTACCATTTTTCGATGTTTTAGGTGTTTTGGACATGGATGGTTTTTTCTGAAAATAATGAATTAGAATCATAGTTGAAATATATTCTATAGACTACAGAGGAGTAAGTACAATGAAGTCTTTTCTGAAAATAATGAATTGTAGTAGAACATATTATTCTAAATAGGAGTGAAGATATGTTTTATATAAGAAATATTGATGAAACAAGTTAGATGGAATCTCGATAATCCGACATTTGTTTAAATTAACCTTTCAAAAAGCAGGTGAAGATTAATTTCTGTGCGTTACTTTTGAAAAGAAATGGTTGCAAACTGGTTCTTTTACATGGTTAATACATAAGTGAAAACATATTGTCATTGTCTTTCTTCTACGAGATAGCCATTAGCAGTGTTTGAGATTAATTGGAATTTACAATGCTTTCAACTCGAAATTCATCGCTTATTCAGTGTGATGAATACTGAAAAACCACAGCTTGTTTCAACCCACAGGCTTAGGTATAGAGCTTTCATTGCATAAACTACATTTTGAACGTTTTTGTAGACGAGAGATAATAACTCAACGATCTACCAATTGGATTGTAATAGTACAAACAATAATTAACATTTCTTACCTTGGTTATCGGTTCATCATCAGAGCTGTTTTCCTCTTTCTTCTCTTCTTCCTCCTCATCTTTTTCATCCTCACTGTCACTTTTTTTCGATGATCGGGGCCCCGATCTTCGTTTAGTTTTGCTGGGTGCCTGTAACCAATAATTATTAATAGTTATAGTTCAATCAATCAATCATAATTAAAAGTTATAGAGGAAGACTCTGACTGAAGTAATGATTCTTTTCTAGATGTTTTTCATATTTGCTCACCCGTTATTCATTTTTGATAAAATTGAATTCTATTTTTATCTACACAACACAAAAGAAAATTAATATCAATAAAATATGAAAATATGATGTTTATATAAATACATAAAATGTTTTCTTCGCTGCCTGCATCTTGGACATACTCTACAAGCTTTTGCCTCTGGATTACTTGCGATTTATAAATATACATTCCAAGATCCTCACGATTGTGAATTCCATGATCTGCAATGTTTCCAGAGGCAGATATTCTTCAACACTTTTAGAGCCGGTTTTCGAGCTCGGGATTTAGCCAAGTTCTAGACTTAAAACAGTTAAAGTCAGAAAGTTGGCTTCCGAAACGGGGCTCGCAGTTTTTATGATAATCTTCTTTTTCTCATTTGTATAATCGGAAAAGTTTTTCCTTGACGAAATGAAACATTCCTAAATAATTCAAAATAGCTGAAACTTTCCACTATTTTCTCTTATTTTATTTTGTCTTCAATTTTCTAGTTTTTCGAAATTTAATTTAAACGTGGAGATAGAGATATATTTAATTTAAACAGATAGAGGAGCATGTATATGGAAGCATAGAATCTATGGACTTCGGCTGTTAAAAAAGCCAGGTGGGTTCAAGCTGAGAAATGTTCAAATTTTGGTTCTGTCCATCTGTGTAATATATTTTATTACTTTTTCGTGATTGCTGACTAATTTATTGAATAATCAATCTATTTACCTATAATCTATATTAATAAAGGAAAGAATCGGCTTAAACATGTACGAGATAGGAAATGCACAATCATCAGTCTGAACTACTGAACTGATTTACTTGAAATTTTTTTGAGATTCATAAGTTGAATCGTAACTATAAAAGCCCAACCAAACTGGGCTTTCTCCAAGTGACTCCGTAGCTTAGTTGATAGTGAGCGCGATTGATGAATCGAAAGTTTCGGGTTCGAGACGTGCCAAACCCATTTTTGTAGGAATTTTCAACTCTTGTAAAGATTATCCACGTAATTTTGAACATAAGAATTAATAATCATTTTATTTTTCTATGTTTCCTGGTCCTGGACATAAGGAGATTGCATTATACAACACCAAATTTTCCCCAGTGTAAAGTACGGGTTACATGCTAGTTACAAATAAATATTGGAAGTTCTGAGGGTTCAAATTAAATTGTCTCTAGTACAAAGTTGTTCGTATCATCCAACCTTCACGCAGCTGGAAAAAATGTGTAACACAATATTATGATACATAATTTTAATAAAGAGACTGTATAGAATAGAAAGTCTTGAATCACCGTCTCATAGTTGGAAAAATATCAAGTTGAAGCAATTTATGTACCAACAATTTTATGCTTTTTGTACCGTCTAATATTTCCTGTTTAGGCAGCTAATCGCAATGATTTAAATTAACCAGAACGGCAGGTGGCCAATCAACTGAAAGTTCATTGCATGATTCAGCCATCATCATTTAAATCACCAGCTTTTCAGATTTAATCAAATTTTAATTATGCAAACGGCCTTATTAACTAGTTTTTATCAAATCCAAGGGAGTACAGTATAATAAAGAAAATTTTAGGGGATTTAATGAAAAAAAAATTTTAATTGATATATGTACCTTGGTTAGCGGTTCATCTTCAGAGCTGTTTTCCTCTTCTTTTTCTTCCTTGTCATCACCTTTTTTCGATGATCGAGGGCCTGGTTTTCGGTTAGTTTTGCTGGGTACCTGTAACCAATAGTTATGATATTAGTAAAGTTATAGTTTAAGTTTATAGTGAAAGATGCTCAGCGAATTAAGTTAATGATTGTTTTCTTGGACTGGGACTTGGTTTTTTTTCTCAAAATTTCATTTCTTGAGACAATTTATTAAAATTTTTATTCATATAATATAAAATATAATAGACTTCAGAAAATGCATCTATTCGTAGATTTCATCAACGCTTTATCTTGTTAAGACTTCAAGAGCTATTGCCTCTGTAATGACTTCCCATCTATTAATTTTCATATTAAAATTCTCAGATTGTTAATTTCATAATTTGTAAAGTAAGCCAGAGCTATAGTGAGATTCAGTTTAAGCGGTCAGCATTGGTTATAATCAATAAGGTACAAGTCTGGTGATAGCAAACACTCAAAAGGCATACCAATGTTCAAAGTTGAGTCAGATACACACACTGGCAACAAATTCAAATTCTGTCGTAAATTTGTCAAATTATTCCACTTCTAAGGAGAGCTGACAGGAGTACTCAGTGAACCTCATAATATAAATTTTACAATATTATGTTGAATCCATTCTCCACCATTAGCAAGTGAAACTACATAATTTTACAGTTTATAGAACTTTGGTGAAGCTAGATAATTTTCCAAGTCAAGAACTTTAGTTTTGTGATCTATCATTAACCAATCTAATTATAAACAAATACAATGGGCAGTTTCATATAAAATGTATAGCCTTAATTTTTCTCTTCTGCACCGTTTACATTTTCTCAACGCAAACAAGAATCAGTCAGCATGAGATCAAATAGGTTCAGATGAAAACCATCGGGATTTACTAAATTAAATGAGAACTCACTTAACTAGATCGGGGCTTACAAACTAACATTTACCTCCACTTCCTCCTCACTCTGTTCGTCTTCGTCACTTTCTTTCTCGGCAGCTCTTTTCTTCCCTTTGCCATTTTTCAATGTTTCAGGTGTTTTAGATATGGACGGTTTCTTCTGAAAATAATGAATCCTAGTAAGAAATATTTCATATAAAAGTGAATAAATGTCTGAAGGTGCATTTTCGTTTGTGCGTAAACTTCCGCAGTCGACGACGACAAGCATTGTTGACATTCTTACTGTCCAAATTTCAAGGGTGCTTAAACAGCTGATCGAATATCTTTTCATTTGTATTTATTATTCAAGAATCAAAATATTTCTAATGATATCAACATATTGCCATTTCAAAGTATAAACTCAACCTCCCCCATTAAAACATAATTGAACATAATCTTTTAGACAAATTGAAATCTACCCAATCTGAGATTCTCACCATGTCGTGGTCGATGACGGCATTTACGCACAAACGAAGACCCAGCTTTACATAAGTCATGTCAAGAAACAAATTCAATAGATTATTGATCATCTTACCCTTCCAAAGTGAAAGTGTACATTGATTGCAGTCCGCCTCTTCTGATTATTATTTGAATTTTGGTTCTAAATTGAATAGAATATCTTGATTAGCCTCAATAGTACATCACAATTTAATTGACATATAGGCCAGTCAACACTACAATACTGTCAATAAAACACTGGAGAATTCTCTATTTATCTATTTCTTGGTATCTTTTTATCTTTCATTTTCGCTTTCTTCCCAAATATGCTCTTTTATATTTAAAAATATACATTATTTTTAATCTATTTCAAAATCCATTGGATATAATTTTTCTTCATATATTCTTTGACAGATTAGAAGGGATTATCTACAAGAAATATTTCTAACTCATTCCTAAATCTTTTGTAATTGAGTTATCTTCTTTCAATGGGCAGTCTATTCATAATTTTTATCTGTCTTGTGGAGTCTGCTTCTTGTTACATTCAAAGATTGACTATCTCGTGTATTACGTGTATGTAGCACTTCTCATCTCCATTTTATCGGAATAATTTCTGAGCCTTATTATTTGTACTATTGGAAGCAGATCTACTTTCAAGCCCAAATGTGATTGTTGTTGTTTCATCTGCATTAGCATTCAACCAAGTTTGAACTACCTTCAAATTAGATTCAGAGTGCCACAGCCTGAGTGTCATCTGCAAGCCTATTGAGAACTGCGGTGTCATCTGCAAAGAAGACTATTTTCGATGGGACATTGATGCTCAAATCGTCAATCATAATAAGAAAGAGCAATGGACCCAGGACCGAGCCCTGAGGTACTCCACACTTGACAGACAAAGTACCCGAGCTTTTACCATCCACACATACAATACAATATTTTACCGAATTGGCTCTATATAAAAATTAACATTTAGAATCACCGTTGAAGTTGACAAAATGCCAAGAAGATGGATCTCTTTATCTACCGGATAATACTACCTGTTAAGGCTTATAATAGTCTTTAAATAGTAAAACAATAGCCTGAAATTCACCAGCTTTTCAGTTTTGGTTCAAGATAATAAAAAAATATATAATTCAATAATGATCAACCAATTACAAATTACAATAGTGAAAAGTAAATTCGTATGGTTTTTTGTTGTGGAGTCCCTTGCGGAAAGGTCTCAACTCACCAAAATATATAGGCTAATTTAAGCCGTAAATAGACCTTACGACTGTCATACTTCAGCAGGGACACGTGTCCATCCTATAACACGGGAATGACCTGGCTAAAAACTGTTCATATTTGGGTTTGAACCCGGGACGTCTAGACTGTTATGCAAGCATTATATTCACTACACCACGATACAATAGTAACGAATAATTAAATAAGACGTTCTTTACCTTGGATGGTGGTTCATCTTCAGAGTCGTCTTCTTCTCTCTCTTCTTTTTCTTCTTCTGCTTCCTTTTGATCCTCCTTGAAACCTTTTTTCGATGATCGGGGTCCTGATTTTCGATTAGTTTTGCTGGGAGTCTGTGAAGATTAGTTAAAACCAGTTAAATCCAACTATAAAATAGTTGAATGAGAAGCATTGATCTAAATGAAGATGATTGATAAAGAATTGTACATAGTTCAATAACTTCTTGAATGTTATTGTAAAAACTAAAAAATAATTCGAGATACAATACTCGACCACTAGGTACAAATCACTTTATAATAAGATTAATCAATTTATAAAATAAGATTGAAGATAATAAGTAAGCAGAAGACGATTTGATCATAACTACAATATTCTCATAGATAAAATACCCACAAATCTTTTAGCACATAAATAAATGAAAACTTCTTTATTCTAAGTAAATCGATGACTGAATGAAATCTACATTTTTTCAAAATAACTTTTTAATCTGGAGATTAAATAAGGTAATTTACCCCCAAAACTGTCGGCAACGTACAAAAAACTGTTCATGGAGAACGTAATATAATAAATACGAAACCCATAATTTTTTACTTTCTCATCTGTGGTTTATTTTAGTTTAATTTTTGTAGTCTAGGATGTTGAAAATAAATAGCTCCTTATTAAGTTTCAATGTTACAAAATGTTAGAATCAGAACATGATTATTTATTTCTGAAAACTTTTTATGTGTAATGCTACTGAATATATTATTTTTCTTAAAAACTCAACTAACTGCCAGCGAACAGACTAATTGTCTATGCTGGCAATGCCATTAAAATCATGAAAAATGTTTGAGAATTTGGTTTTTGTTTTTATATTTTATAACATTATTTCTGTTTATATTTCTTTATATTATATTTAGATTATTTTTGTATTATTTCATAAAATGGAAAATAAATTGAATTGAATCCAATAACAATCTACCAATCGGATAGT